>NC_143576.1:186718135-187318135 GCF_048544385.1 Mastigoproctus giganteus
CTCGTTTGTGACTTGATTACAGACTAGTTTATACCTGCCATAGGCTTTTGTATCTCCTGATACTTTATATGCATCCCGTACATTCTTCTTCTCTGCCACAAGCCAAGCCTCATTAATTCATCTGACATCCATTTAGGCCTAAACCTTGAACATCCATTTCGGCCTAATATAACTCTGCAATGTACTTATTTCTTAGTTGGAATGAAAAACCTAGTAGCCTCCAAAATTAAGTCCCTGAAGGCTTCCCATTTCAAATTTGCTGTTGGTAACATCATCAGTCCTTCCCTTTAGCCTTGATGGTGGTCACATCTTTAAATAATTCCCACATCAATACATTGTGATCACTGTCGCCCAGTGGTTCCTTTATCTGCAGATTCTTAATGCATGAAGAATCACTACTGTTAATCAGATCAAGAGTATTACTCCCTCTGGTTGCCCTTCGAACATGTTGCTATAGAAAACAGTCATCCAATAAATCCACAAAAGTCTTGCTAGTGTGCGAGTGACCAATCCACAAGTTACAGTCAATATCTGGAAAGTTAAAATCTCCCATTATAAGACATTCTGATTTACTGGCCCACCCTATTTCTCTGCACAATTGCTCATTATACTCATTAGGCCTATAACACACACCTACTCTCATTTTTCCTTTCCCAGTGCTTATTTCACACCAAACAGACTCAACACTGCATTGTTCACCAACATCAGTTGGATGCACTTCCTTAGATTTTGTGTTTCTTAACTAATAGCATAACCCCTCCTCCCTTCCTATCCTGTCTATCCTTCCTACACACATTGTACTCCTCAAATTCCAACTCTGCACTGCCTATATCTGTTTGACACCACGTCTCTGATATCCCAACAATATCTGCCTTTGATGTCTTGACTACCACTTCAAACTCATCAAATTTATTAACTATACTCCTAGCATTGGTGTACATGCAAGTATATATATACACCTGTTCCTGCTCCTAGCCAACCAAACACAACCCATGTATTTACTTGTTCCACTATGACTCTCAGCAGTCCTTGAAATCTCCATTACCTTGCTTTCTAGTCTGCTGCCCATTCTATTAGAAGGAGTGCAAGAATCTCTTTTGCCTCTGTTGTTGTTGTTATTTAGTTTTTAGAAGCATTAGCTAAGGCCATATTGCTCCGGGAATATGCAGTGGTCATTCCCTGACCTTTCCGCATCCTCTGTATATTGGTGGTGATGGGCTCGAACCCTGGTCTAATCAAGAAGTGTGTGCTACCCACTGCTGCTCCTTCCCACCTGGCTACGGAGGTGCCTTTTGCCTCTGCCTGCGGCCACTGTTAACCTTTTAGTCTGTGTATTCCCCCCCCCCACGCTAACAATTTTCCGACCCACCTAACACTGCCTTGATAGCATCAGCAAATATTTTTTCAACGTGGAATACGATGGTGGAATAGGTTGAGTATTTTGGCTCAGTGGCTTATTAAAAGTGTGTTATCTACAAATCTGATCCATAATTTTGGGAGTGAGGTGAAGGATGAATTGATTCCTCCAGTGTTCAAAATTGCCCAAGTAGATTTCTGCTGGGGGTGGGATTACTTACCCATACTGGGGCCTCATTTTTGAATTAAAAAACTTCCATTGAAGGAAAACTAAGCTTGTCCTATAATTAAATCCAGAGATTTCCTAATATCCTTTATTTCAAAAACGTGGGGAGGTGGTGGTTGAAATGGGTTATTTTAATATGTTAATGCGGGAATTGTTTGTGATGACTTCAGGAAGTGGGTGGGGGGTGTTAATGAATATGAATTCCAAATTGAAGCTTGCTTTTATGTCTTCATTCTGAAATTGTAGTTGCCTAACTCTATTAATGAAGCCTTAGATAGTAGATAGATTAGTCAGCCTCAGGAAAGAAAAATCGTTTTGCAATTTTTTCGTTAAAATTCTTTTAATTAATTTTCTTATTTTTAATTGCGTTAAATTGATTTTTAATTGTGTTAAATTGATCTTTAATTGTGTTAAATCGATTTTTATTTGTGTTAAATTGAGTTTTAATGGGTTAAATTGATTTTTAATTATATCTTACTCTAATGTAAGTTTTTCGATTTTTTTTTCGTTTTAATTTCTGGAGAGTATCATACAGAAGTGTTCTACTTACTATATTGAGGTAAACTCCTCTTATTATTTTACAAATTAATGAAGCCTCTAATGTTCTTTACTAAAGTGGGGGTTGGGGTGATGGAAGAATAAACAATGGTAGAAGTTGTTTTGGGTTATCCATGACATTGAAACCATATCCTGAAAATCCTTATGAAATCTTTTAGAGCTTGCATTGCTTCTGACTGCCTTTTCAGAGACAACAGATTGAGTCATCTCTCTGAATAAATGTCTAGATCATGATTTCGGCACTTTCAGGATCCTAGTGCCGTGCTGTCTTCATGGTGATTAAAAGGGGACACCATAGCAATCTAAGTAGGCCCACCTTTCTCTCTCTTCCCTCCTCACATCCTTTCTCTCTTAACTCACCAGTTCTGGTTCAAAATGTCGCCTCCGTAGCCAGGTGGGCAGGAGCAGCAGTGCGTAGCACATGCTTCTTGATTAGACTGGGGTTCGAGCCCGTGAGCCACTAAATACGGAGGATGCGGAAAGGTCAGGGAATGACCACCGCATATCCCCAGAGCAATATGGCCTTAGTTGCTAATGCTCCTAAAAAAATCAAATAACAATAACAAAAAATCTGGTTCAAACTAATAATTATAGAATTATGGCCGGCCAGCCATCCCCATCAATTTCACCAGGACTTGCCATTCCCTGTAGCCATTCTCATAACAGTAGATCTTCCTGCCCCCCCATCTCACAAGCCATTATTTCTCTTTCCCCCCCATTCCATGATTAATCTATCCTCAACTGGAATAGTGAACATTCCTAGTTTCATAAATGATAACTGTAATTTAAAGAATACTCTATTAAGAGATATCCCTTCCCCATGAAGACTACTAATACTGTAGACCAGTGTTTCCCAACTTTTATATTTGAGATAGAGGCCATAAACCATGAAAAAATATTAAACCGTGCATGAAAATATATTAACTATTTTTTAAGTATAATGGCATGTACTCATACTTAACATATGTAGCATTAGGTCATTAGGCATACCTGTATTTCCTGTCACCGTTAATGGAATTGTTGCCTACAAAAAAAAGCTCTGTCTTATTGTTAAGTCTCACAGACCACTTTTGGAAGTTATGCAGACCACAGGTTAGGAAACACTGCTGTAGCCTACAAATGGAAAGGTTCTACCCCATATTCACCCCCCCCCCTCGTGAGCCCCCAGAAGAAAACCTCTTGCTAAAGAGGAAATTAGTATCCTTAAAAAAAAAGGTTTTCAATTTATTCTAAGACCTAAAAATTACCACCAGTTTTTGAGATGCTTTCATAGTTAGGATCTTTGTCAGAATTATTGAAGAGAAGCACTTATCTTTGATTTAGTTTATGCCCTTAACAAATTTAACAGTAGGCATGCTAGGGTGACCATATTTTTTTAGAGAAACTAGGACATTCCCATTTTTAAAAAGAGGACAAAACTAGGACATTTTAAACTTTTTGATTAACAAAAAATTATGAACGTTATATGATTTATTGATAAAATAGAAAATTATTCTGATAAAATAAAACATTCTTTTAAAAATACACTTAATACTTTTAAAAAGGTAATATTTTCTAATATTTTCGGTTGTTTAGTTATTTGATCTTAAAATTCTTGGCATTTCTTTTTCATATTATGTGTAGTAAACAATAAACCTTTATTTACTTCAAACTGTAACAGGTTTCTTCCCTTTTGGCCATTGAATGTTCATCAATGAAGACCGAATATAGAAGGAATAAATACTATAATTTTTAATAATTCAGAACTTAATTCTAAAGTTTCACAAAAAAACACATTCCTTATGCAGTAGTTCATCAATTTCTTATTTTTTCCATGAATTTTATACCATGAAATTAACTGAACAGCCTTGAAGAATGGATAGGGTGACTATATATTTTTTATGAAAACTAAGATAGCAGAGGAAGAAATTAATTTTAGGAAGAATACAAAAATAGGACTATAAATTTTTTTATTGCAAAAGATAAAAAACAAAAAATAGTGGCAAAATAAAATACATCTTGTTGACATAAAAATTAAATAGGTATTCTTTTAAAAAACATTTAATAATTCATTGAAATTAATATTTACTTGAAGATAAAATTTCTGCTAAAACTTTTGGTTCATTAATTATGTGGTTGTAAAATTCTTCACATGTCATTTGCATATTATATATAGTAAATAATATTCCTTTAACAGCTTCAATTTTTAATTGGTTTCTTTCCTTTGTCCACTGACTATTTATCAATGAAAATACACGTTCAACATTTGCATTGTGGCCAAATACACAAAAGATGAATTGTACAATTTTTAGTAACTCTGAAGTTAATTCAGAAGTTTTACATTGTTTAAAAAACATCACCCATTTCTCATTTGCAGTTAATGTATTCCATTTCTCATTTTCTTGTTGTGTTTCCAAGAATAACTTTAAATTATGCCATTGATCAAACAGTTTTACATCACTGACAGTGACTCCCTTCTCACAAAGCCATTCTAAGCAGGAATGAACATTGTCCCAAGAAGGAATTTCTGCCAAATCAATCCATTCTAAGATTTGAAACTCATCTAATGGTTTTAACCATAATTCAGTATATTTTAAAGTATGACCATACAAATTCTCGATTTGAACTCTAAACTATGTGACTTCATTTTCCTTACCTTTTCCTGTTGCAATTTTTAGTATTGAGCACACTTTAACGGAAGAAATTTATTGGTTTTCCTCTCCTTGAACAAATGAAAAACAGTCTTAAGGATTTTCCACACTTCAATTATGTAAATAGTCTCTTTCAATACGTTTTATATTTTCTTGAAAGACTGACATGGATGAAAGGTATGCCTCATTCATATCATCTTCAAAAAATGTTTGCAATAATGCTGGTGAATCTTCTAGCAACAGAAAATAGGATTTAAACCCTTCATAAAGTTTTAAAATGCGATTTATGGCTGGAAAGAGAGATAACCATCGCGTTTTGGTATAGTATAATGGTTGCTTATACAAAGGGTACTAGGAAAGTTTTGCAATATGACGCAACAATGAATCACAGGAAGCTGCTTGTTGCTGCATGTTGAGACATGTTCATACGTGCATAGTAGCCACCGAGCCAAGTCGATGGGCTCAGTTATTCATTAGTAGTGAGAGTGTAAAGTGCTTGCGATGGCATCATGGTCACGAAATGAGATAAGGACAGTTTTATGGTATAATTTCGTGCGTGGTTTAACCATAGACCAGTGCTTAGAAGAAATGACTCTTGCACTAGATGATGATTGTCCACATCGTACAATGATATTCAGGTGGTATAGAGAATTCCAAAGGGGAAATTTCACTCTGGAGGATTCTGAGAGGCCGGGAAGGCCAAGAACGTCAGTTACGGAGGAAAACGTTACTACTGGGAGGAAAATGCTTGACGAAAACAGGCGAGTGACCTACCAACAGATAGAGGATACTTTGGGCCTAAATGCACCAGCAATTCGTTCGATTCTGCAAGATCATTTGCACGTGAAGAAACTTTGTTCTCTCTGGGTGCCGCATCAACTGACTGAAGAGCAGATGACACGACGTGTGACTTGGTGCCGGGAGATGTTAAAAAAGTTTGATAAGGGACAATCTCGGTATGTGAACAACATCGTGACAGGTGACGAGACTTGGCTGTACTATTACGATCTGCCGACCAAGGCTCAAAACAAAGTTTGGGTCTTTGATGATGACGATACACCCGTAATTGTCAGAAAATCCCGATCTGTAAAGAAGAAAATGATAGCTGTATTTTTCAAATCGAGTGGAATTGTGGAACGTGTCGTTTTGGACACGCAGAAGACAGTCACAGCTAAGTGGTATACTGAACAATGCCTGCCTAAAGTCATTGGATCTATGAAGAACCTGCGGCCAAAGTCAAGAATGGACACCTGGTACCTCCATCACGATAATGCTCCAGCTCACCGCGCCAAAGCCTGCACCGAATATTTGACCACGACAGGACTGAAACTTCTGGAGCACCCTCCCTACAGTCCAGACCTTGCTCCCTGCGACTTTGCACTGTTCCCGCATGTGAAAATGAAGCTAAAAGGGAGGCGGTTTTCCAGTGATGAGGACCTTCTATGGGCTTGGGACAACGAGTGTGCTTTACTCCCTAGTGAAACTTGGCAGAACTGGTTTAAAGATTGGTTTCGGAGGATGGAGAGGTGTATTGAATGTAGAGGAAATTACTTTGAAAAAATTAAATAAACAAAGCTGTATTGCAAAACTTTCCTAGTACCCTTTGTACTCTGTCTCTACAAAATTGCAAAAGTCCTTTAGTGATTCAACTCTCACAGTATAAATAGAGAAATGATCGTAGATTACCCTAACCAGCATTTCTATATTGACTAGTAGCCCTTCAAAACTATAATGCACAGTATTATTTAAAACGTGTGCTGGACAACCAATTCCAAATAATTTATCATTAAGTTTTTCTTTTAGTTTAAAATACACATTATTTCTTCCAGCTCTTTTGACACCACCGAAGTTAGTATTATAGTTATCACCAGAAAAAGAGATACATTTAGTTATAATGTTCTTTTTGGTTAAAACATCACATATCATATTTGCAATTGTGTGTGATTGCTCATTGGGTTGATTAATTATATCTAATAATTTACATTTAGTTCTATCGTTTTGATAGTCAAAGTACTGAATTAAAATTGGGAATATTTTCAGTGAACCATGATTGCTAGCATCTGTTGAAATGCTTATATATGGTATGTTCTTTAAATCATTCATTACAAGATCAATTGTATGTGGTCCAAAAATATTATTTATGATAGCCTCAGCCTTAGTCCGGCCACACAACATTTTTTGACAAATATGTGAATCAGGAAACATTCTTTTCATTAGCGGAATCCAACAATCCAGTGAGCGGTATGATTGGTGATGCATTACTGTATGATATGCTGCCACGCCTTCAGAAGCTCTGATGAGTTTAACATCCTCATTAACTTGTTAGGTACAATAAATTTTTCCAAAACATTTGATGAAGCTGATGCACATCTGGTGTTACGCTTGAGTTTTTCGGTGTTCAGATGTTCTTTCAAATCAAGTTGTCCTTTATTTGCAACAGAAATAACACTATTGCAAATGATACAGATTACATCATGTTTAGTTTTACCTTTCTTGAATGAAGGATGTTCTTGAAGCATTTCATTAGTTACTAGGCACCTCCTTTTTCCCATGTGTTTGCAGCAATACTGCATACCATACATTGCTTTCTTTTGAAAAACAGTAGCAACTACTTGCCAGGGACAAAAACATAAAATGATACTTTGATATTATCGATGTTTTTGCTGCGATAGTGCGTACTGTGGCACTTTTCTGATATAGCCACCGTAACTTCTGTGCTATCTATTGGCGGCTGCGTAGCTATAACACTCTCCATTGACGTAGATATGACAGCACGTGTGGTCTGTAATATTTAATAAAAACCCGACGATAGAGCAGCAGTCACGGTGGATATAACAGAAAAGTACCCGTACTGTATGTACCATAATTTGTTTGGGTATCACTCACATTCTTATAAATGATGCTTAAATGAATACAGAAGGTGCAAAAATTTAAAGTGAATGTAAATCTTGAGTTGTAAATAGAAAAACTAGGACAAACGAGGACAAATTTTAAAAACCCGCGAGGACGTCCGAGGACACCTTAAAAAAGAGGACATGTCCTCGGAAACCCGGACATATGGTCACCCTAAGGCATGCAAAAGGCAACCATCACTAAAAAGAACCTCTCTCCTACTGAATATAAAACTCTATAACAGTTAAAGAAAGACCCACCTGTCATACTAACTACATCTCCCTCAATAAAGACCCTACTAAAATGTTTGAAAAGAAAACAAAACAATTTCATAAAGAGACTCTGTAATGAAAAGAATGTTGATGAGATAACATTCAAAAGGCCAATCCCCAGTAACTTTGAGAATCTATAAATTTTTGCTAATATCAAGACTTGCAAAACAAGAGCTTCCAAAAAGACTGGTCATCAGTGACAGGATCACTGTTTGGCTAAGTTGCATCTGACAGGATGCAACATAACAAATGACTGCTTAGGGGACTTCTTATTTTTACTCCCACTTGTAAAGAATACTACAGAATTTATTAATGGGGTCAGGCAGCTACAATTTCCAAACGAAGACTTACTTAGTAAGCTTTACTGTGGAGTCAGTGTTCACAACATCTCTCCCCTTGCTTAAGCCACAAATTCCCTCATTAACAGATTACAACCCATTTCAGCCAATCTATTCTTCCCATTCTTTTGAAATAAGTATAATGTAGGGACTGAATTTACCTATAGGACAAGTTATTTTTCCTTCATTTTTCTTTTTTTGTCCAAAAAAAAGAGGCCTCAGCATGGGTAATTTCTGTCTCCCTCCTCACAGCAGAAATCTACATGAGCAATTTTAAATGCTGGGGGAATTGGCTCATCCCCCACCCTTCTTCCAGAATTATGGCTTATGGCTCAGGTTTGTAGATGGTATACTTTTAATATGGAATCATGGAACTGAAATGCCCAACACATTCTGCAAACACATCAACAGTCGATGCAAACATTAAACTCACAACGGAAAGCAGTGAAGAGAAACTCTTCCTTTTTTAGATGTAAATGTTTGCATTAAAAATAATAAACTAGCACTTTTATTTATAGAAAACCAAATCATATTTTATCAATTTTAAACTTCTGTTTCAACCACTGTATCAGTAAATGATCTGAGAGCTCTCAGAATATTTTCAGCAAGAGCTTAATAACATAACTCGGCTAAGGTAAAGGAAGCCACCATGAGAAACTTCGGGAAACTTTTACTGGTCAAAAGCATTTTCCTGGTACCGCAGCTTCTCCCTGCATTCTCGGTAAACAGATGGTGCATGTTATTGGTAGTGGCAGTAGAAGTTGATAACGATGTATTGATTAGTTTTTTCTTATTATTAAAAGCAGATTATCGGAGTTCATGAGTGAGCTGAAATTTACTTATGGGTACACCCTCCAGACTGCCTCAGTCTTAGGGTGTTTATCCCCCCTTCCTGCTGTTTTAACTCAATGCAGAAATTACTTCTACAGACGGTGTGTGATCGATATTTGCAGTAGAAGTTGTTTTCCTATCAGGTTAAAACAGCTGTAAGGGGGGGATAAACACCCCAAGACTGAGGCAATCTAGGGAATGTACCTGTAGGAAAATTTCAGCCTCGAAGGCATTACACTCATGAACTCCAATAATCTGCTTTTAATAACAAGAAAAAAACTAATCAATACATCGTTACCGACTTCTACTGCCATTACCGATAACATGCACCATCTGTTTACCGAGAATGCAGGGAGAAGCTGCGGTATCAGGAAATGCGTTTGACCGCTAAAAGTTTCCCATGGTTCTCGTGGTGCCTTTCTTTACCTTTGCCCATAACTCATGGCGCACTATGGCCATAGATGCTGATGTGCCAAATAAATCTCCAACCAACCCATAACTCATACTTACCCACCAATACCCAAAAACCATGGTTGTGAAAACCATTAGAACAGAAGTTCCCAAACTTTCTCTGTTCACAGCACCCTTAGTGTCTCAGTAATTTTTTCATGGTGTCCCTAGACCAAAATAAATACCTAACGGTTCCACTTATTAAGTAGTTAGGTCCAAACAACTTAATAAGTAATGTTTAAACTGTGAACTACCTCGAACTAGTAGTTTGCACGGTGTCCAACAGAACAGATGTCAAGTATTGCTGTGTTTCCCTCAAAAATTTAAAATATCCTGTGAATTAGCTGTTGTACCCTAGGGTACTGTGCCTCACAGTTTGGGAACTGCTACATTAGAAGAACTTAAAAACATGAAACCCACCCACCCTAGACGATTCCTCAGACAGGACTTAATTCATATTTGTTTCTTCTGGTTATAGGGGAAGCCATTAATAGACTTTATAGGAAACACAACTTTAATGTCAGATTTAAATCAAGCAAAAGCCTTAAACAACTCCTTAACTCAACTCCCATCCCCCAAATCTGCCTCACATAATGAAAGTGAGTAGTTTATAAGCTTGACTGCAGCTGTGAAAACTATTACATAGGAAAAATTCTCAGAAAGCCACAAAAAAGGATTGATGAGCACTTACATCACACAAAATAAAGTAACCTATCCCAGAGTGATGTAGCATGCCACTCCATTTTGGAAAACCCACTTTCCAAATCTCTGACCATAAGGTCTAGTTTCTTAATCAGTATTATTTTTATTTTAAATGTAAAATGCTGTATTATGATTTTATACATTATCTACAAGATATTATACATATTTTTTCATAATTTTTATCATTTGTTATTTTATTATATTATTTGTATTAAGTATAATTTTGAATAATTTACTGTAATCGATTTATAAGGTTTTTAATTACTGTACTATAAATGAAAATAAACTAGTATTTTTTTTTCCTAACTTAATTTTTATTTTGCAAAATCAATTGGGAATTTATTTTTTTTTTCTGCAAAAATTAATAAATTAGACTTCACTGGGAAATTGAAATTTAAATCAACTTCAGTTTCCCAGTGTGATTCTAATTAAGCAGAACCCCATTTGACAAAATTACCGTATTTCCCCATGTATAAGACGCACCTTTTTTCGAAAAATTTGGGGTCAAAAAACTGGGTGCGTCTTATACAGTGGTTGTAGATTTTTTTTACTTGCATTTCCTGCTTTTTCGCGCTTGTTGTCTTTGCGCTTATTGTTTTGCACTTGTTACCGATATATTAGGTTATGTTTTGCCACGTTCTGCCCAGAAATGGCTCAGAAAAGATGTTCGTACAGTGCTGAATTCAAGTTATGAGGAGTTGTATGAATTTTATGATGAATAAAACTTGAGTTCAATAACTTTATGTAATACATTTTTTTTTCAAATTTCGGGCCCCAAAATTAAGGTGTGTCTTATACATGGGCGTATCTTATACATGGGGAAATACTAATTAATTTACTTCATATAATGCACATATTGATTTGTTTTTATTACTAATGATTAGTATTTTAAGTTAAGAGAAAATTTGAAATCATAATTACTTATTTGTTATTAGTATTATTTTTTCAAACTGTAGAACATTGGCTATATAACTAAATATTAATTTTATCTATTAACAGGAGATGAAGTGAGGATTATTACTGTGCCTCAGTTGGCTGAATCGCTTAGTGAAGGTGATATTCGATGGGAGAAAGGTAAATATATTTGACAGTATTTTTATGAATTTTTACAGGCATTTCAAAGATTGCTCGCCCATTCTGGTCTGTATTTCTTGTTATTTCTTTCTTTTTTGGGTTTATCTCTATAATTATAGATTCCAGAAAATGTCCAATACTAGAGTTTATAATCTAGATAGACTTCTGAATGATCTAATTTGTGTTCAATAATATCAGTAAAAAAAAAAGGCAGTTGAGTAGCATGAGCAATTATGATTGAAAATATGTATAGATGCACACTTTATAATCATGACACTTCCATAAGAGAAACTTTCATGTAACCGAGAATGTCACTAGGCTGCTTGAAAAGCTTCTGCTCACTGAAAGATAATGTGCAATAATTATTTGTCATTCTCTGAACTCTATCTTTAGATAAAACAGTACTGCTGTAAATATTATGAAAATCTTCATGCAGTTTCTATCTTTCTTTCTTTAATAATTCTATTTATATAATTTTTTAAGTGTGGCATAACAGTTCTCTTGATTATATTTAAGAAAAACAAAACCTTATCATATTGCATACTGCTGATCCAAGCAGATGGTTAGAATAGTTGAATGAGCTGACAATAAGTGTGTATTTTTCTGGTTGAAAAACTTTTTTTTTCTGGTCGAGGAACATTTTTTATTAACAGTACTGAAGCCTGTTTCGTCTTCCTCTTAACAGCTGTTCTGATTCTTCAGTAATAATAGCTTATTTTTCACTTGAGGATTGTTTTGTTTCTTGTTGCAGCATGACATAATATTGTACATACTAGTTCAAAGCGATATAGAAGATACATACAGTGCTGAGTTTAAGAAATACGACAAATCAAGCTCCTGTATTTAGGCATGCTAATATATTAATATGTAATTAACAGATTTGCTAATTTTTACACAGATATGCACCATTTTTTTGTTCCAGTAAAGAAATTGGACATTTTTTTTCAGATACTAGTTATATTTAAAACATTCAAATTCATATTGTATGAATTGTAATGTGTTGAATGTGAAATTTTGCTCTGTGATTAGATCAGACCTAGAAATCACAGAAGTGTATGTTAGAGATAGTTGTTGTTGTTATTTGGTTTTTAGGAGCATTAGCAACTAAGACCATATTGCTCCGGGATATGCGGTGGTAATTCCCTGACCTTTCCACATCCTCCGTATTTGGTAGTGATGAGCTCGAACCCCGGTCTAATCAAGAAGCGTGTGCTATGCACTGCTGCTCCTTTCCACCTGGCTACGGAGGTGCCTAATTAGTTAGAGATAGTGGAGCATATGTAAATTTGTATCTCTACATTAAAACTGAGACATTGATAATTTTTCAAGAATGGTGGATAAAATATTAATATAATAATAAAATATAATAATTTTTATGTTTCAGTGCTGAAACTGGGAAGCATGAAATATTTTGATAAGTTTATGGATTTAGACATCAAAAATGGCTCTTTCTCTCAATCTAGATGGCAGAATTCTCCACATTATAATTTCCCAGCTAAGATAATTTATCTGTTTTTTTTTTTTTTTTTTTTTTTTTAGTTAATTTAATAAATTCATTTCCACATTGTGTGAGTAATGGAGATCAACACCAAACAAGCTAATTAAATATATGTGCAGTAGGATTTTCTGATACTTTGTTTCTGACACATCAACTGAATTAAGATCCACAATTGTGTACCTTTTTATTGATTTGGGGAGAATCAGTTGGTGGCAGCATAGCTTTTGATTTATGCTTTTCAAATATGTGTATTATGTATGTCTCTGCAAATAAAGATGGATTGATCATGGACTTGATGTGGACAGCAAAATCACTGTTAGGTGTCTCTGCTCATCTCTGTCACAGAGTACTGTATACATTAGAGTATTTCTGTTTTGTGGTTTCAGTTTAATGGTTTAATGTATTGGCATCTTCATGTTTCTGTAATTTGTCTTTGCATACCTGCTTAGTTTTCCTGAAATGTTTCAAGTTAATTCTGCTAATCGTTAATTGTTCTTTAACAAGATATTGGGAATGTGCAGTTTATCAGATTTTTGGTTTATTTTCTTTGAGCATTGTTTACTCCGAATGTGTTGGGTTTTTAGACTTCTCTGAATAAACAGATTTCTGTGGAATTAAAAAAAATTCTTTTATTGCAGATGTGGAAAAATTTAGAAGCAAGATGCAATACTTTAGATCATAGATTTTCAACTGGTGTGCCACAAAGGGTCCGCAGATGTGCTGTGGAGTTTGGGGGAAGGTAGAAAAGAAGCAAGAAAAAAATTGGGGAATAAAAAAAATCGTTGGGGTAAATTTTAGAAGTACTGTATATTTTTCATGAAAGGCCGATAAGAATGAAAACAATAACAGTTTAATAAAAAAATAAAAAAAAGTTATTATAGGAAAATTCCAAGAACTTCCATACCTGTTGTTCCAGATCCTAATATAACTCCGCAATGTACTTTTATCACCCCACCTTTCACCATTGTCAGGCCACCAGTGTTTATCTTCAGTCAGCTGTTGTTTGTTTGCATCGGGTGTGTTATTCTGTGTGAGTTTGCACTAATGCATTTTTGTTTATTTCTATTTCATTTTAATTACTTTGTTATTTCTGAATTTAGTTAGATTTTTTTTTTTTAGGGCTTACTGATTTCTGATTAAAAAACATAAGTTAGTTGATGACAATGAATCAAGTGTAGCTGGCAGAATACTAGTTCTGGTAGAATAACATATAGTGCAGTTAGTATTTGTTCTAAAACTGTTGTGTGCCAGTATAATGAAGACTTTGTCTTTCGGATTCTTTTCATTTGGAGAAGAGCAGCCATGTCCTAAGTGTGTTGTTTGTGGTGAGAAACTGGCAAACCAATCTATGGTTCCAAGTAAGCTGAAAAGACACCTTCACATTTGGTTTCTCACATTTATGGGAGAAACCAATTGAATATTTTAAAAGGCTTATAGCTGATCAAACACGCTAGGCTGAACAATGGACCAAAATCACAAGTATTTCTGACAAAGCTCAAGAAGCAAGCTATGCCGTTGCCAAAATCGGGACAAAAAAGATGAAATCATATACAATTGCTGAGTCAGTAATTTTACCAGCATGCTGTAAAATTGTTAATATTATGTTTGCTGATGAATATGAAAAAGAGATTTTGAAAATCCCTATGTCTGATAACACTATTAGTCGGCATATACAAGACATGTCTCAAGACTTTGAGTCGCAAGTGATAGCTAACATTAAAGAAACAGATTTTTTTGCTCTCCATTTGGACGAGTCAACTGACATCACTGGAAAAGCTCAACTGCTAGCATTCAGCAGGTTTGTTTGTAATGGAGACATCATTGAACAATTTTTATTTTGCAAACCACTTCCAGAAACAACAAAAGACTAAGACTTCCTTGATCTACAGTTATTTCAGTTCTCACGATTTGTCATGGAAATCATGCATCAGCATCTGCACAAATGGTGCCCCCTCTATGTCGGGAAGTCTGAAAGGATTTGTCGCACTGGCCAAACAAAAGAACCCTGGCATTGTTTTTATACACTGTTTCCTGCACAGAGAGGCTTTCAAAATCAGTAGTACCTCAGCTCCAAAAAGTACTGGATGAAACGATCAGAATGGTTAACTACATCAAGAGTAGACCATTAAAATCGAGGTTGTTTTCAGCACTGTGTTGTGCCATGGAAGCTGCTCACACACAACTCCTACTGCACACGGAAGTGAGGTGGCTATCTCGAGGGCGGGTACTTTCAAGGTTCTATGAACTGAGGGAAGAGCTTATTTTTGTTACATCTGAAGAGTGTGAGCTGACTGACCTGCTTAGTGATGAGACCTGGTGCAATAAAGTTGCTTTCCTAGCTGACATTTCCCAAGCCTTGAACACTTTTAACAAGAGTATGCAGGGAAAGAATGAAAATATCCTTACTTGCACTGACAAAATTAACTCTTTTAAGGAAATATTAACATTGTGAGGAGCCAGAATAAAAAAAAAGAGAACAAAGTTTAAATGTTTGAGTTGACAAAAAGTTGCAGACTGGACAAAAATCTTGTCGATTTAATTCTACAAAGTTTGTCACTGCTGAGTAAAAATATTGAAAAGTATTTCCCATCACTTGATGTAGCTTCCTTGGATCCATTTGTGTTAAGTGCTTTGAAATCAGCAGAATTAACTGTTGCAGAAGAAGATGAGCTGACAGAACTAAGAAATGACAGAGGACTGAAACTAAAGCACTCATCAACAGATTTGCCCTCATTCTGGTTGTGTCGCTGACAGGAGTACCCCATTATTACAAAGAAGGCGATTGAAGCACTCCTTCCTTTCCCTGCATCATATCTGTGTGAGGCTGGCTTTTCTGCTATGAACATGATGAAGAGCAAGAACAGGTCGTGGCTTCAAACATTGGAGGAGGACTTGAGGGTATGCTTATCAACCATCTGAACTCAGACAAGAGACATTATGAGACATTACCATGCACAGGTTTCCCACTGATATTTTTATATAAATGATATTTAATCATTTTAATGATAATTTTTTTATAAATAGCATCTTTTTCAATGATATCTTATTTCAATAATTGGAATAATGACAAATACGAACATAAATTTTAAAAATAAATCTTTTGAAATCCAGATCAATATTATTTTTAAAAAATAACACGATTAGAATTTTAGCTATTGAACTTTTAAATACAATCTTAATACGCATTTTTTTTAATGATAAAATCTCTCCTTAAAAAAACTGATGGTGTGCCTTGACAATTTTAGCACCTTGCTCAGTGTGCTGTGAGTTGAAAAAGGTTGAAAATCGCTGCTTTTCAACCAGTGTTTGTGGATTGGGTAGACTATTGAAGTATGACATGGTAACTAAAATTTTTCTGACCATCCTTCTTGTTCCTCACAGTAATGCAGAAGGTGAATATGTTTTCAGTCTTGCCAGAAAGAACAAGACACAGTTTGTATAATGTTGCAGCCCATTTCAGTTTTAAAATGGTGGACATTTAGTTATAATTTCCTTGAAAAAAGGACTGCTGCTGAAGAAACACACATTTTGCATGGTTATATGTTTATGTAGGATTTATTTATTATCTTTTTTTTCTTGATTTCCATATTTAGTTTTGTAAGTAGTATTACTTAATCATTGGGGACATTTTACATATGTTAACATTATATAAATTTGCATTTAAATTTTTTTTTTGGTGAAAAATCATTGCACTGCACAGTTGAAAAAATAACTGTGTTCAGTGCTATTAGAGTTACTACCTCTAAAGAGCTTACAGTTAACAGTTGTGAGCAAATTTAGAATTTGGAAATGAACACTAACTTGATATAAATAACTGCAACAATTTTTTTGAATTGTATAATTTTGGATTAACATGTCATGTGTTGTTAATAAGTTGAAACTTGTCATGGGCAGCTCCAAAAAAAAAAAAATCTTTCAATCAAAGAATTCTCTTATGTTCTCATCATATTTTTATAGGAATGGTGGAGAGCCATGTGCATTTTCAGACAATGCCTGTGAACAGTAGAGCACTACACATTTTTGATTGCTACAGTTGGCAGTAATCATAGTGATTCCAAGCTATCATATTATGGTGACTTTTCCTAATAATAAAAAAAAAAATCTAATAAAGGGAAAGTCATTGATGTCTCTCTATAATACAGTGGTCAGAACACACTCATAATATTGCATCCAGGTTTGGAGTCTGTAACTAAAGAAAGTTGTAGAACCTCTAAAGAAGTTACAAAGAAAGGCAACTGGATTGGCAAAGAGTTCTCAGCATTATCCCTCTGTGAAATGGCTTAGAAGTTATGATTCACAGAACTTGTCAACTGGATGCCTTAGTTGTAATTTGAGATTGGCGTGTATATGGCTTCTGAGGGAGATTAGTAAAAGGAGTGAGAGAGGAACGTTCTCACTGGTGAGTATGAAAAGAACCAGAGGACACAACTTTTTAAATCTTACAGAGAAACAGTAGACTAGATCTTATGAAGTTTACCTTGAACAGCGTGTTGTGGAATATTGTGTTGGAATAAGTCTTCTGCAAGATGGCAGAGATTTTGGCAAAGGTAAAAGAGGAATTTGAATAGAACTTTTTTGCTGATGGGAATAATATAATAATATAATTTGGAGTGACCGGATGGGTGAGGGAAGTTTTTTTTTTTTTTTTTTTTATTTGGCTGATGCTTTATAAGCTTGCTTTCTTGCTTGTTTGTTTGGTGATTTATTAGGTGCATTGGCACCTATGGCCATAGTACGCCATGTTTTCTTGCCTCATGTGCTTCTGCTAATGCTAAAAAATGCTAATAATATGAGAGATTTCTTTCTCTCTCTCTTTTTTTTTTTTTCCTCCCCTTGTGGCAGATTCAGAATATGTTTGCTTCCTTGTGTCATTATGCCATTTTAATACCAAATCATAAAATTTAAATTAATTTGCTCAGTGCTGGTGTTGGAAATTGAATACAGTAAGATCCCTGTATCTGCAGGGGATACGTTCCAAGACCTTAGCTGAAACCGCAGATATAAACGAACACCTGCTGACCCCATATATAACATGATTTTCTTGTACATACCTACGTATAATAAAGTTTAATTGATAAATTAAACACACAGTAAGACATTACCAAATTAAATACGGTAATAATCAAGTTCAGCAGACTCTCGATTTACCAGGATTGGATTAACCGGGACACTTCAAGACTCCAAAAAAAAAAATAAAATAAAATAAATAAAAAAAATAACCAGAAATCATAAAATTCAAGTAATAACTAGAATAGGTATAAACATTTATGTTGCAAGTCGTAAATAAGCTACAAGAACCAGCATTATAAGTCGTCATTGGGAGATTAGTGTATCTATTATCTTGCAACTCCCGCTGTCTTCACACCTACCGCTCAAAAAAAAAAAAAAAAAACCAAATGTTTAGTTTGTTTTAGTGCGTCATGTCGATTGTTGTGTACCGTCGCACCGCAAAAGGACAAATTTTGTTTCATTATTTATGTCAGGGATGTTGGAATTTTTTTTTTTATAGTAACTTTATTTTTTGTTTAGAAATCGCGAAAATGATGGGCAAATGCAAGAGTTGTGCTTTCAAGTTAAATAAAAACTTGAAATTATGCAAAAGTTTAAAAACGGTGCATCCATTAAATCTCTAAAGAACCATTATAATGTTGGTGACCAAACCATACGCGACACTGTAAAATATAAAGGGAGGCCATTCGATTTAAAATCGACATCGTAAAAAATAAAGGGAAGCATTGTATTGAGTATGTGAGTAGTACTTGTTAAGTTTTTTCGTTTTTTTTCCATGGTTAACTGCAGGTAACTGAATCAGTGGATACTGAATCAGCGGATATGGGGGCACAACTGTATATAGTGAGTGTTGGGTATCCTTTCTTGAATAACCTGAAAGCATGTGATATTCCTTTTAAAAACTGATTGATACTTAGCATGATAATGTTGTGGTGGGCCTAAAAACTGGAATAGCAAGTATACTAAAAGAGAAGATTGAGCACTTGGTAGTAATGAGCCATCCTTATCATTCTTTATGATTAATTTGTGTGCTGAAAAGAGGGACTGCATGACTTTGTTTGAAAGTGGATGAATATTTTATGCTCGAGCTCATCCTCACTTGTATGGAAAGTCTGTTCATGTTTATTTCTTCTGGCTTAAATAACACAGTTTGCTTGTTCCTTTTAAATGTTATGTCAACCTATTAAAATGTGAATATAGCTCTTCAATCAGATGTGCCTTATGTACATTTACTGATTTCATTACTCCTCAGTGTATTGAAAAATGTTGTGTATTTGTTATACCAGCTGTTGTTATTTTGGAAGTTGATTACAAAAGCAGACTAAATCAAAAGATTGAATCTGAATTGGTATAGGCATTTCTACTGCCAAAGTTATGGAGAGTCTGAAACAAAGGGAGATCTGATCTTTTGTTTAACAAGGAAATAACTTTATTGCTGCATGTCTATATGGTGCACAAGTTGCCAATGAAAAATTGCTTTCTTATAAATGCTGAGATAGTACAAATTTCATTGATTGGCCGTGCATCATTTTCAAATTTGAAAATTTTTGGACCATTACTACTCTGTTTCACTGAAGATACAAAGGAATAACTAAAGCAATACATATTTTGTTGTATCAGTTTCAGTGCGAGCACCGACCAGAAATTATTATGAAAGAAGAATGAACGTGCAGTTGTCCTTGGTTTTAAGAGTTTTTTTTTTTGATAAGCACCAAAGGAAACTTGAAATATAAAGTGTTATTCCAAGTCATGCATGATATTTTAACAATTCTGCATAGCCCTACTGGGTGTGAGACGATATTCAGCCAGGTGAGAAAAAATGAACTCAGTTTAGACCTTTTTCTTGTGAAGTTTTGGAAATGCTCTGACAGCCAAGTCTAGACAGCAGGTCCATTGCTATAAACAAAACTCAATACAGTCGAACTTGGTTATAGCAAGCATGGAAATAACCAGATCATGGCTGTAACAAGCAAAAAGCCATAACGATTTTAATTTGCATGTATTCCTATACAATCACTCATGGTTATACCGAACAAATTTTGGTAAATATGCAAACATTCTTAATTGCTCCAGTAGTCGAAAAAACAATTATTGGAATAGATGAAAATAAAAAGGCGACTTAACACTATGACCACCTGCATTGGATTAGCGGCCGGTTTATGACCTTGTCCTTCCGGGGATGGGGGTTATACAGTAGTGCATTGGCATTCCACATGTCACATTACCCTATTTGCAGATTGTCTTGTATTCACTGAACCATAAATTTATTTTGGGACTTCTAAGAACGTTGTGTATGCATTTCGGGACTTCTAAGAACGTTGTGTATGCATTTCTGGAATTCTAAGAACTTTGTATGCAGATCACTTTATCATTTTAAAGTAAAATCAGTTAGAAACAAACCCTTCCTTCAAAAACATGTCTACTAACAAAAGAAAGTCTCTCTCGATTCACGAAAAAGTCGAAATTATGAGTTAGAACGTGGTGCTAAAAATATTAAAGTGTGTAAAAAGTTTCCTTTGTCCTCTTCAAGTGTATCAACATTGTGGAAGAATAAAGGTGTTTACATATCGGCACTGGAAAAGAACATAACCACAAAAAAAAAAAAAAAAAAATTAGAAAGTGTGAGGTTACAAACGATGAAGCATTGCTTCAATGGTTCACCACACAAAGAAGTTTTTTTTTTTTATGAAAACCCCAAGCACGAAAGGTATCAAAACCTATAGTACTTAGTACCGTGCATGGGTTGAAGAAGAAGTATGGGGGAGGGGGATGCCGGAAACTTTGCTCTAGAGACTAAGTGCTGGATTTTCAATAGACAATCCGATCTTGAAGGCTCAAATGGAAAAATTTGCTAAACAATTTGGATGTGACGATTTTGTATTTAAAACAGTTGGCTGGATTGTTTTAAAAATCGGCATAAAATTGTTTATGCAGAAATTAGTGAAGAATCTCGATCTGCAGATCCAATAATGGCAAATGAATGGATTGACCATATTTGGGCAGAAATCAGGAAAGATTTCAATGATGAAGACATCTACAACACTGACGAAACAGGACTTTTTTATAATGTGACACCTGACAATACGAGGGGTTTACGAAAAGTAAGGTAACACATTTTTTCTCTCGACGATGTTTAATAATACGAAGTTGAAATTGCACACCAAGAAATAAGCGAACATGCACTACTTCTCCACAAAGTCTCCAGTTTTATTGATGCACTTGTCTCAACGATGGATCAGTTTATCAGTACCAGTACTGAAGAAGTCCTTGCCCACATGCAGTAACCAACATCACACAGCCTGATGAACTTTTTCATCCGTGGTGAAATGCTTTCCTGAAAGGCGTTATTTTAGAGGGCCGAACAAACGGAAGTCTGAAGATGCATAAGTCCTGGCTGTAAGGGGGATGTGACAGTTTCCTAACAAATAAGGCGCAACCACTCACGAGTGGTATGGGCAAGTGTGTGGAGTTTGCATCGAATATTGGTTTTCAGTTTTTCCAACGTTGCACAGTAAAGCTGTGCATTGATTGTTCCTCCCTTTGGCAAGAAATCCACCAACAGAATGCCTTGACGATTCCAGAACACTGTGGCCATGACTTTTCAGACACTGAGAACAGTTTTGAATTATTTGCGCACAGGAAATTGTGAATATTTCCAGGTCGTGGAGTGTTGTTTGCTCTTTGGGGTAAAGTGATGAACCCACGTTTTGTTTGCTGTGACTATGCGAGTGAGAAAATCCTCTCCTTCGTCACTGTATCGCAACAGGTTCTCCAGACACATCCCCATGCATTTTGCTTTGTTCTCCTCTGACAATCATCTGACTGAGCCATATATACTCAGTCAGATTTTATCTGACAATGACCATGTATCTGCTATTTTTAGCTTTTTGAAATCAGTAAACCTTTTTACTGATATTTAAAAAATTGTTACTTGTTTATTGATATTTGTCTTTTACAGTTTATACTTGTTTTTATACCTTGACTTAGTGAACTAATTCATTAGGCCACTGAAAGTTTTACTCTTTTATGACCAGGTTTTGGCGCATTAGCCTTAGTTGCTAATGCGCCAATAAAACCCAACCAACCAACCAACCTCTGACAATTGTCAGGGCACCCAGCGGCAGCACACCTTTCAAAAGCCGAAGACATCACTAACAATTTCGTGAACAGTCGACTTACTCATGTTTACTATTTGTGCAATTTCACACAGTTTCACCCCCTGTTTTCAAAAATGATGCCCTTAATGCGCAAAATGTTGTCTTCTGTTTTGCTCGATGAAGGCCTGCCTGCCTGATGTCGATCTTCAATGTCAACATGGCCCACTTTAAATTCATTGCACCAAAAACACACTTGCTTCTTTGTCATCACTTTTTTGCCATACAGACAACCAGTTCACAGTGAACGTCACTTGGTGAAGACCCTTTTGCTTGCAAAAAGCAAATAACTTCATGAACACCTGTTTTCGGACCACACTCACACGGCAGGTCCCCACAGACTGGAGATGTGCAAATGTATCCCCAATTCACAAAGGGGGATTGAAGGGTGACACGAGTAATTACAGACCAGTTAGTTTAACTTCTGTTCCGGGTAAAATAATGGAGTCACTGGTTAAAGATGCATTGCAGGATCATCTAGACAAGACTGCAGCAATAATTCAGACACAGCATGGGTTTGTTAAGGGAAAGTCTTGTCTGACAAATTTGATAGAATATTATGATCTGGTTACAAAGGAACTGGATGCAAAAAATAATTTTGATATCATATATTTGGATTTCAGGAAAGCTTTTGACACTGTTGCACATGGAAGACTATTGTACAAATTGGAACAGAATGGTATTAAGGGTAAGTTGCTAAAATGGATAAAAGGATGGTTGAGTGGGAGAAGACAGGGTGGTAATTAATGGGTGCTGCTCTTCGTGGACTAATGTAATTAGTGGCGTCCCACAGGGTTCGGTGTTGGGTCCTTTGTTGTTTTGTATATTTATCAATGATATTGATGATGGTATATCAGGCTTAGTGTCGAAGTTTGCAGATGATACAAAGGTTGGCAGGGTTGTTAATGACAGTAATGGCAGTGTGCTACTGAAACAGGATCTAGATAATTTGGGCAGATGGGCTAAGAAGTGGCAACTGAAGTTTAACCTTGACAAATGCAAAGTACTGCATATGGGTAGAAGTAACCCCAGAGAAACGTATCAACTGTGTGGTACTACACTTAAGGTGGTGGAAAATGAAAAAGACCTGGGTGTAATTGTGCAGTCAGATATGAAGTTTTCTGAGCAATGCAGACAGGCTGCCAGGGCAGGTCATTGGGTTTTGTCAATGATATATAGGAATTTTGCTAGTAGGGAAAAGGAGGCGATTGTCCCTCTGTATAAGGCAATAGTCAGGCCACGCCTTGAGTACTGTGTACAGGTCTGGAGGCCTCATTTTAGGAAGGATGTAGATTTGCTTGAGCGTGTACAGAGAAGGGCAACAAGATTGGTGAGGGGAATGAAGGGATCCTCTTACCAAGAGAGGCTTAAGTTCTGCAAATTGCAGTGGCCGGAGACTAGCCACCTGCTTGGTGATCTGGTCGAGGAGTAACCCCAGAGAAACGTATCAACTGTGTGGTACTACACTTAAGGTGGTGGAAAATGAAAAAGACCTGGGTATAAGGCCCAGGTATAAAAAGAGTATAAGGCCTTGAATGAGTTGAGCACGTTGAATTCTGATGGGATCCTTCCACTTGTTCAGATTACGAACCTAAAGGGGCATAAATTCAAATTAAGAAAAGACAGATGTAGAATAGATGTGCTGAAATTTTCCTTTAGCCAGCGGGTGGTTAATTGCTGGAACAAACTTCCCTCTTTCGTTGTGGAAGTTGATAAGTTAAATAAATTTAAGGAGGAACTGGACAGGCATTTGGAGGGAATGGTGTGATTTTTTTTGGCTGATGCTGCATAAGCTCATACACTTGCTTTCTTGCATCACATGCCACTACTACTACTACTATTTTGCAACTGGAATCTGCTGTGAGGTGACAGTACCAAAACACTGCACTGGCAGTGTTTTTGAACGTTATTAACGGGTCTATCTGTCCATTGTGTATCATCTCATTCCCTTTCACCATTATTAAGAAAAAAAATGTGTTACCTTACTCTTCGGAAAAGCCCTTGTACATTTAAATTCAAAGGGGAAAAATGTGTTTGTGGAAAAAATCAAAGGCTTGCTTGACGGTGCTCATATGCACAAATAGGACAGGAACTGATAAAAAAAAAAAAAAAAAAAAACACATTGTGTTGGGAAAATCGTTAAAATGATTTTCCCAAAGCAGTGTTGTTCTTGGTGTTTCAAAAATGTAAGGAAACTTATTATTATTATTATTAGCTATATGGTGCAAGGAAGCCTGAGGCTTATGCTGCACCAGCCAAAAAAAAAAAAAAAAAATTCCTGAGTTACCCTGAGAGAGAGAGAGAGAGAGAGAGAGAGAGAGAGAGAGAAAGAGAGAGAGAGAGAGAGAGAGGTAGAAAGGAATCACCAAGAAAGAGAAGAATGATGATATCCAGCTCAGGACCCTGGGTGTGCCAAGCCCATACCCACCAGATGTGAGCCCCTTCCTGTGGATTACACTGCAAACAAGAAAGCTTGGATGACTTTGGATATTTTTCGGCAATACATAAATGATTGGAATAAGGAGCTTTCAAAAAAAGAAGAAAAATATTTTTATTGTTAGTTGATAATTGTCCTGCCCATTCCCAGATTCAAAATTTGTCCAACGTTAAGCTGGTGTTTCTGCCTCCCAATGGGACATCAATCTTACAACCAATCGACATAGGTGTAATCAAGAGTTTGAAAGGATTTTATAAAAGATTTCTAGTTCTACATCTGATCAGTCAAAGAGAACAGATACTTACCAAGTCTCTATCAGTATTGGATGCTGTAAATTTATTGAATGATGTGTGGAACAATGTTACTTCAACAACCATATAGAGTTGCTTCAAGAAATTGAAATTAAATTCAAATGAAATTTCAATTGTAGATGAAAATGTAAACAAAGAAAACTTCTGAATGGTTGCTACGTAACAACGTTGTGTGTTTTAATAATAACATCAATGAATTTGTACGAGTCGATGACAACTTGTTTGTTATTTGTTTGTTAGTTATTTGGTTTTTAGGAGCATTAGCAACTAAGGCCATATTGCTCCGGGATATGCGGTGGTCTTTCCCTGACCTTTCTGCATCCTCCGTATTTGATGGTGACGGGCTCGATGACAACTTGTTAACTACAGAGAGTGACATTGTAGATGCAATGCTCAACAAAGACTATAATGATGATGGTAAAGACAATTGAAAGTGAATCAAAATTAGTGCCAACAAACTCAAGGTGTAATGGACACGTTAGTCAATATTTTTGAAGGAACTGAGGCAAGTAATGAGACTTTTAACGTGTTTAGTGTTTTAAGGGGAAACTTAAGAAATATCAAAGTGAAATCTTTAAAACAAACATCAATTTTAATATTCATAAATAAAGACTAATTTAAATCGTGTTTATTATTAAATACTATTGTTTTTAATTACAGAGAGATAAATTGTGTTTAGTATTAAGTGTATTGTAGTTTATATAAGCATATTAATACAAATAATATGTAGGTATATAGTTATATTATTTTTTTTTTCTCTAATATTTCTTTTATTTTTTGAATCTGTCTTTTTATCAAGTTATTGAGAATTTAAAAAAATAGGAGGTAGATTTAACTCACGCTGATATAAAGTGTTCATTGTTTAACGGTCCCAGTGGTCACCCCATCCCCTATCACTGATATAGCGAGTAATGATTATAACAAGGTAATTTTGTCGGTCCCTTGATGCTCGTTATAACCAAGTTCGATTGTATTCTTGTAGAGGGTAAAAGGCTACAACACTATACTTTTTGAAGCAATCATAATCAGTTGAAAACCCCTGCTTTTTCCAAAATAATGGAAAAATTGTAAATGGGAGAATAAAATATTTTGAATTCCATAATTTTCTCTTTATTTTATAGTACCAGTGATAGCAGAATAATTTTCTATTTTTTACTGTGCTATAGACGCTTGCTTTTGCCTGTTTTAATTTATTTTGTGCATAGTATACTTTCAGTGATTTTATATAACAAATTTAGAAAGTTTTCCACCATGTCATCTTATGTTTGTTTGTTTGTTTTTATTTTAGGTGTTGGAGATTCAGTAGTCGAGGATGAGGTTGTTTGTGAAGTAGAAACGGACAAAGTAAGAATTGTAATTCTTATCTTATGCATCTTTGCTGAATCAGACTTTTTGGTCTGTTACGGAACGAGACATTTTGTTAATATACGTATCTTTTGTATACATATTTTTAAAATGGCTTTACTTTGGCTGATTGATACCGCATCCATCCAAAGTGTATTTATAATCTGTTATATGCTATTCAAACTGTTCTTTGGTATATATTTGTCCATGATCTTGCCCTCAAGTTTTTGATCTACAGAGATATTGCATATCATCCAAAATTTTGTCGAGGAATCTAAATTTATGATATTTAACAAGAATTAAATCACTTATTTTAATTGAATGATCACTTTTGTCACCAGGTAAACAGCTAACACGAACTAGTATTTCATCTGCATATACTTCAGTCCCTGCGATTGAGCTGCAACGAGTTGTTGAGATGTGGATATTGACAATTTGAGATAATAATAATAATATGAGAGAGAGAGAGAGAGAGAGAGAGAGAGAGAGAGATTAAAGTGTGAGATTTCAATTCCATATAAGTTTAGGGCTGTAAAGCCTCAAACTATGGAAATGGCACTGCCTTTGCTTACTTGTGCATTAACTAAATTTTCCATAGCTTAAGCTTTATAGCCATGAACTTTCACCTTTCATTTGAAATCTTTCAATTTTTTTTTTTTTGGGTATCTCTCATACCGTGGAAATAATTCACAACTGAGTTGTGAGCTGGGTGCCTACCTACCTGCTGATGAGAAGTTAGCCATCTCTAAAACAGTGTCATTTGTTTGGCATTCACATGAGAATATGCAGCAATATAGTTCTCTATATTTCAAGGTATAAGAATAAGGAAAGACAGTTTAGTTACAACAGAAATGATATTGAGCATTAACTTATGTGTTTATTATCATGGCAGTCCATTTTATTAATAGGTTGAATGTTAGTTGGACTTCTCAGGATTGAGTGACAGATCATGGAATTAGGAATCTGCTGTAATGAATTTGGAAACATCTAGAAATTTGGAATTGGAAATCATTCTTATCACAGATGACATTTTAAAGGGGTGCCAAGATTGTGTCATGGTTGGAGTTGAAGAAAGGATTTTGTGGGATATCAGACATGCAAGGTATAGTGGCAATGATGAGGTCCAGCTGATAGGCAAAGTTCCATTATACCTATATTTGATATATAGGGTAATGTGTTACCATATTAGAACAGAGAAAAGGTGTGAAATGTATGGAATTCAAGTGAACTTGGCTGTTGATCAAAGGAAATGAAATGAAAAGGATTTTGAATGAGTTAGTAAACATAAAAAGGGAGAATAATGAGAAAATTTCTTCCTAGAGTATGTGGAATAGCATATAAAGAGATGAAATGGTTTGAACCAAAATTTGCAAACACTATTCTTATTGACTGTGCACGGATCTATTCCAAAACTGTGCGAATTGGGAATATCAACAAATGATAGGTATTATTGTGGAGATAGGGAAACATGGAGCCATAATTGCATTCCACTGACTGAGTATGCAGACCTCAGAATGAAATTTCAAGAATCAACTAAAGAAATTGGCACATGGGCAAAGAGGAGTATTGTTGAAAAGAGAAAAGGCATCCGAGTCATTTCAGTGTATGGCAGTTGAAATTTTCAAAAGAAGAGGAGTACTAATGCAGCTTCAAAATTTATAATAAGTATCTGTATATCATATGGTAACGAAAACCAGGGAAGTTTTACTTATGTAGCTAGCTAGATAAATCCTAATAGTTGAAAACTCAGAACAGAATATAGTTTATGCAGGACAAGTGGATATGTGGTAAAAACCTAAGTTGAAAGGTAGGATGCTTGTCGTGCGACGTTTTTACATAATTTCAAGAAATAAAATATGTAGTACGAACTGTTTGGACTTTGGAGAATTGGATTGAAGGAATAAAATATGGATACATATTGCATTAGGGAGACATTGATATACTAGGTGGTTATAAAATAAGTTTCCCTATTCAGGAGACCCTAGTGTCAAAACAGTTAGAGTTAGCACTGTGAAAATCGGTGGGTGTGTCATTTAGGGTATGGGGAAGCGATTCGTAGAAGAAAAAAAAATTAGTTTAAATATCCACCACCAGGGGAGATATGGTGCTGCACATATGTAAAAGTTGTCAATTACTTCATGACACTGCTTATGCAAATGACATCTTGTTAGATAAAAGCAGAAAGGCCAATGCCACCATCAATAACCGTTATGGTTCTTGCAAAAAAGGAACATGCTCTTTTAGTAAAACTGTTCTACCAGAATAATAGTAACGCTAATGCAGCACTACATGAATATTGGAAACTTAAAGGTTTGCGTAAAGGACCTTTGACATTAGTAGGGCTTCGAAACTAATAAGGAAATTTGAAGTGACGGGGAGTTAGGTGTAATTCCAAGCAGGGGATGACTGCATATCGGAATGGAGGTAGTGGATGAAGTGGCGGTTGCAATGGTCTGAATGCAAAACACTACCAGTTAGTAGTGCCAGAGGTATGTCAAGAGAGTTGAACCTTCCTTGGTCTACTGTACGTAAAGTGCTTCAAATAGTTTTATGCTGGTTCCCATACAAGATTTACATTGTGCAAGAACTAAAGTCTTTTGATCAGCAAAAACAAATAAATTTTGCTCTACGATTTCTGGCTCATATGGAACTTAACGATACATGGGCTCGAATGATCTTGTGGTCTGATGAAGCACATTTCACTCTTCATGGGACTGTAAATGCAAAAAAATTGCAGAATATGGGGAACTTCTCGTCCATCTGCGGTGCTTGAAAGACCACAATAAAGTCCATGCGTTACAGTATGGTGTGGATTCACAGCAGAGTTTGTAATCCAGACCATTTTTCTTTGAAGAGTCTATACTTCATGGCCCCGCAAGATGTACGGTAACTAGTGCACGGTACTGTGCTCTTCTAAGAGATCACATTATTCTCGCTCTACAAGAAAGGCAATGCTTGGAGACTGTAGTGTTCATGCAAGATGGTGCCCCTCCCCACGTTGGTTAACAAGTTGAAGGAATTGCTCTGTTCAACATTCTGAAATGATCGCATGATTTCTAGAGACTTTCCTCAGTTGTGGCCAGCCCTATCACCAGATCTCAATCCCTATGATATCTGGCTGTGGGGATACCTGAAAGACCTTGATTTGAAAGCAAGCATTAAACAGCATGTAGACAACATCCCCAATGAGATGCTATGTGAAACTGCCGCATGCAGTCCTCCATTTTCAGAATGTCATCTCAAGTGAAGGAAAGCACATAGAACAAGAGTAGGAGACCGACAGAATTACTTAACAAGTAGAGGTCACTGTCGAAAAAAAGCCGTGAATTAGGGTTGAAATTGAAAGTGTCTGCAATTCTGCCCTGACACGATAGGAGGGAGTATATGATGAGAGCCTTGTCGATCAATTCGGCCCTGGAAAGATTGTGCAAGGCTCAAGGGGTAGAATTTTTCTCAGCCTGGACTGTACTTGTTAACAGGAGAGACTGCTTCTACAGGGATGGAATACACTTAAATAGAAAGGGTGCAAGAATATTTGCTGATGCTATCGAGGCAGTGTTAGGTGGGTCGGAAAACTGCTAGCTTGGGGGGATACAAAGACTAATAGATTAACAGTAGCCACTGGCAGAGGTGAAAATGATTCTTGCACTGCTTCTATTGGAATGAGCAGAAGCCTGAAAAACAAGATGCAAGATATTTTAGAGACTGCTGGGAGTCATTGCGGTACAAGTAAACAGATGGGGTGTGTTAGGGTAGCTAAGAATAGAAACAGGTGCATGTATACTTGCGTGTACATCAATGCTATGAGTTTGGTAAATAAATTTGATGAATTTGAGGTATTGCTGAAAGCATCAAAAGTGAATATTGTTGGGATATCAGAGACGTGGTGTCACACAGATATAAGGAACTGGAATTTGGTGAGTACAACGTCTACAGAAAGGATAGACAGGATAGGAAGGGAGGAGAGGTTATGCTATTAGTTAAGAAACACATAAAATCCAAGGAAGTGAAGCCAGTCGACATCGGTGGACAGTGCAGTGTCGAGTCAGTTTGGTGTGACATAAGCATTGGGAGATCAAAATCGACAGTAGGAGTGTGCTATAGGCCTAATGACTCTGATGAGTATAATAAGAAACTGTACAGGGAAATAGAGTGGGCCAGTAAATCAGAGAGTCTTATAATGGGGGATTTTAATTTCCCAGGTATTAACTGGAATTTGGGGGCTGGTCACTCACACACTAGCAAGGCTTTTGTGGATTTATTGGATGATTGTTTTCTACATCAGCATGTTCGGGAGGCAACTAGAGGGAATAATACTCTTGATTTGATTATCAGTAGTGATTCTTCATGCATTAAGAATCTGCAGATAAAGGAACCACTAGGTGGCAGTGATCACAGTTTGCTGAAGTGGGATTTACTCAAAGAGGTAACTACCATTAGGGGTAAAGGGAAGGGTTATTGCTTTCGTAAAGGCGACTACAATGGTCTGAGACAGTATTTAAATTCTATACAGTGGGACCATCTGATGATGTTACCAACAGCAAATTCAAAATGGGAAGCATTCAAAGAACTTATCATGGAAGCTACTAGGTTTTACATACCAACTAAGAAATATTGTTCAAGGTTTAGGCCTAAATGGATGTCAGATGAACTAATGAGACATATGGCAGAGAAGAAAAATGCATGGGATACATACAAATTAACACGTGACACAGAAGCCTATGATAGATACAAGTTGATCTGTAACCAAGTTACAAAGGAGGTTAGGCAGGCGAAGGCAGATTACGGGAAATCTTTGGCAAGGGATGCAAAGAAAAACAGCAAAGCGTTCTTTACTTATGTAAACTCTAGAAGGAAGGGGATGAATCAGATTGGTCCACTTGATATCGATGGGTCAACTGTTGATGATCCTGCTCAGGTAGCTAACAAACTGAATGAATATTTTGCATCGACATTAACACGTGAGGTGTTATTCAGCGAGGGGAATGCCAGAGGTGTATTCAACTCTGGCAGTAAGCTAGAGAATCTTGTAATAACTGAGAGTAAAGTGGAGGAGAAATTGTTGAAGATAAACACAAGAAAGGCACCTGGGTGGATGGGATCTATCCAGTTATATTAAAGGAGGCAGCAAAGGAAGTAAGCAAACCCTTAGCCATAATTATGAAAGCTTCCTTGGACTCAGGGGAGGTACCCACAGACTGGAGGTGTGCAAATGTGACCCCAATTCACAAAGGAGGATCAAAGGCTAGCACAAGTAATTATAGACCTGTGAGTTTAACTTCTGTTCCAGGAAAATTAATGGTTAAAGAAGCACTACAGGATCATCTAGACAAGACTTCAGTTATAGCTCGGACGCAGCATGGTTTTGTTAAGGGGAAGTCTTGCCTGACCAATTTGATACTATGATGCAGTCACAAAGGAACTGGATGCAGGGAATAACTTTGATATTATATACTTGGATCTTAGAAAGGCCTTTGATACTGTTGCACATGGAAGACTGCTGCACAAATTGGAGCAGTGTGGCATTGGAGGCAAATTGCTGCTATGGATAAAGAGGTGGTTGAAGGGAAGAAGGCAGAGAGTGGTAATCAATGGACACTGCTCATCGTGGACTAAAGTTATTAGTGCAGTCCCTCAGGGTTCAGTGTTGGGTCCATTATTGTTTTCTGTATTTATAAATGATATTAATGATGGTATATCAAGCTTAATGTCCAAGTTTGCAGACGATACAAAGGTTGGTAGGGTTGTCAAGGACACTATGCTGCTGCTGCAACAGGATCTGGAAAGGTTGAGCAGATGGGCTGAGAGGTGGCAAATGAAGTTTAACATTGACAAATGTAAAGTACTACATATGAAAAACAGCAACCCCAGAGCAACGTATCAACTCTGTGGTAGTACACTGACAGTGGTAGAGAATGAAAAGGACCTGGGGGTAATTGTGCAGGCAGATATGAAGTTCTCTGAGCAGTGCAGACGGTCTGCAAGAGTAGCTCATAGTGTCTTGTCAATGATATACAGGAATTTTTCTAGCAGGGATAAGAAGGTGATTATTCCCTTGTATAAGGCAATGATCAGGCCACACCTTGAGTTCTGTATACAGGTCTGGAGGCCTCACTTCAAGAAGGATGTAGAGCTGCTGGAACGCGTACAAAGAAGGGCAACAAGATTAGTGAATGGAACAAAGGGGTGCTCTTACGAAGAAAGGCTTAAGTTTTGCAAATTACAGAGTCTGGAGACTAGGCACCAGCAAGGTGATCTGATAGAGGTGTATAAAGCCTTGAATGGTTTGAGCATGTTTAATGCTGATGGGATTCTTCCTCTTCTCAGAATAATCGCCTTAGAGGGCATAAATTCAAACTGAGGAAATACAGATGTAGGATAGACACGGAAATTTGCATTTAGCCAGTGGGTAGTTGGTTGGTGGAACAGACTTCCATCCCTTGTCGTGGAAGTTGATAGCCTAAATAAATTTAAGTCTCATCTGGGCAGGTATTTCGAACGAACAGAGGGTTGAAGTGGAAGTTGGTTTTTTTTTTTTTTTGGCTGATGCTGCATAAGCTTTCTTTCTTGCATCATATGCCTCTACTAATGCTAATCTGTAGATTTCTAAGTTCTGATATTAAAATCTAATCCTAAGCTAAGTATTCCATCTCATGTTTACAGTGCCAATTTCTCTCCTGGTGGCAGAAATTTGAACTAATTTTTTTTCCTTCTACAAATCGCTTCCCCATACCCTAAATGACATATGCACTGATTTTCACAGCACTTTTTCTAACCGTTTTGACTAGGATCTACTGAAATGGGAAACTTATTTTATAACCACCCGGTATATACTGGCACCAGCCTGTCTATAGGTGATCTGAAATAGAAAATATTTAGAGGCTTCCTGTAGCAGCTTAGTTTGGTTATGAAAAATTGCTTAGGCTAGCGAAAAGGTTGGATGGCACAAGAATTTTGTGGGGAATACCATTGGAAAGTAAAGGAGCAAGCTTCTGAATGGGTGTGGTGCAAATTATTATATGTTGTGATAAATGTCGAGGAATATATGATGGATTACAGTTCCTTCAACTCACATTTCATAGTTTTGTGAATTGATGATAATATATGAACCATCATGGATGCAGCTCATAGTGTTGTATTGTAGGACATACAGTTCATTGTGCTGTGCATGTTGATAATATGTGGTAATTGATTATGGTGTGGTTCCTTGTGCTGCAATATAGAAGATATTCTAATGTAATTGGTTTAACAGTTCCTTGTATTGCAGTTTGGCAGATATAATATAACTAGTTTATGATGCAGCTCATTGTGTTGCACCCTGGTGGATAAAATGCTACATTTCTAATTCATTGATTTGTATACACAAATTACTCAGTGATATACCGAAAATGAACTGGAACCAGCTTATGTGTGATGACTTATATACTGTACATGAACGTTACTAGTCGGCTATGGAGAAGAATATAGATGTGTAACACTACACGAAACTGCTTTTCTGGGTATAGTAATGTACATAAACATATTGGGGTTGCCATAGTCTGGCTTGGGACCATCTTAACTTAAAAAAAAAAAAAAATTTACTGCCTCTTGTTGTACAGCCTTTATTGGTGGTTAGGACAGCTGTACTCAGCTGCAATAGGAATGGCCTTTTTTTGAAGGTGAAGGTTAAAATCACCAAAGACAATTTTTGCTGGCAAGTTGGGGACCCAAGGATCATCTCAAATGACAGGTTAGGATGTTTATAGATAACAGTGATTTCAATGGGGATGACCATCAATCTAAGCAGGCATTTATAAAATAGTGGTCCACCCGCTTTTCTCTTGGACAAATACAAAGCCATAGCCACTCTTAGTGGCTATGTAGCAATGAACTCCCGAGTGAGCTTAGGCAGGGTCTCAGTGAAACAGATCATTTCAAACTGTTCTGTTAGAATTTTAGTAGTAGTAATGAAGGCATGTGATGCAAGAAAGCAAGTGTATGAGCTTATGTAGCATCAGCCCAAAAAAAAAAAAAAACAATTTCACACATCCATTCCCTCTGGACGTTTGTCCAGTTCCTTCTTGAATTTATTAAGCTATCAGCTTCCACAATGACAGATGAAAATTTGTTCCAGCAATTAACCACCCGCTGGTTAAAGGCAAATTTCCACACATCTATTCAACTGTCTTTCCTCAATTTGAATTTATGCCCCCTCAGGTTCATAATCTGAGCAAGCTGAAGAATCCCATCAGAATTCAACATGCTCAATCCATTCAAGACCGTACACATTTCAATTAGATCACCTCACAGGTGCCTAGTCTCCAGCCGCTGCAATTTGTAGAACTTTTTTTTAAGCCATTCTTGGTAATAAGACCCCTTCGTTCCTCTCACCAATCTTGTTGCCCTTCTCTGTACATGCTCAAGCAACTCTACATCCTTCCTAAAATGAGGCCTCCAGACCTATATGCAGCATTCAAGGCATGGCCTGACCATTGCCTTATACAAAGGGTACTAGGAAAGTTTTGCAATACAGCTTTGTTTATTTAATTTTTTCAAAGTAATTTCCTCTACATTCAATACACCTCTCCATCCTCCGAAACCAATCTTTAAACCAGTTCTACCAAGTTTCACTAGGGAGTAAAGCACACTCGTTGTCCCAAGCCCGTAGAAGGTCCTCATCACTGGAAAACCGCCTCCCTTTTAGCTTCATTTTCACATGCGGGAACAGTGCAAAGTCGCAGGGAGCAAGGTCTGGACTGTAGGGAGGGTGCTCCAGAAGTTTCAGTCCTGTCATGGTCAAATATTCGGTGCAGGCTTTGCCGCGGTGAGTGGAGCATTATCGTGATGGAGGTACCAGGTGTCCATTCTTGACTTTGGCCGCAGGTTCTTCATAGATCCAATGACTTTAGGCAGGCATTGTTCAGTATACCACTTAGCTGTGACTGTCTTCTGCGTGTCCAAAACGACACGTTCCACAATTCCACTCGATTTGAAAAATACAGCTATCATTTTCTTCTTTACAGATCGGGATTTTCTGACAATTACGGGTGTGTCGTCATCATCAAAGACCCAAACTTTGTTTTGAGTCTTGGTCGGCAGATCGTAATAGTACAGCCAAGTCTCGTCACCTGTCACGATGTTGTTCACATACCGAGATTGTCCCTTATCAAACTTTTTTAACATCTCCCGGCACCAAGTCACACGTCGTGTCATCTGCTCTTCAGTCAGTTGATGCGGCACCCAGAGAGAACAAAGTTTCTTCACGTGCAAATGATCTTGCAGAATCGAACGAATTGCTGGTGCATTTAGGCCCAAAGTATCCTCTATCTGTTGGTAGGTCACTCGCCTGTTTTCGTCAAGCATTTTCCTCACAGCAGTAACGTTTTCCTCCGTAACTGACGTTCGTGGCCTTCCCAGCCTCTCAGAATCCTCCAGAGTGAAATTTCCCCTTTGGAATTCTCTATACCACCTGAATATCGTTGTACGATGTGGACAATCATCATCTAGTGCAAGAGTCATTTCTTCTAAGCACTGGTCTATGGTTAAACCATGCACGAAATTATACCGCAAAACTGTCCTTATCTCATTTCGTGACCACGATGCCATCGCAAGCACTTTACACTCTCACTACTAATGAATAACTGAGCCCATCGACTTGCCGCGGCGGCTACTATGCACGTATGAACATGTCTCAACATGCAGCAACAAGCAGCTTCCTGTGATTCATTGTTGCGTCATATTGCAAAACTTTCCTAGTACCCTTTGTATAAAGGGATAATCACCTCCTTTTCCCTACTAGCAAAATTCCTGTATATCATTGACAATACCCCATGACCTGCTCTATCAGCCTCTCTGCATTGCTAAGAAAACTTCATATCTGACTGCACAATTACTCCCAGATCTTTTCATTTTCTACCACCCTAAGTGTAGTACCACACAGTTAGTACATTTCTCTGGGGTTATTTCTAACCATATGCAGTACTTCGCATTTGTCAATGTAAAATTTCAGTTGCCACTTCTCAGCCCATCTGCCCAAATTTTCTAGTTCTTGTTGCAGTAGCACACTGCCATTACTGTCATTAACATCCCTGCCAATCTTTGTATCATTTGCAAACTTCGACATCAAGCCTGGTATACCTTCATCAATATCATTGATAAATATACAAAACAACAGTGGGCCCAACACCGAACCCTGGGGTGACTCCACTAATAACATTAGTCCACGAAGAGTGATGTCCATTGATTACCACTCTCTGTCTTCTCCCACTCAACCACCCTTTTATCTATTGTAGCAACTTACCCTTAATACCATACCACTCCAATTTGTACAGCAGTCTTCCATGTGCAACAGTATCAAAAGCTTTCCTGAAATCCAAGTATATGATATCAAAATTATTTTTTGCATCCAGTTCCTTTGTAACCACATCATAGTATCCAATCAAATTTGTCAGACAAGACTTTCCCTTAACAAACCCATGCCACATCTGAATTATTATTGCAGTCTTGTCTAGATGATCCTGCAATGCATCTTTAAACCAGTGATGCCATTATTTTCCCTGGAGGTTAAACTAACTGGTCTGTAATTATGAGGCACTTCCGTAGCCAGGTGGGTTGGAGCAACAGTGTGTAGTACATGCTTCTTGATTAGACCGGGGTTCGAGCCCGTGACCACCAAATACGGAAGATGCAGAAAGGTCAGGGAATGACCACCGCATATCCCCGGAGCAATATGGCCTTAGTTGCTAATGATCCTAAAAACCAAATAACAACAACAACTGTAATTACGTGTGTCACCTTTAGATCCCCGTTTGTGAATTGGGGATACATTTGCACATCTCCAGTCTGTGGGAACTTCCCCTGAATCAAAGGATGGTCTCATAATTATGTCTAAGGGTTTGCTTCCTTTGCCGCCTCCACTTTGTTCTCTGTTATTACAAAATCATTTAGTTCCCTGTTAGGGTTTAGTAAACTTCTATCCTCTTCCTTACAGAATTCCTCATGTGTGAATGTAGATGCAAAATACTCATTCAGTTTGTCAGCTATCTGAGCAGGATCATCAATAGTTGGACCACCAACATCAAGTGGACCAATCTGATTCATCCCTTTCCTTCTAGAGTTTACATAAGTAAAGAAATCCTTGCTGTTTTTCTTAGCAATCTTTTCCAAAGATTTCTTGTAATCAGCTTTTGCTTGCCTAATCTCATTTGTGACTTGATTACAGACTATCTGCTGTAGGTTTCCGTGTCACGTGATAATTTATACACATCCCATGCATTTTTCTTCTCTTCTCTGCCACGAGTCTCATTAGGAAAATTTTTTTTTTTTTTTTTATTTTGTTGCTCAGAGCAAAACTGGAAGTACAACTAATAAGCTTTCGGCTGGGAGGCAGCCTTCTTCAGATTGAATACATGAATGGCAGTTGGAATAGAGATGTGCACTGCCAGGATGGTGCGTGAGGTTAATTGTTTGTTGATGTTTGTGGCTGTGACATATGGTGGTGACGTGGCCAGCGTTTGTCTATGGATAGAATTACTGCCTCTGTGATGGGGTTAACTTGGCAACCACTGTTCCTGTTCAAAGAGGCATCCGAGCATTTTATATTTAACGATTCCAACCAGGTGCGCTTTAGGTAATGGTGGGACCTGTCCACAACCGTTAAATATAAAATGCTCGGATGCCTCTTTGAACAGGAACAGTGGTTGCCAAGTTAACCCCATCACAGAGGCAGTAATTCTATCCATAGACAAACGCTGGTCACGTCACCACCATATGTCACAGCCACAAACATCAACAAACAATTAACCACGCGCCTCACGCACCATCCTGGCAGTGCACATCTCTATTCCAACTGCCATTCATGTATTCAATCTGAAGAAGGCTGCCTCCCAGCCGAAAGCTTATTAGTTGTACTTCCAGTTTTGCTCTGAGCAACAAAATAAAAAAATTTTCGTAATGAATCCAGAGCACGTAGGCCTTTTTTACTAGAGTCTCATTAGTTCTTCTGACATCCAGTTAGGCCTAAACCTTGAACAATATTTCTTAATTGGTATGAAAAGCTTAGTAGCGTCCACGATTAGCTCCTTGAATGCTTCCTACTTAGAATTTGCTGTTGGTATCATCATCAGTTGGTCCCACTCTACAGAATTTAAGAACTCAAACCACTGTATTCCACTTTATGGAAGCAAAAACTCTTTCCTTTACTTCTGATGGTAATTATATCTTTAAGTAAATCCCACACTGCCACCTAGTGGTTCCTTTATCTGCAAATTCTTAATGCACGAATAAACACCGCTGATAACCAGATCAAGAGTATTACACTTTCTAGTTTTCTACAGGAACAGTTTGATATGAATTTATGGTAGAATAGATCCCACAATCCCAACCATTAAATTGGTTGGAATTGTTGGAACTATTGAAAGTGATTGGACTTTATACAGTTGCCTCTTTAGAGGATGTTGCAGTAAACTTACACCCTGCTTCAGGGTGTAAGTCTCATTAAGGAGACCATTTTAGGGCAGTAAAGCCACTGCATGCTTACAGAGAGGTACTGATTAAGAATTGGGATGTTGTTGGTAGTGGGGTAGGAATTGAAACAGATTTTTTCAATTGGCTGGCCCATGTGGATGTTGGTTTCTCATTTTGGTGGGTTGCTGCTTTTTAAGAGGAGTGTATGATCACTATTAGTCATATGAATGGATTAGTGATGGTCTGTAATCCATAGTTTGCAGGTTCTGGTCAGGTTTGTATTCAAGTTTGAAGGGGGTAGAGTTCTGATGTTTTGTTGGCAGTTGTTTGTATGTTGGATGATGAGAGATGTATGTTGGATGATGAGGGATGTATGTTTGTATGCAAGAACCATAACGGTTATTGACGGTGGCGTTGGCCTTTCTGCTTTTATCTAACAGGATGGAGATGTATGTTGATCTCTTCCTATTATGCCCTATAGCATAGAGTTGATTGTAGTTGACACTTCTGTTTTGAGGAGTGTTCACTACATTAAATCCCTAGCATTGTTGCTGTTGTGGGCATTGCATCAGGCATACACTGCCCTCAATCGTAATTAGAATTTGCATTCCATAATTATAAACTTTTAATTAATTAATTTTTTTATTATTATTGTAATTCTAACTTTATCTCAGTTGCGTCTGATGATGGTTGAGTTATGAAATGTCACTGTTGTCAAGCACCCGTGAATTTGTTTTCTTATAACCATTCCATTAACATTCACATGTAGTTTAATAGTGTCTTTCTTTACATTAATATCATTTTCTGTGGAGACAGTTACCTTTTTATCAGTTTTATCCGGTGGAATTTTATCATTCTATTTATTTCATTTATCTACATCATTATTTTAATATAACATAACACTATTTATATTTTTTAATAATGGTTGGTGTATGATTGTGCAATTGTTATGAATATGAATATTCCCAATGCCAGAGGCCTATTTGAAGATAGGGTATTTCAGAGACTGCTGGGAGTCATTGCGGTACAAGTAAACACATGAGTTGTGTTAGGGTAGCTAAGAATAGGAACAGGTGCATGTATACTTGCATGTACACCAATGCTCGGAGTTTGGAAAATAAATTTGATGAATTTAAGGTATTGCTCAGAACATCAAAGGCAGATATTGTTGGGATATCAGAGACACGGTGTCACACAGATATAAGGAATGCAAAACTGGAATTTGGGGAGAACAATATGTACAAGAAGGATAGGAAGGGAGGAGGGGTTATGCTATTAGTTAAGAAACACACAAAATCCAAGGAAGTGAAGCCAGTCTACATCGCTGGACAGTGCAGTGTTGAGGCAGTTTGGTGTGACATAAGCATTGGGAGATCAAAATTGAGAGTAGGAGAGTGTTATAGGCTTAATGACTCTGATGAGTATAATAAGAAACTGTACAGGGAAATAGAGTGGGCCAGTAAATTAGAGAGTCTTGTAATGGGGGATTTTAATTTCCCAGATGTTGACTGGAATTTGTGGGTTGGTCACACACACTAGCAAGACTTTTGTGGATTTATTGGATGATTGTTTTCTACATCAGCATGTTCGGTAAGCAACTAGAGGGAGTAACACTCTTGATCTGATTATCAGTAGTGATTCTTCATGCATTAAGAATCTGCAGATAAAGGAACCACTAGGTGGCAGTGATCACAGTGTGCTGAAGTGGGATTTACACAGAGGTAACTACCATCAGGGGTAAAGGGAAGGGTTTTTGCTTTCGTAAAAGTGACTACGGTGGTATGAGACAGTATTTAAATTCTATACAGTGGGACCAACTGATGATGTTACCAACAACAAATTCAAAATTGGGAGCATTCAAAGAATTTATCTTGGAAGCTACTAGGCTTTACATACCAACTAAGAAATATTGTTCAAGGTTTAGGCCTAAATGGATGTCAGATGAACTAATGAGACATATGGCAGAGAAGAAAAATGCATGGGATACATATAAATTAATGGGTGACATGGAAGCCTATGATAGATATAAGCTGGTCTGTAACCAAGTCACAAAGGCGATTAGGCAGGCAAAGGCAGATTATGAGAAATCCTTGGTAAAGGATGCAAAGAAAAACAACAAAGAGTTCTTTACCTATGTAAACTCTAGAAAGAAAGGAATGAATCAGATTGGTCACTGGATATTGATGGTTCAACTGTTGATGATCCTGCTCAGGTGGCTAACAAACTGAGTATTTTGCATCTATATTCACCCAAGAGGAGTTATTCAGGGAGGGGAATGCCAGAGGTGAATTAAACTCTGGCAGTGAGCTAAATGATTTTGTAATAACTGAGAGCAAATTGGAGGAGAAATTGTTGAAGATAAACATAAAAAAAAGGCACTCGGGGTGGATGGGATCTATCCACTTATATTAAAGAAGGCAGAAAAGGAAGTAAGCAAACCCTTAGCCATAATTTTGAGAGCTTCCTTCGACTCAGGGGAGGTACCCATGGACTGGAGATGTGCAAATGTGATCCCCAATTCACAAAGAAGGATCAAAGGGTGACACAAGTAATTATAGACCTGTTAGATTAACTTCTGCTCCAGGAAAAAGTAATGGAGGCACTGGTTAAATAGGCACTGCAGGATCATCTAGACAAGACTTCAGTTATAGCTGGGACACAGCATGGTTTTGTTAAGGGAAAGCCTTGCCTGACCAATTTGATTGGATACTATGATGTGGTCACAAAGGAACTGGATGCAGGGAATAACTCTATCATATCATATATTTGGATCGTAGAAAGGCTTTTGATACTGTTTCACATGGAAGACTGCTGCACAAATTGGAGCAGTGTGGCATTGGAGGCAAATTGCTGCTATGGATAAAGGGTTGGTTGAGTAGTAGAAGACAGAGAGTGGTAATCAATGGACACTGCTCATCGTGGACCAATGTTATTAGTGGAGTCCCTCCTGGTTCAGTGTTGGGTCCATTGTTGTTTTTTGTATTTATAAATGATATTGATGATGGTATATCAAGCTTAATGTCCAAGTTTGCAGGTGATGCGAAGGTTGGCATGGTTGTTAAGGACACTAATGACAGTACGCTGCTGCAACAGGATCTAGAAAAGTTGTGCAGTTGGGCTGAGAGGTGGCAAATGAAGTTTAACATTGACAAATGTAAAGTACTACATGCGGGAAGCAGTAACCCCAGAGTGACGTATCAACTCTGTGGTACTACACTGACAGTGGTAGAGAATGAAAAGGACTTTGGCGTAATTGTGCAGGCAGATATGAAGTTTTCTGAGCAGTGCAGACGGTCTGCAAGAGTAGCTCATAGTGTCTTGTCAATGATATACAGGAATTTTTCTAGCAGGGATAAGGAGATGATTATCCCCTTGTATAAGGCAATGGTCAGACCACACCTTGAGTACTGTATACAGGTCTGGAGGCCTCACTTCAAGAAGGATGTAGAGCTGCTGGAACGCGTACAGAGAAGGGCAACAAGATTAGTGAATGGAACAAAGGGGTGCTCTTACGAAGAAAGGCTTAAGTTTTGCAAATTACAGAGTCTGGAGACTAGGCACCAGCGAGGTAATCTGATAGAGGTGTATAAAGCCTTGAATGAATGGTTTGAGCGTGCTCAATGCTATGGGATTCTTCCTCTTGCTCAGAATAATCACCTGCGAGGGCATAAATTCAAATTGAGGAAAGACAGATGTAGGAAAGATGTGTGGAAGTTTGCCTTTAGCCAGTGGGTAGTTGGTTGGTTGGTGGAACAGACTTCCATTCTTTGTTGTGGAAGTTGATAGCCTAAATAAATTTAAGGCTGAGCTGGACAGGTATTTGGAACAAATGGAGTGAGAAATGGGTGCGTTTTTTTTTTTTTTTTTGGCTGATGCTGCATAAGCTTGCTTTCTTGCATCATATGCCTCTACTAATGATAATGCTAATATCCATCACACAAGTTTGAGCAACCATTCTTGTGTCCCTCTCTTCAATCTTCATGGATTTTCCTATCTCTCTTATCCTGTTCACTTCCCTGTATTTACCTTGATCTCATCTGAACTCAATGTTTGTAACTACAGGATTGTTTATCATAACAAAAGCCAGGTCATTAATTTTCCTCCTTAATAGTAAGAGCTCCTTTCTGATTTCTGCATTTTGGATTGCCAAGAAGTGTATGGATGAGAGACTTTCACATATAGGCAAGGTCAATTTCAAGGTGTGTTTGTTTAATTGTAGTCTCCAGGGGTTTCTCCTATATGCCTCTGTAGCATCTGAAAAGGCATAAGGCCAAGGCCGGCAGGTGTATGTATGTATTGTAAGTATGTGTTTTGTTGTGTTGAGTGCCAGAACCCGGTGACTTCGCAGCCAGGGGGCAGGGACACCAGGTCCATTGCTCTCTGACCCAACCTTGGCCACGAGGAGGCCGCTAGGGTCCATATTCTACCTGAGACACTTACTGGGACTATCAGGCGAGCCTGGAAGCCCCGAATTTTTCAAGGAAAGGAAAAAGGAAAATAGAAGGAATAGTATGGGAAATGGTAAGGTTGGAAAGTTGACAGAAAGCAAGAGAATGAAAGGAAGAGGCATCCCTGAAAAGAAGAAAATAGAAATAGAGAGATAGAGATAGTACTAGTGGACAGTACAAAATCAATAATTAATATTATACATTACTATATACACTTACACTGAAGCTGCTAAGTTAGCAATGCCCAATAATAAGTTTTAACTTGTCATTAGTTAAACTAAACCGGAAATATCTAGCTGCACACTTGCAACCATGATAAAATTTTAACAACCTATTAATTATTGCAACACCCCACCACACACTGTGGAATTCCAAAACATTTATCAATTATTACCACACCTTTCCACTACTTACAATAAAGCAGTAATTCAGCATTTGAACTCAACCTCAGACAAACACAGTGCATATTCATTTTGTCAAGGCTGCAGTCATATACAACAATGAATATACATCCAAAAGGAAAGTCAAAATTCATGAGGATTTCCACCCAGTTCATTATACACAAAACACATATACACTTTTTCTTCTACCATTCTAGAAGAAGTAAGCTGTTAAACTGATCACGTTCCAAACCAAATCCAAGTTCTACCTTGTAATGTTCCCAACATACATAATTGACTACAGCCAAGACCGACATACAAAACTAACTAAAATTACAGTCCAAGGTCAAACCACAAATAAAATTGCAGTCCAAGGTCAAACCACAAATAAAATCGCAGTCCAAGTTCTAAAACTAACCGAATATACACATAAAGTGCAAGTCAAAATATGTGTCCTGCCCTACTAGAATTGAGACCACAGTAAGAAACAAATCCAACCAGTTCATCTTATGATCAACCTCACATTTATTCAACAACACACACCAACAATTCAACACCCATTATACACTATATACACTATGAGATATAACTAAACATAAACCATATACACCAAATTATCAAGTTATCTACATTATATTTCACAGTGGGATAATAACATTACTGTTATGAACTACCCCAAAATGAAAAGTTTATAAACTGCAAACAGTCCCAATCACCTTCAAAGGAAACTCAGGATATTGTGTCAAAAATTCTCTTCCTGCATTGGAAAACCCTGTCAGCAAAACTTGCCAAAGCAAGGTAGTTCTCCTAGTTTTCAATGAATTTTGATAGGTCACATTCATCATATATGCTTGTCAACAGTTGAAGCTCAGATCTTAAATCTACATAATAATTACATTGAAAAATTAGATATTGACAGTCTCCTGAAAGTGGTTTTTGCACATTGGAGAGATAGCCAAACCCAAAGAAAATAATTTTGAGTTTAAACTGCCATGTCTGGATAAAAAAAGGTCAACTTTAAACCTGGATTTAACAACGACAATTAGTGCTTAATAAATTCAGCCACATTTGGCATAAACAAAAATGTAGCTCTTCCTGTAATGGCATTTGGCCATTCGTTTTGCCAATCTCCCATAAAATGATTCCTTATTCTAGATGTCATCTTTAGTAGAGAGGTCTAGATTGATGGAATACTGATTAAGTACCACAGGCAGACCCTTCATACTTAATTGGTAATTTACCAGACAAAACCTGAATTGCCAAAGTGGATATTGTTCGGCATTGGACATAGCTATAAGAAAGAATCTTTGTGTTTGTATTAAGTACCTGTTTACCAAAGATCTAGTTATACAGGGGCCCTATGCACCCACAGCATAACATACCATAGGAATAAAAATATTCGTATAATATTGTTTAAGCATGGAAGATTTTATATCCCATGATCCCCTTGTAAATTTAATCTACATGGCAGTCAGAGTTTTAACCTTATGTAATATAAACTTTGCATATAGGCAGAGGTATATCGATTATTCTCTCCGCTCCTTTTGATGATTGGATGAATAGCTTTCAGATATGAATATCTTAGTATAGTCTTTTTAGCTGCACCACAAAATATGTGTCCTGCCACACTAGAATTGAGACCACAGTAAGAAACAAATCCAACCAGTTCATCTTATGATCAACCTCACATTTATTCAACAACACACTGTGAAAAGGAGACTTGATCCACATAATCAAGCACCTCTGGTACAGTATATGCATTCAAACACAATGCACATCCTTGATGCTGATGCAGAATACTCCTCAACTTCAGTTTTTTTCTATTTCTATATCTACTTGCCAGTTGTTTATAGGTGTGCTCTGCTGTTCTGCTATTGCTGGGCTACCTGTCTTATTAACACTCTTCTTCAGGCTTTCACATTGCCTGTTTTCTCTTTTGTTGTTTGAGTGCTTACACTTATTTTATGCATTTTCACATGTCTAAATTCTTTCTCAAGCTTCTTTTTAATTTATTTCCCTTTTTTTCTTTCTTTTTTTTTTTTTTTTTATGTAAACCCCAAACATGAGAGGTATTAGAGGTATTAGTACCTGTAGTACTTAGTACCGTGCTTGCGTTGGAGGTTCAGATGACAAAAGAAGATATTTGTTGACATTGGACTTTAACTTCTGTAGACTGTAATTTTCAAGAAATACGTATGAAGGAAGGTTGTTCCAGAAAATGGCAGTTGAATGAATAAACGAGGAAGATGAAAAGTTGGTTCTGTGAGTTTGAAGTTGGACAGTAAATGGACGTTGGCTGGTAGCGGCATGTGTTTGGACTGTTTTGAAAGAGAGAGCGTGAATTATAGAAGCCAATTCAGAAGAACAGTGCCCATGGAAACATCTGTAGAAGAGGCATGCAGCAGAAACAGTACGTCTATGAGACAGCAAGTGGAGAGACTCTGTTAGAGATGAATCATTAATTAACCTAACTGCCCTCTTCTGAACGGAATCAAGAAGCCTGAGAGAGGTTTTGGGGGTACCACCCCAGATATGGGAACAATATTCCATGGTAGGGCGGATTTACGATTTGTAAAGAGTAAACAGCTGTTTGGAAGAAAAGTAATGCCGAGAGCGAAAGAGAAAACCAAGTTTTTTTAGATGCAGAGGAAGCAATATTTGTAATGTGCTTGTGCCAAGAGAGATTAGAAGTCAGGGTAATCCCCAAAAGAGATATATCATTTTGCCTAGAAATCGGAGTGTCACCAAAGATAAGCATAGGAGCAGAAGAATCCTTTTTGCGAGATATAAGACAAGACTGAGTTTTAGAAGGGTTGAAATCAACTAAGTTGTCTTTGCCCCACTGGAGAATTAGTTGGAGATCAGCATTTAAAGAATCGGTAGCAGATTTTTGAGAAGTTGAAGCTGATTGAGTAGGACAAGGTTTCTCAAAATGGAAAGTGGTATGCAATGTGCTATCATCGGCAAAACTATGGATAGGATTTCCAGTAAATGGAAGAAGGTCATTAATATACAAGAGGAAAAGAGTGGGGGGAAAAAACTGAACTTGGGGGACACCGGCATTAGTGGAGAAGTTAGAAGACAGAGAGCCATCTACCGTTACTCTCAGTGAACAATCAGAGAGAAAACTGGATAACCAATTACAAAAAACAGTTGGCAAACCATAAGATGGAAGCTTGTTAAGAAGACCTTTATGCCAAACACGATCGCAAGCCTTTGAGATATAAAGAGCAACTTTTTTTTTTTTTTTTTTTTTTAATGAAAACTCCAAACACGAAAGGTATCAAAACCTATAGTACTTAGTACTGTGCATGGGTTGAAGGAGAAGTTTGGGGGGAGGGGGATGCCGGTGTGTGTTTCTTGTGTTTCTGTTTGTGTTTGTGTAACTGCTTGTGTTTCACCGAACTTTTCCATTGAATTAGTCCATAAATGGGTAACATAAGCCAGAATATCACCAGTGGATCGACACTGACAGAATCCATACTGACGATCATTGATCGGACAGAATGTTTCTAGTAGTTTAAGAGTTGGCTGTTAATTGATTTCTCCATTACTTTAGAAAGAGTAGAAGTAACAGCGATGGGACGATAATTGTATGGGAGGGATTTGTTAACCTTTTCAGGAACTGGCTGGATATGAGCAAATTTCCAAGCAGAAGGAAAAACACCTTTGGAATAAGAAAGTGAAGAAAAGGTGGCAAAGAACAGGAATAAGTTCAGGGTACAGGTTTTGAGATCAAGTGGAGAAATACCATTGGGACCTGGAGCTTTCTTAGCATCAAGATTCATCAAAATCCTTTTGATGGAAGACCACAGGAGGCATTGAATGGAGCGTGTTGGGAATGGTGGGAGATGTTTTACCAAGATCATTAATACATGAGTTGGAAGGAAAATGGGATCCTAGCAGGTCAGCTTTATCCTTGGTTGAAGTGACAACATAACCATCTGGTTTGGACAGAGGTGGGAGCAGAGATGGGCAAAAGTTGTGGCCAATAGCTTTGGCAAGAGACCAGAATGCTCAGCTACCATTAGGGCAAGAAGCAAGTTTTCTACTCTTAGCCTGTTCAAACTCTAGTTTGGACTGATTAATAACTGCTTTACAATTGTTGCAAACTTCGGTGTAGGCAGTAAATGAAACTGAAGAATTAGAAACAAGCTAATTATGATATATGTACCGTTCTTTTGAACAGCCTTAGCACATTTATTGGAAAACCAAGGTTTAGATAAAGAACGAGACTTTAAAGTGGAGTGTGGGATAAAGGATTCCATTCCTGCAAGAATAATTTCACTGTCATCCCATTTTGCATTCTTGTAATGCCAAACAATACGAGGTTGGGAATAGCCATGAGATAAAGGCTCCATTGGAGAAGAGACAATCACCAAGTTGTGATCTGAGGTGCCTAAAGGACCTCTCACTTCGACAGTGTATTTAGAAGGGTTGTTTGTGAGAAAAAGATCAAGCGTGTTGGCTGTATGGTTAGGATTGTCTGGTATTCTTGTAGGTAAATGAACAATCTGTGCAAGGTCATCAGTAATTGCAAAAACCTCAGCATCTCGACCAGCTGGGTCTGTGTGACTAGAAAACGGAAGGCAGCTGGAGTTGTGAACATTAAAATCACCAAGGAAAATTATCTCACTGTTAGGAAAGTTGGACTGGAGAAAGTCAAGTTGCAAAGAGAGAAATTCAAAGAGCTCCAAGTGATTAATGGAATTTGGAGAACGGTAGAGACAACAGATGAATTTGACACATTGAGGTAGTGAGATTTTAAGCCAGAGAAAATCGAAAAGAGGAGATTTGAAATTAACAAGTCTCTTTACAGGGAATATTGGAATGGACATATGCACAAGTACCACCTTTGAGGAGAAAGGAATCATACAGCGAATAATTTGGGCAACTGAGATGAGCAGTAGTTGAATCAACTGATAACTGAGATTCTGTGAGAAAAAGTACATGGGGTTTGGCAGACTGCAAGTGGAAATGGATATTGTTGAGATTAGAAATGAGACCACGTATATTTGTGAAATGAATTAGGAAGTGTTTGGAAGGGTTAGATCTTTTTGCAGATAAGCGTACTCTATTAGTTTGACAATTCATGGTGTATTCAATGGTAAGAAATAGTGGGTGGGACATGCTGTATGAAGTAATGAAATTTTTGGATATGGCGTACACATGGTAAGAATATACCCAGATTCTTGACATAACGTGGCCTCTACAATACCCCCCCCCCCCATACACACTACTCGGATTCCCTCCAGTCACTATCTGGCAGAGTAGAGGTAGCAAGATTATACATTAGCTGATGTGAAAGCCTCCTAAAGAGTTACCAATAGGTTCGGTCCGGTGTACTAACTATCGGCCGCCGTGCGAACACCATTTTAGAGCTGTACCCTCGAAATTGTAAGGAAGATTGGATCTCGCCATGATGTTCATCATAACCTCAAAAAATCATCAAACATACTGCAAGATGGAAGAGATGGGGAAGGGTTGACCAGAACTTAGCTTTGGAGACTAAACATGGGTTCCACCACTTCAAGCCTCCAATAAGCAAAGTGGTGGTATTGCACGGGGTTGATGAGAATCATCTACCACCTAGTACTGCCTGGTAATACAGAAGGGTGGCATTCCTCCATGTGGTGTGGGTGCCACACCTCGACCCCTGCTTACTTTGGTTCACACCTGGGTGGTCACCCACCGTGTACTTGTGCATGGAGGTTATACCCAGGATTACTAACAGTCCCACCACCGTGAAGGTGCAAGCAGAGGATTTGGTTGTCACAGACCGTCCGGATTTTGCCGAAATTGGATCCACTTGACTTGAGTGTCATCCGAATATCAGTTCCATCAGTGTTTTAGACTCCCAGGTAGCAAGTACAGCTAGATGGTAGTCAAAAACCACCAGAAACATTTCAAACTGACCATTGTATAAGATTCCCAGCAATATCCCTATAAAAAAACACATTCATTTTGTGGTGTTTCTTCCTTTCTGTACGTATGGTGATTAACAAAAGTGTAATAATTAATGTAATAATTACCAGTCAGAAGAAAATAAATAAATTCCTTGCCAATTGACCTTCCAGCTGTAAACAGGAAGCAGCAGTATTTGTTAATTTTAATATTTTATGTTGTCATTTTTGTTACAGCCTAATGTCTCTTGAGATTTGAACACAACATAAAACTATTTTAATTATAGCTAAGCTTGACAGCCTTCCCATATGGTTAATCTGGTTTAATCACACAACTGACTTTGTAGGCATAAAATGACCAAACCCTGTCTATCTATATACAGAAATAAAATATGTTTCTACCTGATAACATTCATGGGTTGCCACTGCCATCATTGGATTAGGTTACACTTGACAATTCTTGACAATGCTTATTTAAATACAATCTGTTTATCTAAAGAACTCAATTGTGGAGCACAAATGCCGTCAGCGAGATTCACAGTGATATTAGTAATTAATAACAATTAATGTTTATAGATAATTTATTAATAGCCATTTTAACAGTGTTTAATTAGTCACCATGAAAATGTCAAGAAGAAAGAGCAACATAATATTTTTATGTTGCTCTTTCTTCCATAAAATTTTGGTATCATTATTATGCCACAAAATTTAGGTGTCATTATTCCGTTGATCTATAGTCTATTGAATATAATTTTTTCTTCTAGAATTCTAGAAATTCTAATAGTTTTAAAATTGCTTGTGAGAGTGATTAAATATTTTTATAGACCTCTGTTCCAGTTCATGCACCAGCTGCTGGTATAATAGAAGAATTACTTGTGGAAGATGGTGCAACTGTACAGCCAGGAAATCCTATCTTTAAACTTCGTGTAACAGGTATTGTGTAGTATACAAAATTAAGTCTTAAAGATAACAGGCAAATTTTCATTTTGTATGTTTTTGAATAGTGTGTATGTATGTGTGATGCACACAATTAAAAGCTGAATTGTGGTTGCATACTTTTATTTCAAGGACTGTTTTCTTCAATCGAATCTTTCATTTTATTTTTTTACAGTTAACATTTTTAAGTTATAAGTTTATAAATCGTCACTGGGTTGTCAGATACTGCATTGCACTGCACTGCACTGCAGTATCTGACAATCCAGTGATGATTTATGTGGCAGTGATCTTATTCTCTTATAACTGTTCCATTAAACATAATGGAATAGTTATAGCATTTTCATGTGGTTTAATAGTTTTTCTTTACATTAATATCATTTTCTATGCAGTACGATTTATTATCCCCATTTCAAATAACTTATCTTTTCATTCAAATTTTACTCGTGTAAAAAAATTAACATTGGCGGACAAAGGTATTTTCGCTCCCTGGGAGAAAGATTTTTATCTGCCCCCTTTACTAAGGATATATATATATATATATATATATATATATAACTAAATTAAAATAAAATAGTGCCAGTAGCATGGCAAACCAGTAGAGTGAAAATGAACTGAACTAAATAAAATAACAATAACAGAAAAATATATGGGGGGGAGGGTTAAAGAAGAAAAGGGTAGTGTTGAAGCAACGTTCCTAAAATAATTTAGAAATTAAGCCAATAGAGAAATTTAGCGGCGCCCCCCTCGATGGCACCCGTTTCTGAATTATGTGAAATCTCACTAAGGTGGAAACGTAAACTATAACAACATTACATGACCAAATAAACTGAAAATTAATAAAATAGACTGACCATTATGCCCCATCTTGACAGAGGACCACGAGGCCAATAATAGTCAGGGAATCACTGCATTTTGAATGCTAAACAAATCCATGCAACAACGGAATGATACTAAGAGCAAACCGCCTATGCAATAAATTTGCATAGTGGTGGTCCTTATGCAGCGAAAAATAATAAAACAGAAAACCTAGTACTTGCATGGCAAAACCACACCACTAACAAAACAATAGTTGAACTGAAAATATATAGAGACAAATTAGGCTATAGATGGCGGTACGAATGCAGCGGTAGCACATCACGCTACCCCCATTTAAATATGATCAAATTAATCCAAAAATTAAATAGAGAAATAAAAATTATATATTAAAATAAATAAGAAAAATAATAGGAAAAGCTAACATCAGTAGCAGCAGAAAAGCACAATCCACTACGTGTTGCTTATAATAAACTAAATTAAAATAAAATATTGCCAGTAGCATGGCAAACCAGTAGAATGAAAATGAACTGAACCAAATAAAAAAACAATAACAGAAAAATATATGGGGGGGAGGGTTAAAGAAGAAAAGGGTAGTGTTAAAGCAATGTTCCTAAAATAATTTAGAAATTAAGCCAATTAAGAGAAATTTAGCGACGCCCCCTTGATGGCACCCATTTCCGAATTATGTGAAATCTCACTAAGGTGGAAATGTAAACTAACAACATTACATGGCCAAATAAACCGAAAATTAATAAAGTAGCTTTTCCTATTATTTTTCTTATTTATTTTAATATATGATTTTTATTTCTCTATTTAATTTTTGGATTAATTTCATCATATTTAAATGGGGGTAGTGTGACGATGTGCTGACGCTGTGCTCGTACTGCCATCTATAGCCTAATTTGTCTATATATTTTCAGTTCAACTATTGTTTTGTCAGTGGTGTGGTTTTGCCATGCAAGTACAGTGGATTCCAGTTATTTGGGCCACCAGTTAATCGGGGCAGCCATTTATTTGGGGCAAATCTTAAAAAAACAGAAACCAATCGAGAAAATAGCCAGGGTTTACTTCGCTTAACTGGGACAAAATACTGTTTAATCGGGGCAGGAGACCACAGCACTAGAGATTACCCTATGATTGTCTCCGACGGTACCATGTGGTTCGGTCGAAATTCTGGAGGTCACAACCATAAAACAATAAAAACAATTAGCAGTCACCTGTTTATTGGGCTTTTCTGTTAGTGAAATATATCATAAACGTGATAGACAGTAAACTCGATCTTAACTAAATTTGCGATAATACCGACAGCTGGGATTCTGTGGGTTATTATGGTGAAATGTGTTTACACTTCCATGAAATCTTCAATCATATAAAAAAAATAATTTTCAGAATCTTCTCTTCATTTCTATTTTTGAAGCTTTGTAATTGGTTACTCCGTTCTCACTTGCGCGTATTGTGTTACTTGCAATTTGTGTGTGCCGTGTTCTTTGTTATTGGTTGCTTATCTTTTTACTGTTTTAAATTTTAACCCCAACCCACAAATGTCAGTGAACAGAAAAGTCACCTAGTTAGTATGTACATATTACAGTACGTATTAATTATTCCGATTTTCACATATCATTTAATTTTTTAATCAGTAAGGTAATAAAGGGTAAATTTGTGCTTAGTATATCTTTTCTTTTATAGCCTGTGGATAATATTCCTCCTATTTTCGCTAATTAGAATTAAAATTCAATTCACAAACATGATCACAATGACCGGCGCTTACTGCACATCGTATAGTGGATGGTACTTTACTATGCTACCTATCAAATCACATTACGATGGTGACTCCATCGTAACGTGATTTGTTTGTACAGTGAACCAATTGTAAAGAGGGTGGTGGTACATTGTATTTTTAACTATTTACGTAAAACTTCGGATAATTGGGGCAGCCGCTTAATCGGGCCAAAATGCACTAGTCCCGATGTGTCCCAAATAACCGGAATGGACTGTACTAGGCTTTCTGTTTTATTATTTTTTGCTGCATAAGGACCACCACTATGCAAATCTATTACATAGGCAGTTTGATCTTAGTATCATTCCGTCGTTGCATGGATTTGTTTAGCGTTCAAAATGCAGTGATTCCCTGACTATTATTGGCCTCATGGTCCTCTGTCGAGATGGGGCATAATGGTCAGTCTATTTTATTAATTTTCAGTTTATTTGGTCATGTAATGTTGTTAGTTTATGTTTCCACCTTAGTGAGATTTCACATAATTCGGAAACGGGTGCCATCGAGGGGGCGCCGCTAAATTTCTCTTAATTGGCTTAATTTCTAAATTATTTTAGGAACGTTGCTTCAACACTACCCTTTTCTTCTTTAACCCTCCACCCCATATATTTTTCTGTTGTTATTTTATTTAATTCAGTTCATTTTCACTCTACTGGTTTGCCATGCTACTGGCAATATTTTATTTTATTTTAATTTAGTTTATTATACGCAACATGTAGTGGATTGTGCTTTTCTGCTGTCATTGATGTTAGCTTTTCCTATTATTTTTCTTATTTATTTTAATATATAATTTTTATTTCTCTATTTAATTTTTGGATTAATTTGATCATATATATATATATATATATTTTTTTTTTATTATTATTATTATTTTTTTTCCATAATTTGTAAAATTTTGACACTCCGGTGAAGAGCCCTGCTAGCCCGTGTCTTAATCCAGCACTGAAAATGAATGCAAGTCCATTTACTTATTTTGGACACAAAATGTTGTATACTTATTGCACATAACCTCTAAAATGCTATAGATTTTGATTAATTGGTTATTGGTTATTTTGATTAAGTAGGCAATCTATATTAATTGGTTTCCTAATCAAATGATTCTTAAAATGTTTTCTTAACTTTGTGATTTATCAACATAATAGAGAAAAAAAAAATTATTGTTCCTGAGCTATGATTAATTTCCTTTGGTTTTTTATTTTTGATGGAAATTATCAGTCATAGAAATTGCATGAATAAAGGTTTTGACCAGAGGTATAAGCATTTGAATACAAGTATGTTCATAATAGTGGCAAGAAATATTTGTTGATTTGCCTTTTATAAACAAATTAAAGAAAGAATGGTCCAAAAATTTGGACCATTGAAACATCATATATTATAAATGAAATATCAAATAAACTAAGTACTTTTTTCAGAAAATACAGGGAAACATATAAATACAATATTCAAGACATAAACAATATAATATACCTTATAAAATGCCAATCTGGATGTAATGCATGCTACATAGGTAACACCACCACAAAATATGAAACTTCCAGAACAGCCATCACGAGAGCATACTATTATTATAATAGTTTCAAATCAGACCAACCAGGAACTGAACTCGGTCAGCATGTACACTCTTTTAATCATGATCCATTAATAGATAATGCAATTACAATAATTAAACTTAAATCGAATTATAAGATATTCCAGTACGAAGCCCTAGCTATAAACTGGTTCTGCCAGAATCGATTATACGAAATTTTAAACACTAAATTACCCACAAATCTATTACCAATATGGCAACTCACACAAATCAAATTTCCACGTGTTTAACGTAATGCATCCTGGGTACTACGATACTATAAATCAATACTTACAACTCATCATTCACCAACTGATGACGACGACATTGAAAGCTTCTCGTCCAGCTCTTGGTTTTTCAAACACACGAATCTTCTTCATAATTTTATAAATGTTAACCAGGAAAAAAGTGGTGCACCACTTTTTTCCTGGTTGTACCTTTTTCAGAAAATACAGGGAAACATATAAATACAATATTCAAGACATAAACAATATAATATACCTTATAAAATGCCATGCTACATGGGTAACACCACCACAAAAAAGTGGTGGTGCTACATAGGAACCACAACCAGAAAAAAAGTGGCGCACTTCCTCTTCCTAGAGACATGTTTTTAAATTAATTAATCTATTAATATAATTGGAAACTTTTACTTTTACTCTCTTTACTTTCCTTTATGTAAATTTAACCCTAACCAATACAGATCTAGAGGTGGGTACTAAAATAATAAGCTTTGCTAGGAATCTTAATAGATAATCAATAGTACTTCAAGCTTTATTATGATGTGGTTACAAAGGAACTGGATGCAAAAAATAATTTTGATATCATATATTTGGATTTCAGGAAAGCTTTTGATACTATTGCACATGGAAGACTATTGTACAAATTGGAGCAGAATGGTATTAAGGGTAAGTTGCTACAATGGATAAAAGGATGGTTAAGTGGGAGAAGACAGAGGGTGGTAATCAATGGGTGCTGCTCTTCGTGGACTAATATTATTAGTGGAGTCCCACAGGGTTCGGTGTTGGGTCCACTGTTGTTTTGTATATTTATCAATGATATTGATGAAGGTATATCAGGCTTAATGTCGAAGTTTGCAGATGATACAAAGGTTGGCAGGGTTGTTAATGACAGTAATGGCAGTGTGCTACTGCAACAGGATCTAGATAATTTGGGCAGATGGACTAAGAAGTGGCAACTGAAGTTTAACCTTGACAAATGCAAAGTACTGCATATGGGTAGAAGTAACCCCAGAGAAACGTACCAACTGTGTGGTACTACACTTAAGGTGGTAGAAAATGAAAAAGACCTGGGAGTAATTGTGCAGTCAGATATGAAGTTTTCTGAGCAATGCAGACAGGCTGCCAGGGCAGGTCATGGGGTTTTGTCAATGATATATAGGAATTTTGCTAGCATGGAGAAGGAGGTGATTGTCCCTCTGTATAAGGCAATGGTCAGGCCACGCCTTGAGTACTGCGTACAGGTCTGGAGGCCTCATTTTAGGAAGGATGTAGATTTACTTGAGCGTGTACAGAGAAGGGCAACAAGATTGGTGAGGGGAATGAAGGGCTCCTCTTACCAAGAAAGGCTTAAGTTCTGCAAATTGCAGTGGCTGGAGACTAGGCACCTGCACGGTGATCTGATTGAGGTATATAAGGCCTTGAATGGGTTGAGCACGCTGAATTCTGATGGGATCCTTCCACTTGTTCAGATTACGAACCTAAGGGGGCATAAATTCAAATTAAGAAAAGACAGATGTAAAATAGATGTGCGGAAATTTGCCTTTAGCCAGCGGGTGGTTAATTGCTGGAACAAACTTCCATCTGTCATTGTGGAAGTTGACAGGTTAAATAAATTTAAGGAGGAACTGGACAGGCATTTTGAGGGAATGGTGTGATTTTTTTTTTTTTTTTTTTTGGCTGATGCTGCATAAGCTCATACACTTGCTTTCTTGCATCACATGCCACTACTACTACTACTTTCAGCTGTAAAATTAGTCATCATTTTCTAGTTTATATCTTTCAATGTAAAACCCTTAAAAATGGCATTATTCTTTGGTGCCTGCGACTGTTTAATTAATATCAAAAGTAGACCGTCAAGCTCACGAAGCTGTCCGTCCATCTTCCCAAAATTTTTGGGAAACATTGCAGATTGTTTGGAATAATGTTAATCAAGATTGTTATTAGACTATTAGACACTATTATAAAATTAATCACCAGAATGCCACGCCTGTGTAAGGCAGTAATAAAATCTCGTGGAAGATATTTTGATGAAAAATCAGTATAGTTGTTAATATTAATGTTTTAATGTTTTTTTTTCTGTAAATTTTTCAATACTTAATAAAAAATGTTAAATACTTTGTAGTGTGTTGTTTTTTAAAAAAACCTTACTTTGTCCTAGGTAATTTCAAAAAAATTAACAAAAGCTGTTGTCATACACTGTGATACTTTTAGGCAGGAGTGTATGTCATGACATAAGCAAATTTTAGAATGTTTCGGTCATGTTTTAACCATAAAATTAAATTAGTCAATTAAACAAAATTAGAGGTATAATAACAAATTTAATGGGTAATTTTCTTAAATTCTGGCCTTTTCTTAACTGTTATATGTGTATCCAGTTCATCTTACCATATCCTCTCTATATGGCATTAATTGACTGCACTTCCAAAAGCTTTTGTCTGGCCTGATAGTGTATTGGGGTGATCTGGGTCATGTGTCATTACAGATGGGAGGGGGAAGAGAGAGAGAGAGCACACGTGATCGATCGATCCATCCATCCAAGTTTTTCAGTCCACTAAACATTAAATAATTGGCCCATACACACGTGCATGTACAGATAACACATGATTAAAGATCACATTTGGTATCATATAAACTGGTGTCTCTGATCAGATTCTTTAATTTCTGCACTGAGGAATACCCAACTAATTTATCAGTCAGTGACTGCATGTTTGAGCACATCAGATATTGATCATTTTATTCTTTGTTGAAGAACACTGTTTTGTATATTAATTTTATATTTCTTTTTATTATTATTATTTTTTTGCTCATTTTTGCACTCTTTGCTAACTTAGATTAGCAGAGTTATAGTCTATTCATGGAAAGGAGATGTAGCAGCAAATAACTGCTCATGATTATCATCTATACACTTGTGGGAGCCAGTTAACTACAGAATTAATGGTATGAAGGGTAACAAGTAGGATTTGAAAGGAGTAACAGTACCTCAGCATGTAGCAAGGAGTTTATACTAGTGCTAAGGGTTCATATTTGGCCAGGCAGACCAGGTCGAATTTGAATCCTTGGCACTATACTTGCAGAAAACTTAAAAAAAAAAAAAAAAAATGGTGTCACATTGTTTAGTGCCTACAGTCATGCTTTTGTTCAAGAGTCTGTGGCAGTAGCTGTATCAGAAACTGCATCATGCCAACAATCAAAGTATTACTCTGCCTTCTTCATGATGCAGCCAACCACTGCAACGCATATCAGTTTTCTCGCCAGTATTCATTGGATGCTTTTTTAAGTCGGAAACATTTTTATTTAAGGGAAATATAACATGTAATAAAAATGTGTGGTATGTTAGGTTTGGCAACTGTTATTTTGCTTTATATGTAATATTATTTTGGTAGATTTTTTTTTTTTCCTGGGGAGGGGGAAAGGGTGCAAAAGAAGGTGTTGACAAAGGTGCAGTTCCACTAAGGATTATCATCTGAGTAATGAAAAGTGTCCAATTCTCCAATGTAGAAATTTCCAAGCCTTCAACAGCACTCTCTGCCATCCCATCTGATTCCCACATGTTGTTTTCCTTTTTTTATTCTGTGCTGAATATGTTTTGCCCACTTTGCAGCTCTGACATGATTTATTCCTTTTTTGATAAGCTGTTCTGCTTCATCAACTTTGAAAGTGCAGTTTTCACTTACAACGAATCCTTTGATTTGGATCCACACATTTTCGATTGAGTTAAATCACAATGGTATGGAGGCAGATGAAGAATTTTATATCTGTGCTGAAGGGCTATGTTATCGCTATGATACGAACCATATCTGCTGTGATGTTGGAAGATAATGATTTGACCTTTAACATGTTGGAATTCCATGGAATCTGTTTTTCTGTCAGTCAGGTTTAATGTCTGAGTTTCTCGTAGATGTCGTTGGGTTATTTTCCATACAAACACATATGGTATGTAGCATTATTAAAACAGGAATGCTATTTGGCTCAGTGTTTGGTAATAGTTTTGGTTTTTTTTTTTTTTTTTTTTTAGAAGCATTAGCAACTAAGGCCATATTGCTCCGGGAATATGCGATGGTCATTCCCTGACCCTTCTGCATCCTCCGTATTTGGTGGTGATGGGCTCGAACCCCGGTCTAATCAAGAAGCGTGTGCTATGCACTGCTGCTCCTTCCCACCTGGCTACGGAGGCGTCTTTGGTAATAGTGTGTTGACAAACTAATCTTTGTAATGTGGGCCATTCATTTCTCCTTGGTAATCACCTACAAATCTTTTGGCTCAAAAAATTGTACATGTTGGAGACAAAACCTTTACAACTACTAGCATGTGTAATTATTAGCCTTGAGCCTTTCCTGAAAGAGCTTTCAAACCAGTAGATAAGCCACTAAAAAATGAAGTTCTGCTTGACAAAATTATCAGAACATGTAGAAAATGTGGTGTAACTTGTGCAGCTTGTAATTCATTTCATTAGAATAATAATGAAATGAGTAGACAGTGAGAAATTTCGGACAGGTATAAGGGACATTTATAGGGGTTGTATAAGAATTACCAAAAAGATCACATTACAGAAGTTGATACAAGATGCTTGAAAATATGATCATATGACATCAGTATGGCATATGATCCCCTCCACTGGCTAAACAGGCCTGACAGTGGTGAACCATGCTCGATATAAGGATGTCTATAAGATTCTGTGGCAACAAATCCCATTCTTTCACCTGCACATACCTTAGCTCACGAAGTGACAGGAGTTGGCAGTTGGTGTGCAATGTGACACTCAGGGGCATCCTACACATGTTCGATCAGATTTAAGTCTGGTGATTGTGCTGGCATTGGATGCCTTCAATTTCAAGATATTCCTCCACCACTTGAGCTCTGTGTGCAGTGGCATTGTCATGGGTGAAAAAAAAAATATATAAAATCTGGGCCAAGTGCACTCCTAAAATGTCGCACATAGGGTTTGAGGATCTGCTGTCAGTATCTCTGTGCAGTTACAGTACCCCTATTCTGCCCCACATGAGAACACTGCCTCCACCCTTAGTGTCCCTTTCTTTGATGTTGGAGGGATGGTACTGTATTTGTTGTCTCGATGAAATAATGTTTAGAATCTTTTTAGGCTAAAACGGGATTCATCAGAGAACAGAACTGTATCCCATTTGTCAGGGCTCCAAGTCACATGTTTATGGCACCAGTTTCGACAAGCTCTGCAGTAGTTTGGGGTTAATGGGATGCAAACTACTAGCTTCCTTGTGTAGAGCCCACTTGAATTGCGCCTTCTTAATACAGTCTGGTTGACAATGTTTTTACCTGTGGCCGCAGCAGTCTCAAGTGACAGTCGATGACAGGGCATTGTACGGTTCTGTCTTGGTGTTAGAGCCAGATATCAGCCTGTTCTAGTTGATGTAGCCCTCATGCGACCTTGGCCAGCTATCCTTGTGATAGTTTCTGTCTCCTGAAACTGCCTCCATAGTGCCGAGATGATACTGCATGATGCATTAAGCCAGCGTGCTTGCGACTGCCTTGCGAACGGCCCACCATCTCAAAGACTCATCTGAATGATGATAACTTGCCATCCTGAGTAGTGGAGATGTGGCTAACCCACTGAGCTAGCCAAATCCATGTTTTTTTAGGCATGAATAATATAATTTGCATAATGTGTGGCTCTGTAAGGTGGTAGTTCAGTTTTTGGATACTTGGAATTTGCATGCTAGGATGCCTATTATATCAAATATTCACTTTCGGCGACACTGTTCTCAATAAAATATTCGTGAAAAACATTTTTTTTCTGTTAATTTTGTCGAGCAGTATATATATCTGGCACAACGGCTGAGTTAGAGAAGTTTATCAATTTTTACTGTGAATACAGTCATTAACTATATTTAGTGGTCATCTGGGCTTGAACTACAGTCAACTCAAATGTGTGTGTGCTATAACCAGATGGTCCAGTGCACTCGTGCACTTGACCATCTGGTTATGTTGGATATTAAAAGGGAGAGGGCACATAAATTACACTACTCTACATTTTGAAAAAAATTCAATTTTTTCAGAAAAAGTGTTTCTGAACCATTTTCTAATGCTGATTTCAGAAATGAAATCAGCATTTTCGCAATTTGATTTGATTTTGTGAAAAATTAGATTTTTCACAATTTTTTATTAATTTTGGCAGAATTTGTGCACTGAAATTATAACAAAATGCTACTTACCAAAGTTTTACTTTTAAATACATTTGAAAACACTATTAAAAGGGTAGTGTGGTAAAAAGTCCATTCAACACTCACCTCTCATTTTAAAAACGGATCTATGATCTATTTTTAAAATGAGAGGTGAAAATACAAATTTTCGTTTCTTTGATTTTTGATTTTTTTGCATTCTTCTACTTTACAATCCTTCCTCAGCATCCAGCAATAGTCAACCATCATGTTGACATTTCACCTCCCCTGATAGCTCATCTCCATGTCTTTAATGCCCTAGTGAAACTTCTCGCCCTGTTCTTCACTAACACTTCTTAGATTTTCTGGGAAGTAGTCGATGTAAAAAATGTACCTTGATGCCCAGCTTTTTGAAGTTTGCCGACATATTTTCAACTATATACTTTGTAGTCTGGATCTTTTTTTGTTCCCTAAGAAGTTCTCATCAGTAGACCTGAAGCAAATCCATACCTGTTTTTCTCTTTTATTCATAGTTCCTTCAAAATCCCAGTCCCTCAGCAGTTTTCAAATTTGTGGTCAAACAAAAATACCCTATTTTAGCTTCTCTTGGGGGATTGATGGGAATTTATTACAAAGGTAATTGAAGCAGAAACCTTCCTGAGGTTCTAAAGCTTTCAAAAACTATTTCATCAAACCCAGTTTGTGCAAGGATGAAAGGTGGACAGTTTTGGGGTCTACTGGTGGTTTGTGAACTATGTTCTTTGATCCAGGCAACAAACTTCTCCTCTTTGGCCAAACTTTGACATCTCAATGCTTTTACTCCTTACCCGACTTTCCCACTCACACCAAAAGCAAGACATTTTTGTGTAGCCAGATTGCTGTTCCAGTAACATGCCTGTTACTTTGAAGTCAGCACAAGGAACCAAGGAGTTCTGCAGATTCCTTTGGTAAATTTAAATCTCTTACTAGATCATTGAGTTGATGCTGTGAAAACAGTTGAGAGCTGGACTGAATGTCCCCAGACATGTAGATTTCAGTTTTATCTTCAGAAGCTTCACTTTCAGCAGTCTGCTGCTACATTCTCCAATATAAGTGGAGGGTATGGAATTGGCAGGTTATCTCCATGCAGGACTGGTATAATATGACCCCAGGGACTCACATCTGGTGAGTATGGGCTTGGCACACCCAGGGTCCTGAGCTGGATATCATCATTCTTCTTTTTTTTTTGGTGATTCCCTTCTATTCCAACTCTCTCTCTCTCTCTCTCTCTCTCTCTCTCTCTCTCTCTCTCAGGGTAACTTGGAATTTTTTTTTTTTAGCTGGTGCAGCATAAGCCTCAGGCTTCCTTGCACTACATGGTTAGTAATCGTAATAAATGACAGATGGAGTTTTAGGATATACAATGCTCCTCTTACTCTTTGCATTGTATCCCTCTACATCAGCAGTTCTTCCCAACTGGTGGTTCACTAAAAATTCTGTAATGGCATCTGCTTAGATTTACATAGGTATATTTTTGTAAACTACAAAATATAACTAATAATAAACAATAAAATAAAATTAAATATAAAGTAAAGAATTGCGAATGAAAGAAATCGCATCTCCCACAATTCATTATGATTAGTTCATTATCATACAGTATATTGTGTTAAATGAATGTTTCCTATATTAAATTTTTTTTCATTTTCATTGTTATGTATAGGTACATAACCATTGCTGTGTACTTATGTACATAACCAAAGACCATTGTTATGTATAGGTACTTAATTATAATTTTTATTATTACACAATATCACTTATAAAAACATAGTACTGGAAATATTTTATAATAAAAATTCAGAACTATTATACGATTCCAGAGAATGAGAATATAGGCTTAGTGATTTGCGATAAAAATATTATGTTGAAAAAGATTCTCGAGTCAAAACAGGTTGGGAACCACTGCTCTTCATTAACTAAGCAAAAGTAACAGTTATCACAGGTGGTTTGTAGGCTCCTGCCAAATCGTGGGAATTGCAAATGGCATATCCTTCTTTTTACCATTTTTCTAAAATCCCAATGCTTCAACACAGCTTCGAGAGACTTTATGTGGAGCCCATTGTTTAAATAAATAAATAAATAAATTTTCAGTTTATACTCCGGCACGACAACCAAGTCAGTAGAGTTTACAATAAATCGTCAATACAAATATTTATCGTATTTAGTAATCACGGGCTTGAACCCCGGTCCAATCAAGGAACGCGTGCTATGCACTCTCGCTTATCTTGGTCACAGAGATTCACTCCAAAATAAGCAGAATACACATTTTTTACAAATTCTGTAACATCTTTTCTCTGCTTGAGGACTACATAACTTCCACAAATATAACAAAATAAGTGAGGATTGTTCAAACACTTGCATGAAGACATTTTACTCACTTTTCAGCACAAGTTTGACACAATAACCTCAAAAATAAACCGAGTTCACACTGATAAATAACACTTCGTGGAACCCTCAAGGTCAAGAAACAAATGACCGAAGGCAATGTTGTCAACATGTGTAGATTTTGTTTACAAATTCTCAGCATTTACTCCTAACTTAATACATTCAGCAGTAGAACTGATGACATCAACTTAAGCAATTTGTGAAAAAAAATGGTATGAGATATAAAAAAAAATGAATAACATTTCTGAAATTAGTGTAAAAAACTGAGTTAAAAACAGCTATTAGTTTACAAACATCGAAAACCATGCAGAGTTGTTTTATCATTCAAAAGTTTGCAATACATAGTAAAGGGTTCTTTTGCCACACTTTTAAAACTTCAATTTTTTGACTCCAAGTGGAACAATATAATAACCCCTATAACACTATAAAACTCTAATGCTCCCATAGAAATTCATAAATTCACCATAAGCTTTTTCTTTCACTGTAAACCAATACATTTTAGGCATAGATGGACTTTGAAAAAATTTGTATTGAAATTTTTGTCAAAACTATTTCATTTAAACAAAAAAGAAAAAAAACTATTAATGAGGGAAGCCGGCCACACCTAGAAATATTTTCATTATAGTGAAAATTTTGTTAAAATGGTAAACGTAATGAGATTTTACTGTATTTTGCGCTAATTTGTTTCTTTTGCCATGTTCAATTCTGTAGGCACTCTATAAATTAAATTAGATTAGCAACAAGAGTCAGGGATGCAAAAGGATATCTCACCAAGAAAGTTCTACTAATTGCAGCTTCTGGAAAGTAGGCACCTGCAAAGAGATCTGACTTGAACAGTTTAAGGCATTAAATAAATTGAATAAATGCTGATAGCATCCTTACTCTTTTTCAGATGACATAAATAAGGGAGGGGAGGACATAAATTGAAGGATCATTGCAGTATAGATTGCATGAAAATTTGCTTTTAGTCACAAAGAGAGAGAGAGAGTGATTGTTAAAATACACTAAAAACAATATTATATTCTTTTTTTCTTCATTTGGAAATGGTAGAAAAGATAGTGGTGAAAGGACGTTGAAGGAGATGAAAAGAAATGTAAGTAGGAAATATGCAGATTTAGAAACTTAACTGATTTGCTATTGATTTTTTTTTTTTTTTTTTTTTGCCATGAGGGATGGATAATACTCTATTTAATATTAGCAAAGTGAATGGAAGGAAGCAAAGCACCAGTCATAGAAAATGGGGAAAAAAGATATTAAATGTAACCCATTTCTTTTATCTATTTCATCCACGTATTTCACTCATTTTCTGTTCAAATTTGCATTAATTCACCGCTTATACCAAATTAAGCGGGAGTTTCTTTCAACAACTAATTAAACTTTGACTAAAAGCAAAGTTTTGCACAATTTAGTTGCACATTTGCTTCTGGAATATCACTTTGGAGTCATACACCTCTTCTAGCTGATAAACATTTTTGATAGATTGCGTGCCTTTTTGCATAAAAGTGTGCAGCTCCACATTTGATCATTTCTATAAGTAGCCTGTTATGTTTGACTGTATTACACTACATATGCGGAAGGGTCTATACATACAACCTAAAATGTTTTGTCAAGTTAGAATTAAGTTGTGCCTTCACTCTTCATCAGGTATCACCATGTATAACATGCTGCTGTTAATTACGTCTATTGTTATACTTTTTGGAGCAACCTTTTATTACTGAATATGCAAGATTAACAATATGCCATTATTATTCTATTTAAAAATTTTTAGTGCTTAGTATTTGAGTTTTTTATGCACTCTCTTTTTACTTGAAATTTTTTTGTTCTATTGGTTTGTGTAATTTTCTTAATTTATACATGGATTGTATTATTTTTATTTTGTGAATTTTTGCAGTAAATTTATTTTATCTACATCAAGATTATCAAAATAAGATAAAGGCAATCACCTGGTTTGATATAATTTACTGTTAATTTTTATTAGGAGATGCACCTCCTCCAAAAGCAGCAGATCATGCAGTTTCTGCTAAAGAAGAGGCACCTGTGATTTCACCAACAACAGCAGCAGCAGCAGTGCCATCACCTCCTCAGCCATTACCTCTGAGTGCAGAAATATCAGGTCCTGTACCTACAAGTGTTCCTCCTCCTCCACCACCGATGAAACCACAACAACCTATTTCATCAGTACCGACCTCAGCCATCAAACCTACTCCCTTACCACCTACTAGTTCTGCCACAGCAATTACTGGTTCAAGGACAGAACAGAGGGTTATTATTTAATTTAATTTTCTTCTTTTTAAATTATTATAGTATATTAGGCTTCTCACCCTCCCAGCAGTTAGAATACCATAATACAATGCTGCATTTTGTCCATTATTTATTGTACAGCCAAACCTAACAAATTCAGCAACCTCAGGACATGATCCTTGCTGGACCTTGGAACTCTCTAGATTTCAGGTGGTCATATTTTTATCATGTGAAAAGCAAAAAATACTGCATTTCTATACTGCAGTTTACATATCATTGTATAAATGTAGTTTTTTTTTTTTTTTTCGAAAGAAAGGTAAGGTAGGATAAGGTAACACACAACAGTATTAAAAATAATTTTCCCTTCCAAAATATACCATACTGTGTATGGTATATTTTGAAAGAGAACTTGCAAAGTGTCACAGCCTTTTCTGCAATAGATAACTTGTGTATTCATTTCAAATGTTCACATTCCTTTGTATCAGTTAATTTTCTTTAAGGTAGTATATGGACAAATACAAACAGATGAAACTTACTATTTTGATTACAAATGACATATTCTGAAAATTTTATGACCTAACAAATCTCTTGATGATGTTGGAGCATGGTAAATACTTTTATGGTTTTCAGGTGAAACTCCACCCTGCATAAACAGATGTAAGGCTCTGTTTTGGTTAATTGGCAATCTGAGAAATCAATTTCAAATGATAGCATTCTTCTTCTTCTTCTTGCTCAGACTACCACATGAGGGTGCATGAATTCAAATTGAGGAAGGATGGTTGTAGGATAAATGTGCAGAAGTTTGCATTCAGCCAGTGGGTGGTTGATTGTTGAAACAATCTTTTGTACACATGCATTCGAATGACCACGAATCAGATATGAGAAATGGACGACGAATGTTAATAGAATGTTCTCATATCTGATTCGTGGTCATTCGAATGCATGCGTACCAAAGACTAATCTCCTATTTATAAGGTTCCTAACATACACATGTTTTGTTAGTTTCATTCACCCTGTGAACATGACACTAGTCGAAAAGTTGTAGTCCGCTTAAGGGAGGAATTCTTTAATTTCATTGTTTTATTGCATTTTAATAGTATTTTATTCGTATTACAGTAAGGAATTTTTTTAATTTCATTATTTTATCATACTTTTATCTCATTTTAATAGTATTTTATTCGTATTCCAAATTTGCGTTTACGACAAAATTTCTTCCATCACTAGAGGTTGCATGGGGAGTTTAATATTTCTGGGATTGGGTTGTGGTTCACCACTGTGATTCTGGAGTGTTGGACTCTCCATGTGTCAATAGTGAGGAATACATTGAGTTTTAAATTATGTAATTTTGTTTCAACGTATCATTTCGTAATTTATTCGCATAAGGAGATTTGGTAAAGAAGAAATCCTACTGACTGAATAAAAGGTAACTCCCTGTTTATTTCTAAAATACTAGCATTAGTAGAGGCATTTGATGCAAGAAAGCAAGCTTATGCAGCATCAGCCAAAAAAAAAAAAAAAAAAAAAAAAAACACTTCCACTTCACCCCTCTGTTCGTTCAAAATACCTGTCCAACTGAGCCTTAAACTTATTTAGGCTATCAACTTCCACGACAAGGGATGGAAGTCTGTTCCACCAACCAACCACCCACTGGCTAAAGGCAAATTTCTGCACGTCTTTCCTCAATTTGAATTTATGCCCTCTCAGGTGATTATTCTGAGCGAGAGGAAGAATCCCATCAGCATTGAGCATGCTCAAACCATTCAAGGCCTTATACACCTCTATCAGATCACCTCGCTGGTGCCTAGTCTCCAGACACTGTAATTTGCAAAACTTAAGCCTTTCTTCGTAAGAGCACCCCTTTGTTCCATTCACTAATCTTGTTGCCCTTCTCTGTACTCATTCCAGCAGCTCTACATCCTTCTTGAAATGAGGCTTCCAGACCTGTATACAGTACTCCAGGTGTGGCCTGACCATTGCCTTATACAAGGGAATAATCACCTCCTTATCCCTGCTAGAAAAATTCCTATATATCATTGACAATACACCATGAGCTACTCTTGCAGCCCATCTGCACTGCTCAGAGAACTTCATATCTGCCTGCACAACCACCCCCAGGTCCCTTTCATTCTCTACCACTGTCAGTGTAGTACCACAGAGTTGATACGTTGCTCTGGGGTTGCTGTTTCCCATGTGTAGTACTTTACATTTGTCAATGTTAAACTTCAAAACTAATAGAATGTAGAAAAAATTGAGCATATGTAAGTTCTCATTTATGTAGTATAATATATTTAGGGAAGACAGAAGGGGTGGAGGGGTCATGCTCCTTATCAAAATTACAGTCTGAGTGTGAAAAGAGCTTTTGCTGAGTCTGAAGTTAAGTTTGCCAACATAGAATCTGTGTGGTGTGAGTTAGTTGGAAGCAAAGGTATAATTAGAGGGAGTAATCTACAGACTGGAAGATTGTGAAGAATATGATGAGAGTCTCTACATGCAGATGGAATGGGCAAGCAAGCAAGCACAAATGTCTTATTATAGGTGAACTTCTAAATTGCATAGGAGGGGAAGTCGTCATGGGGAAATTTTTTTTTTTTTTTTTAAATAAACTAGATGACTATTATTTGTACCAGCATGTTAGAGAAAGTACTAGGGGTGAGAATATTCTTGACCTCATCATTACTAACAAATCAGATGACATTGCAGGGCTTTAGTACAGGAACCTTTAGTACAGGAAACATAACCAGAAGTGATTATGCAGTTGTCAGTTGGAAGGTGAAGAAAGATGTTACAGTAGTTAAATGTAAAAGCACAAGTTTTAACTTCAGAAGGTTAAGTTAGGTTTGTAATCGGTTTTTTTCTGATGAAAGACCCTTTATGCCAAGAAGAGGCTGCATGAGTGAGACTGAGCCATATGACTGCTAGCTGCAAGTCTGCAATATGACTGCAAGTCTTTTATATGACATCTATTAATTGGGCAGATTGCCAAGTGATGGCAAATACACTTGAATTATGGAATACCTTTAAAGCAAAAATCTCACAGAAGCCATGAATGCATACATACCATTAAGAAAATATTGCAGGACAAGATGCCAAAATGTATAACTCTGGAGCTGGTCGGTCATATATAGCAGAAAAAGATAGCATAGGATAGTTACAGAGTGATGAAAAGTACTGAAGCCTATAATGGGTACAAACTGATCTGTAATAGCACTATAAATTAGGTTAGGGAGGCCAAGGTTGCATATGAGAAAGCATTGGCTAAGAGAAAAAATAATGGGAACAAGAAATTTTTCGTGATACAACGAAGAAGAAAGCTAATCAAATCAGACCCTTGTGCACCGGGCGTGGGAAAGTCTTAGATAACCCAGCCGATGTTGCGGATGAATTGAATAGGTACTTTGCATCGGTTTTTACTGAAGGGAGTTCCACAAGGATCAGTTTTAAGTGTTACGCTTTTTGCTATCAAAGTTAACTCTATAACTGAACAACTTCCTCTAACCGTAAACAGTGCCCTCTTTGTAGATGACGTTAGCATATGTTTTGCAATCATGCAATATGAGGGTCATTGAAAGACAATTGCAGCATGCCATTGACCATGTCAACTCTTGGGCAGTGACTAATGGTTTAGGTTCTCGCCACAGAAGACTGTCTGCGTACACTTTTGTCACAAACGGAACCTTCACCTTGAATCAGAACTTAAACTCGGAAAAGAGATCATTCCAGTAGCACCCAAGACAAATTTCTTGGGGCACATTTTCAACAAGAAGTTGACATTTTTACCCTATATCCGTCAACTGCGCACAAAGTGCACGAGAGGATTAAACCTTCTACGTGCTATCTCCTCCAATAAATGGGGAGCAGACCGATCCACTTTACTCAGCCTCTATTGTGTGCTTGTCCGTTCTAAACTAGACTATGGATCCCAAGTGTATGCATCGGCTAGAAACAGCGTACTTAGGTGGGTGGACCCAGTTCACCACCAAGCCATCTGTATTGTTACTGGAGCATTTAGAACATCCCCCTGTCCAGAGTTCATATGTTGAAGCAACTGAAGCACCACTGTCATTCCGACGAAAGCAGTTGTCTTTAAAATATACCTTTAAATTAAAATCCCTGCCAGACAACCCTACATGGACATCCATTTGCAAGCCACGATGGGAAAACCTATATAACATTCATCAGACTGCCAACCGGCCTTTTGGTATCCGTGTCCAAGAGCTGCTCAGAGAGCTCGAAATCATGGTAGACAATGTTACCCAGTCACCAAGGCAACCACTTCCACCCTGGCATGCTCGCTTACCATCATGTGACTTCTCCCTTAAAAATTGGGGTAAGTCCATAACTCCATCTTCTGTCTACCACCAACTCTACGTTGCCCACCGGGCCGAATATTCCGACTTCTTGCCTGCCTTCACTGATGGCTCAAAGTCGAAGTTGTCTGTTGGATCTGCTGTTATCTTTCCAGACAGTACTGGGAAGATTCCCCACGAATGCATCATATATACAGCTGAGTTGTATGCTATAGAGCTAGCCTTGGATCACATTACAACCTGTAAGCACCAAAGATGTATGGTGTACACTGACTCTTTAAGTACACGGCAGGCTTTATCGGGTATGAAGTATAATCCTCATCCATTTGTGACCCGGATTCAGCAGACGCTACATTCCCTGTTTGAGTGTTCATTCGACATCCGTTTCTGCTGGATCCCAAGCCGCATTGGGATCAGGGGTAATGAACTGGCAGATGCCACGGCCAGATTGCCAGAACCTCCATAGCACTCTTTGCCTGTTAGTCCCCTATACAGACTATGGGCAGCTAATAAATGCTAAATTACTCTCCCAGTGGCATCAATCTTGGCATCAGCAAGTCACAAACAAGCTCTATCAGATAAAGCCTGTAATCAGACACTGGCAGTCTAGTCTGCGCAGGAATCGCAAAGAGGAAGTTGTTCTAGCTCGCTTCCGCATAGGACACAGTCATCTTACATATGCATTTCTGCTGAGGGCAGATGATTGTCCTATGTGTGAGAACTGTGACACCATTTTAAGTATTTGTCATATTTTAACCGAGTGTCCACGTTTTAGACACAAACGTGATTTTTATTTTACTGCTTTCAGTCATCTGGCTGAGCCTTATACACTCAGTCAGATTTTATCCGACAATGACCATGTGTCTGCTGTTTTTAGCTATTTAAAATCAGTAAACGTTTTTACTTGTATTTAAAATTTACCTTTTATTGTTATTTCTTTGTTGATATATGTTTTACTTTTATACTTTTTATATCTGTTATTATATCTCAACATGGTGGCCTAACTAATTAGGTCACCAAATGTTTAATTTTTTATATGTGACCTGGTTTTGGCACATTATAGCCTTAGTTGCTAATGCGCCAATAAAAATCCAAATCAAATCAAACTGATGAAAGACCCTTGATGCCGAGAAGAGGCTGTGTGAGTGAGACAGCCATATGAAATTAGTGATTTCATAATTACAGATGACTGTTTATTAGAAAGACTTTTGAGAACAAAAGCAAATAAGGCTCCCGGAGTTGATTGCGTGTACCTGGTAGTTTTGAGAGAGACTGCCAGGGAGTGTATTGAACCACTGAGGTTAATTATGAGGGCATCTTTGGATTTTGGTGTGATTCCTTTGGATTAGAGAAGTGTAAATGTATTGCCAATACATAAAGATAGTTCTCAGAGTGAAGTTGGTACATACAGACTGATTAGTCAGACTTAAGTGGTAGGGAAAATCTTAGAGACAATGTTTAAGAGTGCAATCCAGACATTTAGATATATATGACATTCTGAAGGACACACAACATGGTTTTGTTAAGGGAAAATCATGTTTAACTAACTTAGTAGGCTATTTTGACACAGTTACTCATTAGCTGGATGTACGGAACAATTTCGACATAGTTTATTTGGATTTTAGCAAAGCACTTGACTCATTCTGTCATGAGAGTTTACTGTAATAAGCTGGAACAGGTTGGGATTACTGGAATGATTCTAAGATGGATTGTTGAGTGGCTGCAGGGTAGAAAGCAGAGGGTTATGATTAATGGATATCCTTCAGATTGGTGTCATGTCATGGCAGGCTCCCCGAGCATTGGTTCTAGGACCATTGTTGCTTCTCATTTTCATAAATGAAATTGATGAAGGGATAAAAGGTGTGATGTCAAAATTTGCAGATGACGTAAAGATTGGCAGAGTCATTTAATGTTCAGTGCCAAGCAATGCTCCTCCAGGATGACTTGAATAGACTTAAAAGATGGTCAGAGAAGTGGCAGCTATGTTTTAATGCAGCTAAATGCAAAGTCTTACACTTGGGGAATAGCAACCCGTAAATAAATTATTCACTTGTTGGGGGTTGAATTAAAAACAGTAGCAGAAGAAAGTGATCTGGGAGTTATGATACGAGCAGATGTGAAGTTTTCTGAAAAGTGTAAACAGGCAGCCAGGAAAGCCCATGGTATTCTATCAGTTATTTATTTTACATTATCATCTAGAGATAGGGAGGTCATAATCCCACTGTATAAGGCAATTGTAAGACCACTTTGGGATACTACTGTGTTCAAAATGGAGATTTCGTCTGAAAAAAGACAATCGGATTCTTGAAATGATCCAAAGAGAGGCAACTCAAATGCCGAGATTGGCTAAAGGAAAGACTCTGTATATATGGGCTACATATATGTAGAACTAGGCAACCAGGCACCTCAGAAATTACCTTATTGAGGTTTATAAGGCCTTGAGTGGGATTAGTAAAATGAATGAAGGTGGGATTTTCACTGTTGTAAAGAATTCCAGAACTAGTGACCAAAAATTCACATTACAGGGGTTGAGGTTTATACATTGGTGTGCAAAGCTTAAGGACCAACAATATTTCTAAAGGTTGCAACCACAAAATCAAACGAAATAGCCTGTGGCGATTTGCATAACTGTGGTCATTCAGTAGAAAGCTGGTGCACATGCAAAAATTTGAATCATGATGAGAGGGCTCACATAAACAGATAAAAGCAACAGTTCAGCAGTTATGTGCAAATTACTGAATGGTGAGCACGATTGTTATAGACGTTCGATTGGTTTCATACAGTGCTACAGACACTGAAATGGCCAGTAGACAACATCTGGATGACTTTACCTGGGGTCGAATAATTGGGAAGGTCGAAGCGTGAGGAGTGTGGCTGCAGAGTTCGGTATTGCCTCTAGCATCATCTGACGTGCGTGGTCGGCCTTCGGAACGACAGGTACAGCTGTTCGAAGGACCAGTGGTGGTTGTCCATGAAAAGCAACGCCCAATGATAACTGCTATATACTCCTACAGGCCAAGAGGGACCAACACGAGACAGTGGGATCCATTGCAAACAAGCTGCACAGGATGCAGGATATCACGGTTTACTGTGGCCAGGTGATTCGACAAAGGTGATCTGTTTGTCCGGCAGCCAGTATGCTGTGTCCCTTTAACACCTGCCTATCGGAGACTCCGTTTACAGTGGTGCATTGAACACAAGGACTGGACAGCAGCGCAGTGGGGTAAAGTACTCTTTACTGATGAGAATAGATTCAGTTCTCAGCAGTGATTCTGGATGTCAGCTAATCTGGCGAGAGGTTGGCACACAGCATCACTCTGCAAACATCACTGAAAGGGATTGATATGGCGATTGAAGTGTGTTCTCATCTGGGGAGGTGTTATCTTGGATGGACGTACACAACTCCAGATACTGGAAGGTGGTACTGTAACTGGTGCACACTACTGTACTGAGGTAATCTTTCCCCATGTGCATCTTTTCCTAGGTGCCATTTGCCCCAAGTTTGTGTTTATGGATGATAACGCCACACATCAGCTGTTGATATGCTTTTGGAAAGTGAGGACATAATTCGCATGGATTGGCCTGCCCGTTCCACTGATCTAAATCCCATCGAACACATGTGGGATGCTCCGTGGAGATGCCTAGCGGCACGTTCACACCCGCAAGAAAATGTTCACCAGTTGAAGGTGGCGCTGACAGAGGAATGGACGATGTTACCACAAGAACTTATCAACAACATTGTTCTAAGTATGGACAGGCAGTGCAAAGCCTGAATCGACATTAGTGGTGGCTATATCTCCTACCGAGGACCACCTCTTCCCTTAGTTCCATCTTTGGCAGTGATGCATCTGTATCTTGGCAGCCAATGCTATGTTTCTATTTTTGAATAAAGTCCCTCTGTACCATTTTGTTTCCGTTGTTTCCTTCATTTCTGTACCTCACGAGGTTCCTTTGGTATGCTTTTCCTATATCCAGGCCACTCCTATGAGAAGCTACAGGTGAAAACCTGACTGGTCCTTAAGTTTTGCACACCAGTGTATTAGATTGTAGGAAGTTTTCTTTTAGCCAATGAGTTTGTTGATTGCTGGAACAAGTTGTTGCTGCAGATAGTTGAGGCTGGCAGTTTGAATTGATTCAGCAGTCAACTGGATAGTTACTTATATTATTCCCTTGTATAAGGCAATGGTCAGGCCACACCTTGAGTACTGTATACAGGTCTGGAGGCCTCATCTCAAGTAGGATGTAGAGCTGCTGGAACGAGCACAGAGAAGGGCAACAAGATTAGTGAATGGAACAAAGGGTTGCTCTTACGAAGAAAGGCTTAAGTTTTGCAAATTACAGTGTCTGGAGACTAGGCACCAGCGAGGTGATCTGATAGAGGTGTATAAGGCCTTGAATGGTTTGAGCATGCTCAATGCTGATGGGATTCTTCCTCTCGCTCAGAATAATCACCTGAGAGGGCATAAATTCAAATTGAGGAAAGACAGATGTAGGATAGATGTGCGGAAATTTGCCTTTAGCCAGCGGGTAGTTGGTGGAACAGACTTCCATCCCTTGTTGTGGAAGTTGGTAGCCTAAATAAATTTAAGGCTCAGCTGTACAAGTATTTCAAATGAACGGAGGGGTGAAATGGGAGTTTTTTTTTTTTTTTTGGCTGATGCTGCATAAGCTTGCTTTCTTGCATCATATGCCCCTGCTAATGCTAAAGAGAAGGAAAGCATATAATTTGTATGACTGGGTGTGTTTTTTTTTTTTTTTTTTGGTTTTTTTTTGCCAGTGCAACAAAAGCTTGTGGCTATTACTATTACCAAGGACATGTAAAGGTTGCAAATAAAGCAGTGATTTAAACATAGCAATAACAGTCTATCTGAAGGCAGCAAATGTTAACAAATCAATTTGAAAATAAAATTCCAGTTATTTAGGACATTATTATTACAGACACTATATTATTCCACTAATTTAAGATGCTGTTTTATTTTACGGAAAATAACAGTTCATTCACAACGACTTTTGTAGAGGAGTATAGTAGATGTATCAGTATTTTCCAGTTACACTGGGATGTATTAATCTTTTCATGTTTATATGAAATGCAAATCTCATGCCTTCAAAAATACATACTTTTAAAAGAGAATTTATTTTAAGAAATGAGGGAAAAAAAATTATGGTTTTATATTCCACTGACCTTGTGTAATGTTGAATTTCTTTCTTTTGTAGTTTCTAAATCTTTCCATTTATTAATTTAGGAAGGGGAAAAGCAAGATTCTCTTCTGTGTAAAATGGATATTGTTTGTTGTGGTTCCATTAAAATATCTGAAAACAGCAACAGTTATATATGTTTCAGTATTACCATGCAAAAGATAAAGACAATGGATAAAGGGGTGGCTGTGTGGGAGAAAACAGAGTGGTAAACAATGGACACTGCTCTTCGTGGACTGATGTTATTATTGGAATCCTACAGTGGTGTTGGGTCGATAGTTGTTTTGTATATTTATCAATGATATTGAAGAAGGTATATCAGGTTTAATGTCCAAGTTTGCAGATGATACAAAGGTTAGCAAGATGGTTAATAATAGTAATGACACTATGCTACTGCAACGGGCTATAGAAAAGTTGGGCAGATGGGCTGAGAAGTGGCAACTGAAGTTTAATATTGACAAATGCAAATTACTACATATGGGTAGCAGCAACCCCAGAGAAACGTAAAAAAAAAAAAAAAAAATTTTTTTTTTTACTGCACTCAGGGTAGTGGAGAATTAAAAAGACCTGGGGATAATTGTGCAGTCAGATAAGAAGTTTTCTGACCAGTGCAGACAGGCTGCCAGAGCAGGTCATGTGGTCTTGTCAATGATATTCAGGCATTTTGCTAAAAGGGATAAGGTGATTATCCCTTTGCATAAGGCAATGGTCAGGCCACACCTTGAGTACTGCGTGTAGGTCTGGGGCCTCATTTTAGGAAGGATGTAGAGTTGCTAGAATGCATATAGACAAGAGCAAGATTGGTGAGGGTAGCAAAGGGGTCCTTGCTCTTACCAAGAAAGGCTTAAGCTCTGCAAATTGCAGTGTCTGGAGACTAAGCATCTGCGAGATGATCTGATTGATGTGTATAAGGCTTTGAATGGTTTGAGCAGACTCAGTGCTGATGGGATTCTTCCTCTTGCTCAGATTACAAACTTGAGGGGGGCGTAAATTCAAATTGAGGAAAGACAGTTGTAAAATATATGTGTGGAAATTTCCCTTTAGCCAGCGGGTAGTTGATTGCTGGAACAAACTTCCTGTCATTGTGGAAGTTGATAGCTTAAATAAATTCAAGGAAGAACTGGACAAACTTTTGGTGCAAATGGATGGGTGAAATAGGGAGGTTTTCCCCCCCTTTGGCTGATGCTGTATACACTTTCTTTCTTGCACCATATGCCTCTGCTAATGTTAATAAGCATAAAAACATGCAGAATTTTTTTTAGTCTGAGTTTTATAATGTGTGTGCACATTTCAGAAGATATATGGTCCATTGTCAGTCTTTCTTACCCAATCTTAGAGTATTTTTTCATATTTTAATGCAGACCTTCAGACTTGAAATCATCCTTGACATTTTTTAGCTCTGCTGATATAAATTTATGTAATGATAATGTAATTAATTTAATTAGTGATTCTTCAAGTGATTAAAGCTTATTTATTTTTACTTTTTTTTAGGTGAAAATGAATCGTATGAGGCAGCGCATTTCACAGCGCTTAAAGGAAGCACAAAATACTTATGCAATGCTTACAACTTTTAATGAAATAGATATGACGTGAGTACTGCATGTATTATTATTATTTTTTTTATTTAGTTTTTATTAATTAATTTGTGGTTGCATGAAGATTAATTTGACCCCTCCTCTTTCCTTTTGTTGCTTGCACTTTCATTTGGGAAATATTCCATTTGTGCAGAAGAATGTTTAAATATTTACAAAATCATCAGTTTGTGAGGATCAAAATGACCTTAAAAATTGGCAATATCTTGTATATCTTTTTTATTATGTGATATATATATATATATATATATATATATATTTATAAACTGTTTCCTAAAAGACTAAAATTACTCTTTAAAGGATTGTTTATTCCTAGTGACCGGTTGATATTGAATGACATTAACTCAAAATGCATTGTATATTTTGAAGAATGGTTCAAAGAAAGCAATTTGCACGTGTGTAAATGTGAATCTTTAACTTTTGTAATTTTAGGACTACCTGTGTATGATTTCTCGTGACCTCAGCAGTTAAAAAGTTTTGTTTGTTTGTTTTAATACTTGGTACTTAAAACAAGTTATGTTCAGCCTCTGATTCCTGAATTTTTTGTTTTGCTTACTGTACTTTACATACTGTTTTTGAAGGCTGGCATGATCAATTTCTTAAAAGATATAGTGAATTTCATTTCTGTTGGTTAGCTGATATTTTCTTGGACGAAGTGATTTTCAAATTTCCTTAATATATGTATAAACACTGGCTAATAAGTTTTGAACTTCTTTTTGAATTGTAGTCAAACATTCCTAGTTCTGCAGTATTGAAGCAGTTAAGCAGATGATGGATGTCAGATGTACTGATGAGACTCATTATTGGGAGATACAGAAGCCTGCAGTAGATATAACCTATTCTGCAATCAAGTCACAAGGAGATTAGGCAAGCTAAGGCAGATTATGAAAGTCTCTGGTAAAGAATACAAAGACAAACAGCAAAGACTTCTTTACTTATGTAAACACTAGAAGGAAGGGGATGAATCACATAGGTCCACTAGAATATAAATGGTTTTTAACTGTTAATGAATCTGTTCAAGTTGCTGACAAATTGAATAGGTATTTTGCATCTACATTTCCACATGAAGAATTTTTTTAGGGAAGGGGATGCCAGAAGTGTATCAAATTCTAGCAGGTGCTGAATGAATATTTTTGGAAGCTTGTTATTTTCCATTATCCGTTACATAAGGTAGGGTTGCCCACCTTGTGGGCCGTTTCTCTGAGTTTCTCTGAGTTTAAAACTAGCTTGTTCTTACCCGTTTCTCTGAGTTTAAAACTAGCTTGTCACAAAATATAATGGCTCCGGGTGCCAAGCGTTATAGTGATCAAGTGATTTCCCGAGTGATTTCTAGAGCCTTTTCTCAAAGATATAGTTTTGTTTCAGTTATAAAAGTTTTTTTACTTTTCTATTAATAGGAAACTTAGTCTTACAAATTGTAAGCAAGTTTAAGAAAGGAAAAACACCTTTCTTCTTTTTTTTCTTAAATTAACGTACTAACTTTTATACTGCTTGGTCACTCTAGTGGCACTGCTCCTGCCTCCCCGTGGTGGGACCGGTAACCTGGGAGAAGAAATCCACTCTCCCAGGGCTGAAAGGAACAAAGATGGATAACAATATGTATCCACCTTTAGAGCCATTGAGCTCAAGACGAGACACAAATGACAATGAAAATGACTTCTCTCAACCCCTCAAGAGGAGACACCATCATTCCTCATTTTGCTCTCTCTCTCTCTCTCTCTCTCTCTCTCTCTCTCTCTCTCTCTCAGACCAGCCTCTCAGAAATGTATTGAGTCTGCTGCAGGCCCACTGAAAATGGTAAGGCGACTCCAGTCCGAAGATATTCTGGTAGAGACCATGAAATCCCAACATTCTGCAAAGTTATTAAAGCTTACTACCTTTGGTAGACGACCAATAAAAGTTACTCTTCATGCCACCCTAAACTCCTCGAAGAGAGTAATTGCAGAATGGGACTTATTAAATGTATCAGAGGAGGAAATAGTCCAAGAACTTCGTGAACAAAAATAAATAAATTTTCTGTTTATACTCCGGGATGACCAAACGGTCAGAGGAGTTCGCATGATAGATTGAATACAAGAAACAGCACCGTATTCAGTAGTCACGGGCTTGAACCCGGTCACTCAAGGCACGTGTACTTAGGCACCCGCGCGCCTGACCACTAGACTACGGCGGTAATCCAAGTAAGGAGAATCCTGACTTGGAAAGATGGTATTCTTGTACTCACTTTTAGCTCTCCTATCCTACCAACATCTGTTAACGCAGGCTATCTTCATTGACATGACCGTCCTTACATCCCGAACCCAATCAGGTGCTATAAGTGCCAAAAATATGGACACTCCCAAACTGCATGTAGAGGTGAGGCGATATGTCCTAATTGCCGATCAAAGGAGCATAATCAATCTGAATGTACTGCTACTTCTCATTGCCCAAACTGTAAGGGTAATCACCCAGCTTTTTCCAAAATATGCGAATTATGGAAACAAGGGAAAAACACCCAAAAATATAAAGTCGAGAACAAAGTCACATACTCAGAGGCGAGAAGACAAATACTTAAAACAGAACCAAAGCACACATATGCCACTGCTGCTAAAGAATTTCAGTCAGTAGGTATTTAAACAGATATTACAGTTCCTCCAAATATATCCATCGCTGATTGGGCACGTTCCATGCTCTCTGCTTCTAAACAGTGTCCTTCAAAACAAAAAAACTTAACAAGCCAGTAACACCCCAATTACCATTCCAGTCGACGTGCCTCCAACAGCAAAACCAAAAGTGGCAGAAACTAAGGTACTGAACCCACCAGTTTCAACAGAAATGGATGTTGAACAACACAATGAATCAGATGAGGGTATATTAGAACTTTATGCGATTGATGAGATGGACATCACACGTCCCTACTTTCCAAAGAAAGACAAAGCGAAATTGGATCGATACAAACAAGTCTCAACTAAAAAGCAGTCAGAAACAAAAATAAACAATGTAATGGAAATATTCCTCCAATGGAATTGTAGAGCCTTTTGCAATACAAAAAATGATTTATATCAGGCATATCAAACTGAGGGCCATATGGATCACATTTGTGTTGTCATGAGGGCCACACACAACAACTAGTTGAAGTCATTTAATAAAAATTATTACAGAATATTTTTATTACTTAAACTTAGAAACATACAATGTGCATACAAATGGTTTAGTGGCTAGCCACATTCATGAATGCAAAGTAATGAAGTAGTTTAACAAAAGAAAAAAAAAAAAAAAAGAAATTTTAAACGGCAACATAGACTTGTATGCAACAGCAACAAATACATTGTACAAAAATTACAACAGTTCAAAACGAACATTTATTTATGACTGTTTTTAGTGTTTTATCCTGAGGCTTGACACCTCGTTTTAATGACAGTTTTTGCTATGTTTGTCTGAAATGTCTGTGCAGTTCCAACTTTCATCAGAGATGAGAGGTATTGATCAGTCAGTCTTGTTCTCTGAGAAGTTTTTGTTGATTTCATGAAGGAAAATAACTGTTCACACACACACAGGTAGAACCGAACATTGCTATAATCCTTGTGGCAAACTTTCTGAAGTTTTTAAACTTTTCAGGAAGGTATGAAAAGAAACGAGGTATCCCCACTTCAAGATACTTTGCTCTGAGTGTAGAATCCAACTACATTTCTAATAGTTCCATCTGCAGCCTTTCTTCTGCCTTGGCAACATCAGAGGTGAATGGTGCTGAGAATAATGCAAAGTGGTGTTCAAAAGATGAGAAATCACGAAATCTTTCCTGAAATTCAATTCCAGGTGACTGTCATACTTAGCAAAGCTAAGTACAGACTCAGTATTGGCAGTGTTTTTCAGCTCTTTGCATTTAGGAAAATGAACTAAATTTTCATTTGAAAACTGTGACTTCCATAAGCTTAGTTTTGTAATGAAGCACTTGATGTCATCATACAACTGAGTGATGAGTTTGTTTTCACCTTGTAATTTCAAATTAAGATCAGTTAATTGTGCAGTAATGTTCACAGCAAAAGCCAGATCCTGGAGCCAACTTTCATCTTTTATTTCATCCACGTTTTGACCTTTCATCTCCAAAACATAATTATTTCTTGTCTCAACAAATAAAATCTTTTCAGCACTTTGTGACATGACAACCAGCGGACATTCTGTGTAGAATGGAACATCGGTAAACTGATTATCCATATCTTCCAACAACTGACTGAATTGATGGTGGTTGAGAGCATGGCCTCTGATATAGTTCACTGTCTTTGTGACCAAACTAAGCACATGATCCAATTTTAAAATCTTTGAACACAAATTTTGCTGATGAATAATGCAGTGAAAATGTGCAAATGATGAATCTGGATGCGAGTTTTCTATTTTTGTTCATAACATGGCAGCAACACCATTATGTCTGCCAACCATATTCACAGCACCGTCAGTAGATAAGCATGCAAGTTTACTCAAATCCAAACCATAGTCATGCAGAACCTGCTCGACTTTCTCAAAGATGTCCTGGCTTATAGGGATCAGTTCTTCATAAATATTAAATTCACTGTCACAAGCCCTGATGAAAACCGCAAGCTGTGCTATTCCAGTGATGTCAACGGTCTCATCAATAGCAATAGAAAAATGCTCAAATCTTGATGATGTGGCCTTCAACTGTTGTTTCAAATCACTTGACATTTCATCAATCCGTTCAGCAACAGTGTTCCTGGTTAATGAAATATCTTTGAATAAGTGTGTTTTCTCTGGACACACAATTCGAGCCGTTTTTACAAGGCATTGCTTTATGAAATCTCCTTCACTGTAAGATTTCCCACTCATGGCGATCATTCGGCTGAGTTCATAGCTTGCAGTAACGGAAGCGACATTCCCCTTCTCAATTTTTGTAAAACAAGTCTGTTGCTGTCTCATGTTAGCCTTCAATTCCTTGAGTCTTGAGACACACATTGGGCCTTCATATTTATCGTAAGATCGATGGTTCATTTCATAATGTCTTTTCAAGTTGTACTCTTTTGGCATGGCAATGCTTTTGTTGCAAATTAAACATTGTATCTTTCCATTCACCGTTGTGCAAAAATACTGTAATTCCCATTTTTCTTGAAACACTCGCCCTTCTTTGTTCAGTTTCCTTTTTCTCTTAGCTGGAGAAGCACTAGCCATTTTTAAAGATGATGTGGAATCTGAAAAAATAATAAAATTAAATTAAAAATAAAATCGCCGGTTAAAAAACTGAAACGAAATTTAGGCCAGTTTATGTATTGTTACGAGCGAGATAAATGGGTTTTTACCCCATGCTTGTTGGTTCCACTCTCTCACTCAGGCCTAGCGGTTTACCTTAACGAGAGAGGAACCTTTTCCACTTGTGGGCCGTGGAATTCGGATCAGGACCAGGTACCTACACCAATAAATTGGCAAGAATGCTAGTATTCTTGTCATAAGTCAGCCGTGCGCGATATTCAAAATTCTAAATTACCTAAATTACTTCAATTAACAGATTTTGCGAATCGCTACAGTGTCCTTTGTGCGGGCCGCAGGTGTGTGTGCTTGCAAAGGGCTGGATGCTTGACATGCCTGATTTATATGATCTCATTGACTGCTAATGGTAGGACACATTGAGTGTGTCCTACCATTAAAAATTACACCATCTTCAGACGAGATAGGAGTATTGACTCGCCATCCCATGGAGGAGTGGTGATTCTTGTTAGAAACAACGTTTCATTGAAACATATTGCTCTTCAGACCCCTTTTGAAGCAGTGGCAGTGCACATTGTAATTGGCATCACTCTTACAGTAAGATCAATATATATCCCTCCTAATTTCTCATTCTCTTCAAATGACCTAGAAAATCTAATAGACCAGCTACCATCTCCATTCTCCAAGACTTCAATGCACATCATTCGCTGTGGGGATCTCCAACAATTGACAAGAGAGGTAAGCTAATAGAATCCTTTCTTGATGCTTATCAACCCACCCTTTTAAGCACTGGTGAGCCAACCTGTATTCATTTTTCAACAGGATCCATGAGTGCAATAGATCTCTCAATCTGTTCTCCCTTCATATATACTATTATGGAGTGGTCTGTTCTTGAAAACCCACTGAACAGTGACCACCTGCCAATTCTCTGCAAGCTCCAAACATGAGCAAACTCCCCTTCACCACATTGCTCCATTTGGAAATTTGGTAGGGCACACTGGAGTGAAATATGCCTCTCGTGCTCAGTTAGATGATAAAATAATCCAATCCCAGCCCGTAGAAAATGTCACGGGACATATTACTAGTTAAATATTACTAGCTGCTACCACTGCAATACCAAAATCTTTACCGGGGAAATGGAAAAACAGTAACTATTGGTGGAATCAAGATTGTACACGTGCTAAACAGGAAAAAATTAGGGCTTGGAATTTATTTCGTAAATTTCCCACAACTAGTAACCTTAGTAACCTAGTAACTAGTAACCCTAGTAAACTAGTAACCTAGTAACTTTCCCACAATTAGTAACCTGACTTCAAAAGACTGAAAACCAAGTTCCGTCAAATAAGAAGAAAAGCAAAGAAAGAAAGATGCCTGGATTAGCTTTTCCTCAAGTATAAACAAGGACACAGATAGCAGAATCATCTGGAGGAAAATACAAACGTTCAATGGCAAATATGTTCAGTCCCCAGCTACAATACTAAATTGGGAAGGGAAAGAGTTGTCATCACCGGGGGAAATACCAAATGCCTTAGCAGAATCATTTGCCAGCATATCAGCAATATCCACCTATAACCCAACCTTTCAATGAATTAAAGAATCTGCAAAACAGCATAAGATTAATTTTTCTACGACAGTTTCACACCCATACAACCAGCCATTCACATTAACAGAATTTCTAGGGGCACTCAATAAAACACCCAGTAGTGCTGCTGGTCCAGATGGGGTCTATTATATAATGTTAAAACAACTTGACAACAGAGCGAAAAGAGCATTGTTAAAATATTACAACCGAATTTTCTTAGAAAATACTTGCCCACTCTCCTGGTGTCACTCAATTGTTCTAGCCTTCCCGAAGCCAGGAAAGGAACGTACCTTTCCACATAACTACAGGCCGATTTCACTGACTAGTTTTTTAGGAAAAGTCATGGAGAAAATGGTTCACAGATGGCTAACATGGTTCCTGGAAACAAACAACTTACTAAACAGTAGCCAGTATGGATTTCGAAAGAACTGGTCCACGCTAGATGTGATGATAAAAGCAGAAGCAAACATCCATAATGCCTTCATAAGGAGAGAACATCTAGTCATGATTGATCTCGATATTAAGAAATCCTTTGATAGCACCTGGTGATATGGTGTACTTAAAGACCTTCACTCTTTCGGCTTCAGAGGTCAGTTACCTCAATTTATACAATTCATAATTTATTACAAACAATAAATTATACAAACAATAAATTATACAAACAATAATTTATACAAAACTTTCTACGCAGGAGAATGTTTCAGGTAAAATATATGAATAATTTTTCCAAATCATTTGAACAAGAGGAGGGTGTACCGCAGGGTTCCATTCTGAGTCCAACATTATTTGCAGTAAGAATTACAAACATGACACGGGAAGTACCAAATACAGTAGAATCGTACGTGTTTACCGATGACCTCATTATCTCTTGTCAATCCCAAACTACGAATACCATTGAAAGACAACTTCAAATTTCCATAGCTAAAATAGAATCGTGGACACTACGGAATGGTTATTCTTTAGCAGAAAAAAAATCCACTGCAATTCATTTTTGTAAAAGACAAACTACATCCGGTTCCAGAAATATTTTTTTAAAAAACAGTCTGATTCCTGTCGCCAACAATTTTTGTCTGTTGGGATTATATTTTGATAATAAACTTAACTTTGCTTCCCATATCTTACCTTCGAACTACATGTCTTAAAAAACTGAACATCCTAAGAGCCGTCTCTGCTATGTCCTGGGGTGCCGACACAAGCTCCCTCTTACATCTATACAGATCCTTAATTCGATCACGCTTGGATTATGGATCATCTGTCTATGACTCCGCTAGGAAAAGCTCTCTATTGCATCTGAACACCATTCAGTATAGTGCCCTTAGGAAAGCTCTGGGAGCCTTCAGAACATCTCCAGTCCACAGCCTGTATATTGAGGCAAATGAACCTCCACTGCATCTAAGGAGAAAATCTTTATTGTGTAACTATGCACTAAAGATTAAAAGTATTCCATTACATCCTAGCTGGCAGCACTTGCTTGACCCTCAATACACCATGCTATATCACAATAAACCTAATGAGAATCGCCCCGCAGGGCTTCAACTGCAAGAGCTCATGATCAATTGGAACATTAATTTTCAGAATATTTTCCAAGACCTTGCTACTCCTGAACCTCCCTGGACTGAATTCATTCCTCTCTCTTGACAATTTCTTTTTAAGATGGAGGAAGACCTCCCTGGCTAATACAAATTTTCAACAGCTCCATAAATCGCATTCTTTGGAAAACTCAGAAAAAGTATATATCTATACTGATGGCTCCAAAACAGATACAGCTGTAGGTGCTGCAGCAGTTTCTACCGCCCTCTCAGTAGTTGTGTCTCTTTCTATTGAATGCAGTACCTATACTGCAGAATTATTTGCAATAAAACTGGCTCTAGATAATATAAACAACTACCATATCAAGCAATCTTTGATATATACAGACTCGTTAAGCGCAATCAGTGCCATTCAATCTACCTTTTCTTCTCCTCACCCCATTCTTAAAGAGATTCGATCCAAGTTATTTTACTATCAAACAGCCAATCAGAAGGTTACCTTCTGCTGAATCCCTGGTTGTGTTGGCATCCCAGGTAATGAACATGCGGATGATGCTGCTAAACATCCCGACTCTGGATCTTCCAGTCAACTAAAAGTGCCCTACGCTGATTACAAATTTATCATTAAAACAACATGCAGGAAACAATGGTCTCACCTTTGGAAAACTCAAATCAATAATAAACTGCTACAGATAAAAAGAAGCCACAACTGTGGACATCTAGTTCCAGGAGAAGCAGACGACAAGAAGTGATTCTGGCAAGGCTCTGCATCGGTCATTTGCATCCAACTCACCTGTATTTTCTTATGGGAGAGAATCCTCCTCAGTGTTTCTTTTGCCAGTCACAGCTAACAATAAAACACATCCTCGTTGAATGTCCCCAACATTCAACAATTAGAAAACCAAGCTTTGTCTCCCTCTCCAGCTTACAGGAACCCTTAAACTTATTATATATTCTTGGCAATGAAGCAAATTTCGAGGAACTGTTTAATTATTTGAAACACATAAATCTGTATAATAGACCGTGATTATAGTGACAAGCAAATCACGAATAGGCACAATATGGCCCATGAGGCCCTTGTTCCAAAAAACCCAAATACAACAACAAAAAAATATATATAATTTCTTGGACTTTGAAAATATCTATGTTTAATAATAAAAGTATTTAATTTTTCTGCATTGCTTATGATGTTTAATATACCTTCCTCAGTATTTAACAGTTTTGCTATATCGTTCACTGGCTACAATAGTGGCATAACTCAAAAATCGTAATTCTGAGATAATAGATGAGGAAAATTTGGCTTTTAAAATTAGTTTGTTTAGAATTGAAGAAATTGTGATTGTTGAAATATATTGTGATTCATCTCATCATACCCAATCGTACTCAAAATTAGGCTGGCTTGATCAACATTCCATTATGGGTAACCAGAATACTCGAAAATTTAACCACTATTGTTGTACCACTACTGTTGTGCCACTATTGCACTAACAAACACTCAAAATTTATGACTTGATTTTCCTAAAGGTGGAAGGTAATTAGGATGGAGAAACAAAAAAAATTTAAACAAGAACTTTATTTATATTCAATTTATATTCATAAACTCAGGAACATATATGAACTACATTTTAATCTTTGAGAACATAATTGTGGTAAAGCATAAATAAGAACAAGAAGTTAGTACGTAATTATTGGTGTGTATAAGACTTTAAGTCATTCTTAGAAAAATTTATTCCTTCTGTAAATTAACTCTTAGACTGCTATAAAAGCCGGCATGACATTTGGGAATTGTGTTATTGTTCAACAAACAGTGCAGCTCACTGTGCTTCTTTTTCGAAATCAGAATGGAACTCTTGTAGCCTTTTTCAATTTGAAATCTACAAAGGTACAATGTCTCCAAAGGTTTTCTTGTTTTACTAGCTTTAACATTAACTGATTTATAATCATCCTGTTTGTATGAAGTTTTATAAAATAAAGAGTCCAAATGCTGCTTTTCTGCTTTAAAGCTAGCAATGTGTCTTGAATTTCAATTCATCAGTATTTTCATTGTTTGTTTGTTATTTGGTTTTTAGGAGCATTAGCAACTAAGGCCATATTGCTCCGGGATATGCGTTGGTCATTCCCTGATCTTTCTGCATCTTCTGTATTTGGTGGTGACGGGCTCAAACCCCGGTCTAATCAAGAAGTGTGTGCTACGCACTGCTGCTCCTTCCCACCAGGCTACGGAGGTGCAGTATTTTCATTAAATTTCATAGTATGTCAGGTGAAATCTTTTGGGTTGTAAAAATTGCAGGGACTAATCTCTGTCACCTCGAAAGGGTTTCCTGTCTTTCTGGCAGTTCTAGGTAATGTAACATATTGTGATGGGATGAATACAGGACCAGACTTTAGTGATGTTTTAATATTTTTCTATAATAATGAGTTGCACAGTCACCCTCATTTTGCGTATGACCTACAAGAATTTTGCATTGCATTACACTCCAATACTGGCACAACTCAAAAACAGATCACTATTGCACACAGACCGAGCTCCATTCAGTCCCAAGGTTGGGGACACTGAAGAAGTGCCACTGTTGACGCTTCTTGATGCAGTAAAAACTCAAATGGCATAACGACGCTTGTGTCACGTAGTGAGATAATATTGATCTCACTTTGTACTGTTATTGCATAAATGTAGTCCACTATCCCAACCTCATCAGTTGTATTAACTCAAAAATTAAGAATTTTGAGTTGTGCCACTATTGCAGCCAGGGAGTGATATAATGTTATAGTAGGAATGGTATTAGTGTTTTTTAATAATTGTTGAATTTTTATATTTGATTATTTAAATGTAAAAACTTATACAGTAATACCCCAAAGTTACGTGATAGGTGGGTCCGACGAAAATCGCGTAAGTCGAATTCGCGTAAGTCGGGGTACAACTTTGCATATAAATACATATAAATTTTGCTTAATTGGGACCAAGGACTAACAAAAACACTAGTTTAGAAGAAAAATATTAATAAAATTGCAGTTCTTTATACATATTAATACAAAATATGTATTAAAAAAACAAATGACTTACGTTAAAAAGTTATTTCGATGTCGATGGCTTCATAAAATCTAACAAATTCGTCTGACGACACAGCGCGTTCTTTTTTTCACGCAGAATTTCTTCGTAGCAAGCTAATAATTTTTTTATTCCTTGCTTTGTAGCTATAACGCGTTCTTCGTTGGAGTCTATGTTTTCTAAAATTTTTAAGCCCTTTACAATTGAGCCCTTTTCAATTTTCAACCTGTCAAGTTTGCAATTGTCATCTGCTTTTCGCCGTTGCTTCATTTAGGCCTGTAGCACGTGCAATATCACATGGTCTTTCATTTCGCTCAAAGCGTTTCACAATTTCATATTTTTTCTCTATCGACAGGCGGACTGGCCATTAGCCTTGCCGGGGAAACCCCGGTGGGCCGGAGGCCGGTGTGATTTTGGCCATAAACCATAGTATGAGGCCACTATAAATTTTCCCCGGGTAAGAATTTTTGATCCAGTCTGCCTCTGTTTATCGATAATTGCTTTTCTTTTTCTCTCTGAATCTGCAGTGTCTTCACCAGGACGCTTCCTTTTCACACCTTTTAAGTATTTTACTCCTTTTTAGGGAATAAAGCACAATTACAAAACGAGGAGGCACGCTTGATACGCATAAACAAAGCTGCGCGCATGTAGCAACTGAATAAACAACACCATAAAGGCAGAGATACACTATTAACACCTCACATTTCTAGGGGTTACTACCATAAAACAATAAAAATCCAGTTGCATTTCTGCTAGTGAAATCTGTTATAAACTGGTAGTAAACTTGATCTAATTGCATTTGCGATTATACCGATAGCTGGAATTGTGATGGTTTTTAGGTTACATTATGGTGAAATGTGTTTCCCCTTCACTGATATAAAAAACATAAAATCAGCAAAGTTGAATTTTGTTCATCTTTCGCTCTCATTCTCTGCCGTCGCACCGTATATCGATAACATATGAAAAACGACCTTGAAGATAGTGGGCGGCAGCGTTGCCAAACGAAAAAATCAAGAACCGCGTAACTCCGAGTTCGCGTAAGTCGGAGTAGCGTAAGTCGGGGTATTACTGTACTATAAATATAAATGTTAGTAACAAAAAATTAAACTCTTTTTCGAAAAATGTATGATTGATGGAAATGAACTGTTTTTGTGGCTCACAAGCTTCAGCATTTTATCAATTTCAGCCTGTAGCCAAAAAAACTATGCTTTTAGTATAAGGCATGGTTAGGCAGGATCTTGAGTACTACGTACTGGTTTGGAAGCCTCATTTTAGGAAGGATGTTTATCTGTTGGAATGGGTGCAGAGAAGAGCAGCAAGGTTACTTGGTGGCACAAAAGTGTGTTCTTACCAGAAAAGACTTAATTGCTGCAAATTGCAGTGTCTGGAAACAAAGCATCTGTGAGGCGACCTGGTTATAGAGTAATCGAGTAAACTAAATGCCGATGGTATTCTTACTCTTTCTTGGATCTCACACACACACAAATTTAAATTGAAAAGGATGGTTGCAGTTTAGATGTGTGAAAATTTGTTTTGTAAAGATGGGTATTTTGAATGAATGTAAAGGAGAATTGGACAAATTTGAAGAGATGAACAAACAAAATGGTTGTTGTTTTTTTTTACGCTTTGACTGATGCTGTATAAGCTTGAATCTTTTTTATTTTTATTATGCATTTTTATATATTTGTATATTTATTTTTTATTTTGTTTTAATTAATTATTATTTATTTTGGCCAATGTATCAAAAGCCTGTGTGTACCTTGCACTATACGGTTAATAACTATATATAAGTTAATACTTAACTTGTATATGTTTCCAATTCCAATCTACAATTCTATTATCAGAAGCCTACTGATAGGATAAAGAGAGAGAGAGATGAAATTGGACTTTTCTATTGTACAAGAAACTAAAATTAATATAAAAAATAAATAATTAATGATAAGCTCCCTTTATGATATTTAACTGTCCCTGTCAGATGGAGACAAACATCCTACAGTCAAATCCTTAAAGAAATAGTTTCCTTATATAGGAGGGAGTATATGATTTCCTTATATAGATAGGAGGGAGTATATGATGAGAGCCTTGTCGATCAATTCGGCCCTGGAAAGATTGTGCAAGGCTCAAGGGGTAGAATTTTTTTCAGCCTGGACTGTACTTGTTAACAGGAGAGATTGCTTCTACAGGGATGGGATACACTTAAATAGAAAGGGTGCAAGAATATTTGTTGATGCCATCAAGGCAGTGTTAGGTGGGTCGGAAAACTGCTAGCTTGGGGGGGGGGAGACAAAGACGAATAGATTAACAGTAGCCACTGGCAGAGGTGAAAGAGATTCTTGCATTGCTTCTATTGGAATGAGCAGAATCCTGAAAAACAAGATGCAGGATATTTCAGAGACTGCCGGGAGTCATTGCGGTACAAGTAAACACATGGGTTGTGTTAGGGTAGCTAAGAATAGAAATAGGTGCATGTATACTTGCGTGTACACCAATGCTAGGAGTTTAGTAAATAAATTTGATGAATTTGAGGTATTGCTCAAAACATCAAAGGCAGATATTGTTGGGATATCAGAGACGTGGTGTCACACAGATATAAGGAATGCAGAACTGGAATTTGGGGAGTACGTCTACAGAAAGGATAAACTGGATAGGAAGGGAGGAGGGGTTATGCTATTAGTTAAGAAATACATAAAATCCAAGGAAGTGAAGCCAGTGGACATAGCTGGACAGTGCAGTGTCGAGTCAGTTTGGTGTGACATAAGCATTGGGAGATCAAAATTGAGAGTAGGAGTGTGCTATAGGCCTAATGACTCTGATGTGTAGAATAAGAAACTGTACAGGGAATTAGTGGGCCAGTAAATCAGAGTCTTATAACGGGGAATTTTAATTTCCCAGATATTGACTAGAATTTGTGGGTTGGTCACTCACACACTAGCAAGGCTTTTGTGGATTTATTGGATGATTGTTTTCTACATCAGCATGTTCGGGAGGCAATTAGAGAGAGTAATACTTTTGATCTGATTATCAGTAGTGATTCTTCATGCATTAAGAATCTGCAGATAAAGGAACCACTAGGTGGCAGTGATCACAGTGTGCTGAAGTGGGATTTACTCAAAGAGGTAACTACCATCAGGGGTAAAGGGAAGTGTTTTTGCTTTTATAAAGGCGACTATGGTGGATTGAGACAGTATTTAAATTCTATACAGTGGGACCAACTGATGATGTTACCAACAGCAAATTCAAAATGGGAAGCATTCAAAGAATTTATCTTGGAAGCTACTAGGCTTTACATACCAACTAAGAAATATTGTTCAAGGTTTAGGCCTAAATCGATGTCAGATGAACTAATGACACATATGGCAGAGAAGAAAAATGCATGGGATACATATAAATTAATGGGTGACATGGAAGCCTATGATAGATATAAGCTGGTCTGTAACCAAGTCACAAAGGAGATTAGGCAGGCAATGGTAGATTATGAGAAATCCTTGGCAAAGGATGCAAAGAAAGACAGAAAAGAGTTCTTTACCTATGTAGACTCTAGAAGGAAACGGATGAATCAGATTGGTCCACTGGATATTGATGGTTCAACTGTTGATGATCCTGCTCAGGTGGCTAACAAACTAAATGAGTATTTTGCATCTACATTCACCCATGAGGAGTTATTCAGGGAGGAGAATGCCAGAGGTGAGTTAAACTCTAGCAGTAAGCTAGAGAATCTTGTAATAACTGAGAGTAAAGTGGAGGAGAAATTGTTGAAGATAAACACAAGAAAGGCACCCGGGGTGGATTTGATCTATCCAGTTATATTAAAGGAGGCAGCAAAGGAAGTAAGCAAACCCTTAGCCATAATTATGAGAGCTTCCTTGGACTCAGGGGCGGTACCCACAGACTGGAGATGTGCAAATGTCACCCCAATTCACAAAGGAGGATCAAAGGCTGACACAAGTAATTATAGACCTGTGAGTTTAACTTCTGTTCCAGGAAAATTAATGGAGGCACTAGTTAAAGAAGCACTGCAGGATCATTTAGACAAGACTTCAGCTATAGCTCAGACACAGCATGGTTTTGTTAAGGGGAAGTCTTGCCTGACCAATTTGATTGGATACTATGATGCAGTCACAAAGGAACTGGATGCAGGGAATAACTTTGATATTATATACTTGGATCTTAGAAAGGCTTTTGATACTGTTGCACATGGAAGACTGCTGCACAAATTGGAGCAGTGTGGCATTGGAGGCAAATTGCTGCTGTGGATAAAGGGGTGGCTGAGGGGGAGAAGACAGAGAGTGGTAATCAATGGACACTGCTCGTCTGGACTAATGTTATTAGTGGAGTCCCTCAGGGCTCCACTAATAACAATAAGTGTTGGGTCCATTATTGTTTTCTGTATTCATAAATGATATTGATGAGGGTATATCAAGCTTAATGTCTAAGTTTGCAGACGATACAAAGTTAGGCAGGGTTGTCAAGGACACTACTGACACTATGCTGCTGCAACAGGATCTGGAAAGGTTGAGCAGATGGGCTGAGAGGTGGCAAATGAAGTTTAACATTGACAAATGTAAAGTACTACACATGGGAAACAGCATACCCCAGAGCAACGTATCAACTCTGTGGTACTGCACTGACAGTGGTAGAGAATGAAAGGGACCTGGGGGTGGTTGTGCAGGCAAATATGAAGTTCTCTGAGCAGTGCAGACGGGCTGCAAGAGTAGCTCATGGTGTATTGTCAATGATATATAGGAATTTTTCTAGCAGGGATAAGGAAGTGATTATTCCCTTGTATAAGGCAATGGTCAGGCCACACCTAGAGTACTGTATACAGGTCTGGAGGCCTCATTTCAAGAAGGATGTAGAGCTGCTGGAACGAGTACAGAGAAGGGCAACAAGATTAGTGAATGGAACAAAGGGGTGCTCTTACGAAGAAAGGCTTAAGTTTTGCAAATTACAGAGTCTGGAGACTAGGCGCCAGCGAGGTGATCTGATAGAGGTGTATAAAGCCTTGAATGGTTTGAGCATGCTCAATGCTGATGGGATTCTCCTCTCGCTCAGAATAATCGCCTGAGAGGGCATAAATTCAAATTGAGGAAAGACAGATGTAGGATAGACGTGCGGAAATTTGCCTTTAGCCAGCGGGTGGTTGGTTGGTGGAACAGACTTCCATCCCTTGTCGTGGAAGTTGATAGCCTAAATAAGTTTAAGGCTCAGCTGGACAGATATTTTGAACGAACAGAGGGGTGAAGTGGAAGTGGTTTTTTTTTTTTTTTTTTGGCTGATGCTGCATAAGCTTGCTTTCTTGCATCAAATGCCTGTACTAATGCTAATATAGGCCTGAAGTAGCTGAGTGGTCAAGGGCACGAGTGCAGTAGCATGCGCCCTTTGAGTGGACTGGGGTTCAAGCCCGTGACTACTAAATATGATTAATATTTATATTGATTGATTTATTGTAAACTCCACTGACCTGGTGGTTGTGCCGGAGTATAAACAAGAACATTTTTTTATCAAATTACTCTTCAAACTTGATATGTTAATAGGTAACCTTTTTAAAAGGAAGATGAGAGAGAGAGGACATAAAATTTCTCTTATTCTATTTCTTTCTAATGCAAATTATGAATTTATCACTGATTTTTACCTTTAAAATACATTCTAACTGCAAGATGGTAAACTGAGTTTAAGGATCTTAACCTGTACTATTTTTAATACATTCTAATAAACTATTAAACCAGTGGTTTTCAACCAGGGGTGCTGCAACAAATTCCAGTGGTGCCATATAATTTGGGTTTAAGTTACTTAAACTTATTATTATTTTTTTAAAATTTATATGTTTATTTCACTATAAAAAGGTGTACAGCATCTTTTTAATTTTGTGGCGATCTATAATTGATGTTTACTTAGTACCTCTATATAAAGAATAAAATTATCATATTCTGATTATATATATTATTTGTATTATGAAATGTAATTTTTATAATTATATTATTGTAATAACTATCATATAACATATATTTTTGAATATAAATAAATAAATAAATAAATATATATATATATATATATATATAGATATATATATATACTATCATTGAATTACAGTAATACCCCGAAGTTACGCGATAGGTGGGTCCGACGAAAATCGCGCAAGTCGAATTCGCGTAAGTCGGGGTACAACTTTGCATATAAATACATATAAATTTTGCTTAATTGGGACCAAGGACTAACAAAAACACCTAGTTTAGAAGAAAAATATTAATAAAATTGCAGTTCTTTATACATATTAATACAAAATATGTATTAAAAAAACAAATGACTTACGTTAAAAAGTTATTTCGATGTCGATGGCTTCATAAAATCTAACAAATTCGTCTGACGACACAGCGCGTTCTTTTTTTCACGCAGAATTTCTTCGTAGCAAGCTAATAATTTTTTTATTCCTTGCTTTGTAGCTATAACGCGTTCTTCATTGGAGTCGATGTTTTCTAAAATTTTTAAGCCCTTTACAATTGAGCCCTTTTCAATTTTCAACCTGTCAAGTTTGCAATTGTCATCTGCTTTTCGCCGTTGCTTCATTTAGGCCTGTAGCACGTGCAATATCACATGGTCTTTCATTTCGCTCAAAGCGTTTCACAATTTCATATTTGTTCTCTATCGACAGAGGCAGACTGGCCATAAGCCTTACCGGGGAAACCCCGGTGGGCCGGTGTGATTTTGGCCATAAACCATAGTATGAGGCCACTATAAATTTTCCCGGGTAAGAATTTTTGACCCAGTCCGCCTCTGTTTATCGATAATTGCTTTTCTTTTTCTCTCTGAATCTGCAGTGTCTTCACCAGTACGCTTCCTTTTCACACCTTTTAAGTATTTTACTCATTTTTAGGGAATAAAGCACAATTACAAAATGAGGTGGCACGCTTGATACGCATAAACAAAGCTGCGCGCATGTAGCAACTGAATAAACAACACCATAAAGGCAGAGATACACTATTAACACCTCACATTTCTAGGGGTTACTACCATAAAACAATAAAAAATCCAGTTGCGTTTCTGCTAGTGAAATCTGTTATAAACTGGTAGTAAAGTCGATCTAATTGCATTTGCGATTATACCGATAGCTGGAACTGTATTGGTTTTTACGTTATTATGGTGAAATATGTTTCCCCTTCACTGATATAAAAAATATAAAAGCAGCAAAGTTGAATTTTGTTCATCTTTCGCTCTCATTCTCCGCCGTCGCACCGTATATCGATAACATATGAAAAACGACCTTGAAGATAGTGGGCGGCAGCGTTGCCAAACGAAAAAATCAAGAACCGCGTAACTCCGAGTTCGCGTAAGTCGTGGTAGCGTAAGTCGGGGTATTACTGTATATTAAAATAAGTGAAAATAAATAATTAAATAATTAAGCATTCATTAGAGGCAGCGACATGCAATTCCTCCATATGAAGCTGAAATACATCCAATATTTTAAATTAAATAAAATAAAACATAAGCCAGTAGTATGGCAAAAACTGTAGAGCGAAAATTAACATAAAAATAACCCAAATAAACAAACGAACGAAAAACAAGAATAGACATAAATAGTAGCCCAGAAACCCTTGTATAATTTTAAACTTTAAATCCAATTAACAAAAACTATACAAAATTTAGGATAATGCCAATTACATATTAATTTAGCGGTACCCCGAGAGGTACCAGTTCCGAAAGACGTGAAATATCACCAAAAGAGGGTTAAAGGAACTACCAAACGATAACAAAATCAAAATAAATTAAAATAAAATAGAATAAAATAGGCTGACCATCGTGCCCCATATCGACAGAGGACCACGAGGCCAATAATGGTCATGGAATCGCTGCATTTCAATCGCTATACAAATCGTTGCAATGGTGAAAAGATCGAAGTACCAATTCACCCTCCCTCCTCCGATCGATCCACCAATGCAGAGGATTTGCACGGCGGTGGTCCTTAGGCAGTGAAAAAATAAATTATAGAACAGACAGCACTCTAGAGCAGAGCCACACCACTGACATACTGTAAGCTGAATCAGCTTATATAGAAGAAAAAAAGGAAAATAGATGGCGGCACGGGTGTTGCTAAATTAGCATATCGACCCATTACCATTGAATTATATTAAATGTTGACGAAAGTTAAATTATAATAATAAAATGAATAAATAATTAAGCATTCATTAGAGGCAGCAACTTGCAATTCCTCCATACGAAGCCGAAATATATACTATCATTGAATTATATTAAAATAAGTGAAAATAAATAATTAAATAATTAAGCATTCATTAGAGGCAGCGACATGCAATTCCTCCCAATGAAGCTGAAATACATCCAATATTTTAAATTAAATAAAATAAAACATAAGCCAGTAGTATGGCAAAAACTGTAGAGCGAAAATTAACATAAAAATAACCCAAATAAACAAACGAACGAAAAACAAGAATAGACATAGATAGTAGCCCAGAAACCCTTGTATAATTTCAAACTTTAAATCCAATTAACAAAAACTATACAAAATTTAGGATAATGCCAATTACATATTAATTTAGCGGTACCCCGAGAGGTACCAGTTCTGAAAGACGTGAAATATCACCAAAAGAGGGTTAAAGGAACTACCAAACGATAACAAAATCAAAATAAATTATAATAAAATAGGCTGACCATCATGCCCCATATCGACAGAGGACCACGAGGCCAATAATGGTCATGGAATCGCTGCATTTCAATCGCTATACAAATCGTCGCAATGGTGAAAAGATCGAAGTACCAATTCACCCTCCCTCCTCCGATCGATCCACCAATGCAGAGGATTTGCACGGCGGTGGTCCTTATGCAGCGAAAAAATTCATTATAATTTAACTTTCGTCAACATTTAATATAATTCAATAGTAATGGGTCAATATGCTAATTTAGCAACGCCCGTGCCGCCATCTATTTTCCTTTTTTTCTTCTATATAAGCTGATTCAGCTTACAGTATGTCAGTGGTGTGGTTCTACTCTAGAGTGCTGTCTGTTCTATAATTTATTTTTTCGCTGCATAAGGACCACTGCCGTGCAAATCCTCTGCATTGGTGGATCGATCAGAGGAGGGAGGGTGAATTGGTACTTCGATCTTTTCACCATTGCGACGATTTGTATAGCGATTGAAATGCAGCGATTCCATGACCATTATTGGCCTCGTGGTCCTCTGTCGATATGGGGCACGATGGTCAGCCTATTTTATTCTATTTTATTTTAATTTATTTTGATTTTGTTATCGTTTGGTAGTTCCTTTAACCCTCTTTTGGTGATATTTCACGTCTTTCGGAACTGGTACCTCTCGGGGGGGTACCGCTAAATTAATATGTAATTGGCATTATCCTAAATTTTGTATAGTTTTTGTTAATTGGATTTAAAGTTTGAAATTATACAAGGGTTTCTGGGCTACTATTTATGTCTATTCTTGTTTTTCGTTCGTTTGTTTATTTGGGTTATTTTTATGTTAATTTTCGCTCTACAGTTTTTGCCATACTACTGGCTTATGTTTTATTTTATTTTATTTAAAATATTGGATATATATATATATATATATATATATATATATATGTATATAGAGAGAGAGAGAGAGGAATCAGATCTAAAAGGCAGAAAATTGAGTAGGGGGCCGCAAAATAAAATAAATGACTTAAGGATCCCGTTTTTAAAAAAAAGGTTGAAAACCACTGTATTAAACAATATTTAAAGGCAGCAAATGATTGTTTATCGAAACAAGCTGGAAATAAAACTTTACAGAGAACATTCCAATAACCCAACCATTTAGGGGCCAGTTTGATGATGTGTTGAAATTTTTGTGGATATCAAGTCTAGAGAGAAGGAAAAATGAGGTAATTATAAGAACTGATTATATAAAACACTGCACTTTTTTAAATTAAAGAAACGGTGAGAATTATGAGAAAAACACTAGTTGTGAAGTTATTTAAAGTTGTGAAGATAAAGTAAAATTATTGAATATGTTTTGAAAAAATCTAGCACTTCCCAAAATTCCAGTGATTACTTTAATTAAATGAAAGTAGCATAACACCAACATATCAACCTTTAATATTTGTTGTTTTCACAACTTCAGTTATATTGTAAACAGTAGGGAATAGCTGGTTGCAAAGTTCTAGTTTCCATTTCTCTGACAATTTAAATAAACTATGCAGTTTAATGTAACTAGACCATTAAACTGTGTGAACAGTTACTGTCATCTCTATAATCTGGACAGTTTTTTTCATAAATCACTTTATTATTACAGTAGCATTCAATTCATGCAGTTTATTTAATCAACTAAATAATAAATGGAGGAGGGGAATGCCAGAAGTTTATCAAACTCTAACAGGGAGCTAATTGATATTTTAATAACTGAGAGCAAAGTGGAGGAGAAATTGTTGAAGTTAAACATAAGGAAGGCACCTGGGATGGTTGGGATCTGTCCAGTTATATTAAAGAATGCAGCAAAGGAAGTAAGCATACCCTTAGATTCTTTAGCAAACCCAAAGCTTCCTTGGACTCGGGGAGTTTCCCATGGACTGGGGATGTGCAAATGTGTCCTCAATTCACAAAAGGGAATCTAAGGGTGACACAGGTTATTACAGACCTGTTATTCTTCTGTTCCAGGGAAAATAATGGTATCACTGGTTAAGGAAGCGATGCAGGCTCATCTAGACAAGACTGCAGTTATAGTTCAGACACAGCATGGGTTTGTCAAGGGGAAGTCTTGTCTGACAAATTTGATTCGATACTATGATGTGGTCACAAAGTAACTGGATGCAAAGAATAACTTTGATATCATATACTTGCATTTTAGGAAAGCTTTTGAATACCGTTGCAGATGGAAGACTATACTGTACAAATTGGAGCAGTATGTCATTAAGGGCACGTTGCTGTTGCTACAATAAATAAAAGGATGGTTGAGTGGTAGAAGACAGAGAGCGGTTATCAATGGACACTGCTTTTCGTGAACTAATGTTAGTGGAGTCCCCCAGGGTTTGGCATTGGGCCCATTGTTGTTTTCGGTATTTATCAGTGATATTGATGAAGGTATATCAGGATTAATGTCCAAGTTTGCAGACGATATAGAGATTGGCAGGGTTGTTAATGACAGTAATGATAGTACGCTACTGCAACAGGATCTGGAAAAGTTGCGCAGATGAGCTGAGAGGTGGCAGCTGAAGTTTAATATTGACAAATGTAAAGTACTGCATATGGGTAGCATTAACCCCAGAGTAGAGTACCAACTGGTTGATAATACACTCAGGGTAGTGGAGAATGAAAAGGAATTGGGGGTAATTGTGCAGTCAGATATCAAGTTTTCTGAGCAGTGCAAAAAGGCTGCAAGAGTAGCTCATGGTTCATGGCTGCAGGAGTAGCTCATGGTTCATGGCTGCAGGAGTAGCTCAAAATTCTTGTTTATCAATGATAAACAGGAATTTTGCTAGCAGGGATAAGGGGTGATTGTCCCCTTGTATAGGGCAATGGTTAGGCCACACCTTGAGTACAGTATACAGATCTGGAGGCCTTATTTTAGAAAGATGTAGAGCTGCTGGAATCAGTACAGAGAAGGGCAATGAGATTGGTGAATGGAGCAAAGGGTTGGTTTTACCAAGAATGGCTTAAGTTCTGCAAATTGCAGCTTCCGGAGACTAGGCACCTGCGAGGTGATCTAATTGATGTGTATAAGGCCTTGAATGGATTGAGCAAGCTCAATGCTAATAGGATTCTTCCTCTTGCTCAGATTTTTTTTTTTTTTATGAAAACCCAAAACACGAGAGGTATTAGAATCTATAGTACTTAGTACCGTGCATGGGTTGGAGGTTTTGAGAAGACAAAAGAAGATATTTGTGGACATTAGACTTGAACTTCCATAGACTGTAATTTTCAGGAAATATGTATGAGGAAAATGGTGTTTCTGAAAACAGCAGTTGAATGAATAAGCATGGAAGATGAAAAGTTGGTTCTGTAAGTTTGAAGTTGGACAATAAATGGATGTTGGCTGGTGGCAGCATGTGTTTGGACAGTTTTGAAAGAGAGAGCGGGAAATATAAAAGCCAATTCAGAAGAACAGTGCCCTTGGAAGTATTTGTAGAAAAGGCATACAGCAGAAAGAGTACATCTATGAGACAGCGAGTGGAGAGACTCTGTTAGAGATGAGTCATTAATTAACCTAACTGCCCTCTTCTGAATGGAATCTAGAAACCTGAGAGAGATTTGCAGATGTGGGAACAATATTCCATGGTAGGGCGGATTTGCAATTTGTACATAGTGAACAGCTGTTTGGAAGAAAAGTAATGCCGGGAGCGAAAGAGAAAACCAAATTTTTTAGATGCAGAGGAAGCAATATTTGTAATGTGCTTGTGCCAAGAGAGATTAGAAATCAGGGTTATCCCCAAAAGAGATATATCATCTTGCCTAGATACCGGAGTGTCACCAAAGATATGCATAGGAGCAGAAGAATCCTTTTTGCAAGATATAAGACAAGAATGAGTTTTAGAAGGATTGAAATCAACTAAGTTGTCTTCTCCCCACTGGAGAATTACCTGGAGATCGGCATTTAAGGAATTGGTAGCGGATATTTGAGAAGTTGAAGCTGATTGAGCATGGCAAGGTTTCTCAAACCGGAAAGTGGAATGCAATGTGCTATCATCGGCAAAACTATGGATAGGATGGAAGAAGTTCATTAATATACATGAGGAAAAGAGTGGGGGAAAGAACTGAACCTTGGGGGGACACCGGCATTAGTGGAGAAGTTAGAAGACAGAGAACTAACTACCATTACTCTCAGTGAGCAATCAGAGAGAAAACTGGATAACCAATTACAAAAAATGGTTGGAAAACCATAAAATGAAAGCTTGTTTAGAAGTCCTTTATGCAAAATGCGTTCGAAATCCTTTGAGATGTCAAGAGCAACTGCTTGTGTTTCATCGAACTTTTCCATTGAATTTGTCCATACATAAGCTAGAATCTCCAGTGGATTGTCACTGATGGAATCCATACTGGCGGTCATTGATCAGACGGAAGTTTTCTAGGTAATTGAAGAGTTGGCGGTTTATTGATTTCTCTATTACTTTAGAAAGAGTAGAAGTAATTGCAATGGAATGATAATGGTTGGGAGGGATTTGTCACCCTTTTTAAGAACTGGCTGGATATGAGCAAATTTCCAAGCAGAAGGATAAACACCTTTGGAATATAAGAAAAGCGAAAAAAGGCAGCAAAGAACAGTTGTAAATTCAGGAGCACAGGTTTTGAGAAACAAGTGGAGAAATATCATCAGGACCTGGAGCTTTCTTAGTATTAAGATTCATCAAAATCCTTCTGACATCATTTTGACGGAAGACCACAGGAGGCATTGAATGGAGTGTGTTGGGAATGGTGGGAAGTGTTTTACCAAGATCATTATTATATGAGTTGGAAGGAAAATGGGATGCTAGCAGGTCAGTTTTATCCTTGGCTGAAGTGACAGAGGAGGGAGCAGAGATGGGCAAAAGTTGCAACCAATATCTTTGGCAAGAGACCAGAATTTTCGGCTACCATTAGGTCAAGAAGCAAGTTTTCTACTCTTAGCATGTTCAAAATCTTGTTTGTACTGATTAATAACTACTTTACAATTGTTGGGAGCTTTGGTGTAGGCAGAAAATGAAACCGAAGAATTTGAAACAAGCCAATTACGATATGCAAAATCCTTCTCTCGAAAAGCCTTAGCACATTTATTGGAAAACCAAGGTTTAGATAAAGAACGAGATTTTAAAGTGGAGTGTGGATTTTAATAGGATTCCATTCCTACAAGAATAATTTTACTGACAAGCTCTGAGCAAAAGTTGACATCAGAAGTTTTGAAACAGTAATCAGACCAAGGAAAAGAAGAGAATAAATCTCATAGGTCATTCCATTTTGCATTCTTGTAATGTCAAACAACACGAGGTTGGGAATAGCCACGAGATAAAGGCTCCATTTGAGAAGAGACAATCACCAAGTTGTGATTTGAGGTGCCTAAGGGACCATTCACCTCAACCGTGTACTTAGATTGTTATTTGTGAGGGAAAAGGTCAAGCGTGTTGGCTGTATAGTTAGGATTGTCCGGTAATCTAGTAAGTAAATGAACAATCGGTGCAAGGTCATTAGTAATTGAAAAAGCCTCAGCATCTTGACCAGCCGGGTCGGTGTGACTAGAAAATGAAAACCAACTGGAGTAGTGAACATTAAAATCACTAATTAAAATTACCTCACTGTTAGGAAAGTTGGACTGGAGAAAGTAAAGTTGCAAAGAGAAGAATTCAAAGAGCTCCAAGTGATTAGTGGAGTTGGGAGAATGTTAGAGACAACAGATGAATTTGACAGAATGAGGTAGAGAGATTTTAAGCCAGAGAAGATCGAAAAGAGGAGATTCCAAATGACCAAGTCTCTGACAGGGAATATCGGAAAGGACACATGCACAAGTTCCACCTTTGAGGCGAAAGGCATCATGCAGCGAATAATTTGGGCAACTGAGATGAGCAGTAGTTGAATCAACCAGTAACTGAGATTCTGTGAGAAAAAGTACATGGGGTATGGCAGACTGCAAGTGGAAATGGACATCGTTGAGATTAGAACTGAGACCATATATATTTGTGAAATGAACTAGGAAATGTTTGGAGGTTTAGATCTTTTTGCAGATAAATTTGCTCTATTAGTTTGGCAATTCATGGTGTATTCAATAGTAAGAAAAAGTTGGGGGGGAGGACGTGCTGTATGAAGTGATGAAATTTTTGGATGTGGCATACACATGGTAAGAATATACCGAGATCCTTGACATAATGACCCCCCGCATACACACTACTTGGACTCCCTCCAGTCACTATCTGGCAGAGTAGAGGTAGCAAGATTATACACTAGCTGATCCAGAAGCCTCCTAAAGAGTTACCAATAGGTTCGGTCCAGTGTATTAACTAGTGGCCGCCCTGCGAACTCTATTTTAGAGCTGTACCCTCGAAATGTAATGAAGATTGGATCTCGCCATGATGTTCATCATAACCTCAAAAGTCATCAGTCATACTGCATGATGGTGGAAGAGATGGGGAAGGGTTGGTGGGAACTTAGCTCTTGAGACTAAACATTGGTTCGACCACTTCAAGCCTCCAATAAGCAAAGTAGTGATATTGCTCCAGTTGATGAGAGTCATCAACACCCACACCACATAGAGGAATGCTGCCCCTCTGTGTTACCAAGCAATACTAGGTGGTAACACAGAGGGGCAGCATTCCTCTATGTGGTGTGGGTGCCTCACCTCGACCCCTGCTTACATTGGTTCACACCTAGGTGATCACCCACAGTGTGCTTGTGCATGGGGGTTTATACCCAGGATTACTACAGTCCCACCGTTGTGAAGGTGCAAGCAGAGGATTGGGTCCACTTGACTTGAGTGTCAATTAAATATCAGTTCCATCAGCATTTTAGACTCCCAGGTAGCAAGTACAGCTTGTCTGGCATATCTGAGAGAATGTCTGTGACAACCTCAAGGACCAACAGATTACTCACCTGAGGGGCATAAATCCAAATTGAGGAAAGACAATTGTAGAATAGATGTGCGGAAATTCATCTTTAGCCAGTGGGTGGTTGATAGTTGGAAACTCCCATCTGTTTTAGTGGAGGTCAGCAACTTAAATAAGTTAAAGGCAGAACTAGACAATCATTTGGAGTGAATCGATGGGCAAAATGGGAAGGTGTTTTTTCTTTTTTTTTTGGCTGATACTATTTAAGCTTGCTTTCTTTCATCATATGCCTCTGCTAATGCTAAATATATATATATAATGTATGTATTTATTTTCTTGCAACTAGTTTTTTTCCTAATTCATTTAATTCTTATAATCAAAAAAAAAAAAAAAAAAAAGTAGCATATATCATAACTAGCCCTTATTCAGTTTATTTTCACAGATGTGAGAATGATTATAAAGTACAAAGTACGTTGAGGGTCAAACGGCACCAGGAATATCTCCCATCTCCGCGAGTGTTCGCTGTATCGAGGGACAGTACTCTGTCAAGACCAGAGATTTAAAATTGTGTGGATCATGTGTTGTGTAGTATGTTGTGCCCATTGTTCTTCTGGCCTATTAGCCGTCGAGCCCCTGATGGGACCCGACGTTGTCCGTACTATGCCAATGAGGAGGCTGGCCAGGTGTACCTTGAAATTGATTATACTCTGGCAGGTCCCGCCGCCTAATTTCCTGGGATTTCAGCGGCTGGGTCCTATTAAAAAAAAAAAAAAAAAAAATGATCGCGGTGGTATAGTTGCAAAATAGCTATTACGAGATAGTAGTATGTGGGGTTTGTTCCCCGAAATTACCATGGGGTTTTACGCAAAAATGACAAGTTCTAGAGGCCTAATGGGGCGGGCAATAATTTTAGTGCTAATTTAAATTTGGATGCTTGGGGCTTTCGCGGTGTATAGTCAAAGAGAAGGGTAGGGAGACTGAAGGCTGGGGGGGGGAAGAAAGAGAAGTAAGGGGCTGATAGGGTAGATGGTCCCTGCATTCAGTGGGGCATGCCCATGCCCCACCAGAGGGAAAGGGGGATGGCAGGAGGAGGAGAAGACAGCGAGCCATCTCCCCCCCACCAAGGAATAGGAGTGAAAGCAGGCTGGTCAAGGTTACCAGCCCAGATCGCCATATGGCTAGGTGGCAGCAATGTGCTGCAGTCATTTCTCTGAGCCCTTGCATGGTAGTCTTGTTGTCTTGATCAGGTTGTGAAATGCCTGTGCTGGATGAGGTTGTCTAATCGGGTTGTCACGTCAGGTGGATACATCTGTCGGTAGTCATAGAGATTGTGACTTCAGGTAGACTAAGTTGTGAGGTTTCATTTCTTGGTTGTTTCACCCTGTTGTCAGTTCATCATCTGGGTAGGTTTCCGTGGTTGTGTAGACATTCTGCTGGTCTGCATCGCATGGTTGTTTACTGCGGTGGTTGAGGCTGTGGGAATGTCCTTCTCTTTGTGAAGAGGTCCTGGGCCAGCTGCACGAATGCCTTGTATGTGTCAACTTCAGTTATGGCGAGGTCTTCTTGATTACGGAGGTTAAGCTGTGTTCTAGTAATGAACCTACAATAGAGGTCCTCATATAGTGGGCAACTGTACATTAGGTGCTCCCACGTTTCACGTTCACCACAGAGGCAAAATGGTGTATCACTCAGTCCAAATCCTTGTAGTTTGTCTCTAATGGCGCCGTGTCCCGTCAGCAGGTAGGTTGTGTAGAGTCCTGGTGAGAGCCACGCTGGATCTACCCAACATACAGCTGTATACCAGCTGTATGTTGGGTAGAAATTTTCTAGTTATTGCACCTTTGCTGGAGGTCTCCCAGCGGGCCTGCCAAGTTTGTTGGAGGTAAGCGGAGAGACGGTTCCTTTCTACTTTGGGATCATTTGACAGATCTATGGTGTAGTCGAGGCATGTTGCCGTTCTGCCTTTGGTCAGTTGATAGAGTAGCCCATGCTTAACAATCTCCAGGTCCAGAGGGAGGGATCCCGTTAGGGCCTGGAGTGCGTGGGTACTTACAGTGTTACATGCTCTCGAGATGGTTATGAGTATGTGTCGCTGCGTAGTCTCCAATTTTTTCCGGTTCACTGCAGTGGTAGCCTTGCGATACCATATTCCAGCAGCATATGTAATCGCAGGCAGGAAAATAGCTTTATAGTAGAGGCTGAGGGTTTTCCTCCTCAAACCCCATTCCTTGCGTGTGATTCGCGCAAAAAGTGCGGAGTACCTTCTAATTTTCTTCCTTAAGTGCACTATATGTGGTGTAAAGCTCAGGTTCTTGTCTAGTATGACTCCAAGGTGCTTTAATTCGGTGGTAAGCTTAATTGTGTTACCTTGTATCTTGATTTGAGGGGGTCGTCTGGTGTCTAGGGCTCCTTTTAATAATATAGATCTTGTCTTCGAGGATGAGATCTTCAAGTTATTGTTGTTAACCCAGTCCTCTAGAGTTTCTATTGCTCTGTTGGCGGTGTTCTCCAGTTGCGTCCTAGATCCCCCAGGCAGCATCAGAACCACATCATCTGCATAGGCTAGGGGAACGACGTCGCCGAGTTCCAGGTTCAAAAAGCCGTCTAGAACCAAGTTCCATAGGAGTGGACCCAGGATTGAGCCCTGTGGGCATCCTCTGAATACTTCTCTTGTTACTGAACAGTATGGTGCTCTGACTGAATTCTACCTGTCGAAGAACCTATTCGACAGGTAGGATTTGATGACTTGATACAGATTTGATGGTAGGTTGGCCTTCCGGAGTCGGGCCAGGACGCTTGGCCACCATAAAGTGTCAAAAGCCCCAGCAAAGTCTATTGCTATGACCAGAAAGTATTTCTGATCTGAGGTAGTTGCAGCATTACTAATATTTTCCAGGACATCCAAGGTTGAGCATCCCTTCCTAAATCCATATTGTCGAGGTGACTGCAGGCCGGCTGCAGTGTAGTGAATCCCTATTCTGTTTCTTAATAAGTACTCAAAGAGCTTGCTCAGGACTGATAACAGTGCTATGGGTCTGTATGACTCCGGAAGGTCCAGTTGTTTGTTGGGACTTTTGGGAATGAGGCACAAGTTTGCAGTTTTCCAGGCCTGGGGGAACAGGCCTTCTTTGAGGCAGTGGTTGTATAGGTTAAGAAGCACCTCTGGAATGGTTTCGACGGCTTTCTTGACAATCTCTGGCTCCAAAAGATCAGAACCAGGAGACTTCTTGTTTCTAATCCTCATGGCAGCTGTTTCCAGTTCAAGTTTGGTGAAAGGGTCTTCTGTTGCAGTCGTGCAGTAGGCTTCATTGTCCGCACAGAGGGTTATCTGCTCTGGAGTAGAGGGGGCAAGATGGTCTTGAAACATGGTATCCATGATGTTAATAATTGTTTCCTGCCAGGTTCGGGTATAAGTACCCTGCCGTGTCTTCGTCGCTGGTATGGTCTCACCCCTGGGGAGTTTGTTTGTGGTTACTCTGTATACCACACCACAGGGGTTATCATTTCCAGTGGTAGAAACAAGGTGTTCCCAACTGCGCATCTTACGCTGGCGTATGGTTGCGGTGTACAGGTTCCTTGCATCTTAGAAGTTCTGTCTTAGTGCCTCCACTTCTGCTGCCGGCTGGGAGCGCCTTGCCCGCTGGAAGAGTTTCCTTCTCTTGTGCACCTCCTGCCTAAGCCTCTGTAGCTCTGGAGACCACCAGGGTACTGCCCCCGGGGTTGGGTTTTTCTTTTTAATAGAGGTGTTGGCAGCTTCAGTGATGAGACCAGCGACCGTCATCTGGTGCTGATCCGGGCTGAGTCCAATGATGTTCAGCGATTGGGCTGCTGTGGTCAGTGTGGCTTGGAAGAGTGGCCAATCCGCCTTCTCTATGGCATATCTTGGCTGTGCCTGCCTCACTACTTGGTGTCGACTAAGGGAGCGCTGGAGCTCAAACGTGATGGCCCTGTGGTCCGACGTGGTCCAGCTTTCTTGGACGGTCCACGATGTTAGGTGGCCAGCGAGGGATCTGGTAGCCAGAGAGAATGATTACAGTAAACCCCCGCTATTCGCGGTATCTGTATTCGCGATCACTGATTTAATATAAAATGAAACCTAAAAAAATGTGAATTTTAAAGCGCCGTGAATATTTTCCGCCATAAAAAAACATGGGCGTGGCTAAAATTATCTTTCTCAGTCAAAACAGCGCTCAGTGGGTAGGGAGAGAGGGGTGACAAAATCGCGAGCATGGATGTTTCTCGCTAATCCTTGTTCAGTATGTGTTATGTGCTTGTTATGGAAGGTTTCGTCGTTTGCTTTTAATTTATATGCTTAAAAATTTAATAAATTTATCAATTTATAAATTGATATGCTTACAAAAATGATAAATCTACCGTTTTGCAGTGTAAAACAACTTTTTCGAGTGTGTTAACGGAAGAAAGTGACTTTATTGTGGACAAGATCTTTCTAACCCCTACAAAAATATGGCTACGAATAAAAGAGAAATGTGAAAATATCAAAGAAGGTGATGACATTAGCGAATAAAATTGAGTTATTAGATAAAATTTCTAATGGTGAAAGTGTCTCCTCAGTGGCAAAACATTATAAAATCAATGAGTCAACGGTACAGTCAATCAAAAAATCGGAAAAAAAATCCGCCGTAGTGTCCGTGAAAACGCGCTAATTGCTTCAAAAATTTGCTCTGTAACTCATGATGTTAAATTAGAAAAAATGGAAAAGGCTTTAAATCTGTGGATAGAAGACTGAACTCAAAATAAAATTCCGTTAAGTTCACTCATCATTCGTGAAAAGGCAAAACTCCTTTATCAACACTTTAGCGAAACTGATGATAGCACTGGCGGGATAAGTTTTTTTGCTAGCAAAGGCGCTGGTTTGAAATTTCTAATAAATATTACATTTAATATTAAATTGTTTCTTATTTTCATTTCGATGCCATATGCTTGCATTTCACTATGTACTGTCTATGTACATAGTCATATTATGAAGGTACATATAATACATACATAGACAAAATTTTAGACTAGTTTTTCTTATATATTTCATACTTTGGAACGGAACCCCTTTATTACTATGGGAGCCATAACTCAGTATTCGCGTTTTCGGTATTTGCGACATTTCTCAGGAACGTAACCCCCGCGAAGAGCGGGGGTTTACTGTATTTCATAATTGTTACATAATTAAAAAATACGCAGTGTATGTATTTTCAGAACTAGTGTTTTTTCTGACAATCACGCAATTTCTTTAATTTAATAATGCAGCATTTTATATAATCAGTTCTTAAAATCAGATCAGCTTTCCTCCCAGTAGACTTGACAGTGATATCTACAATCATTTCAAAATGTCAAATTTAAAATTGGGCTCTCTAAATTATTAATAATTTAAGCATTTAGCTTAAATTATTTGAGTGTTTTCTGTTAATTTTTTTACCCACCTTATTTCAATAAATTTGATCATTTATTGCCTTCAGTTTATGTGGAGTGCAATGTTTAATCTTTTACTGTAATTAATTAATTGCCACGTCTTTCTCCCAAGACATTAGCTGTACTATTTTCATTAAGAATACATTTTTAATACACTAATTAACTTAGTGTATTAAAAGTTGGATTATAAATTATAATTTCTGTGAATGTTAAAAAAATTGTGTGATTTCTTATGATGATAATCCAAGAGAAATATAATGGAATTCAATTATATAATGAGATAGCATGCAAATATCTCATGAAAACAAAATTGATGATATAGATGTACATTACTTAAATATTGCTTGATTTAAAAATTATATTCAATTAATCACCAGAAAAGATTTTAAATGTTTGGGAATATTGTTGTGCAAGTAAGGCAACAGTGTCAGTTTTGTACATTCAAAAGTAAACTAAGTTTGCCCCTGATTACCTTCAAAACTTTATTAGAAGGTTGTGGAGAGGGTTATCATTTGGAAAGAAGATAATGATTTGTGGAAATGAACATTATCAGTTTTCACAAAATACTATTTTTTTTTTTTTTTTTATGTGAACCCCAAACACGAGAGGTATTAGAACCTGTAGTACTTAGTACCGTGCTTGCATTGAAGGTTCAGAAGATGAAAGAAGATATTTGTTGACATTGGACTTGAACTTCTGTAGACTGTAATTTTCAAGAAATACGTATGAAGGTTGTTCCAGAAAACGGCAGTTGAATGAATAAATGAGGAAGATGAAAAGTTGGTTCTGTGGGTTTGAAGTTGGACAGTAAATGGATGTTGGCTGGTGGCGGCACGTGTTCAGATTGTTTTGAAAGAGAGAGCGGGAATTATAGAAGCCAATTCAGAAGAACAGTGCCCATGGAAGTATCTGTAGAAGAGGCATTCAGCAGAAACAATACATCTATGAGATAGCGAGTGGAGAGACTCTGTTAGAGATGAATCATTAATTAACCTAACTGCCCTCTTCTGAATGGAATCAAGAAGCCTGAGAGAGGTTTTGGGGGCACCACCCCAGATGTGGGAACAATATTCCATGGCAGGGCGGATTTGCGATTTATACAGAGTGAGCAGCTGTTTGGAAGAAAAGTAACTCTGAGAGCGAAAGAGAAAACCAAGTTTTTTAGATGCAGAGGAAGCAATATTTGTAATGTGCTTGTGCCAAGAGAGATTATAAGTCAGGGTAATCCCCAAAAGAGATATATCATTTTGCCTAGAAATCGGAGTGTCACTAAAGATAAGCATAGGAGCAGAAGAATCCTTTTTGCAAGATATAAGACAAGACTGAGTTGTAGAAGGGTTGAAATCAACTAAGTTGTCATTTCCCCACTGGAGAATTACCTGAAGATCGGCATTTAAGGAATTGGTAGCAGATTTTCTAGAAGTTGAAGCTGATTGAGCAGGACAAGGTTTCTCAAAATGGAAAGTGGAATGCAATGTGCTATCATCGGCAAAACTATGGATGGGATTTCCAGTCAATGGAAGAAGGTCATTAATATACAAGAGGAAAAGAGTGGGTGAAAGAACTGAACCTTGGGGGACACCAGCATTAGTGGAGAAGTTAGAAGACAAGCCATCTACCATCACCCTCAGTGAGCAATCTGAGAGAAAACTGGATAACCAATTACAAAAAAAAGTTGGCAAACTATGAGATGGAAGCTTGTTTAGAAGACCTTTATGCCAAACACGATCAAAAGCCTTTGAGATGTCAAGAGCAACTACTTGCGTTTCACCGAACCTTTCTCCCAAGACATTAGCTGTACTATTTTCATTAAGAATACATTTTTAATACACTAATTAACTTAGTGTATTAAAAGTTGGATTATAAATTATAATTTCTGCGAATGTTAAAAAAAATTGTGTGATTTCTTATGATGATAATCCAAGAGAAATATAATGGAATTCAGTTATATAATGAGATAGCATGCAAATATCTCATGAAAACAAAATTGATGATATAGATGTACCTTACTTAAATATTGCTTGATTTACAAGTTATATTCGATTAATCACCAGAAAAAATTTTAGATGTTTGGGAATATTGTTGTGCAAGTAAGGCAATAGAGTCAGTTTTGTACATTCAAAAGTAAACTAATTTTGCCCCTGATTACCTTCAAAACTTTATTAGAAGGTTGTGGAGAGGGTTATCATTTGGAAAGAAGATAATGATTTGTGGAAATGAACATTATCAGTTTTCACAAAATACTGTAAGTGTATTATAGTATAATATTTCCATTTCTTTGCTTTAAATTCTTTTTATGCTGTGCATTTTTTGTTGTTTGCCTGTGGTAGTGATTTCATATTGCTAATAATACCATATACACTGATGAGCCAAAACATTATGACCAGCGAGTCATTATGCAAAACGAAGCAACTGCAGGTGAACTATAGCATGTGTGCAGGTTGGGACACGTTATAAAAAACACCTGATACATGAGCTCCGTTAATCAGTGTTACTCTTGTTCTTCAGATGGCAGAGGCAGCAGACTTAAGCGAGTTTGACAAAGGCCAAATTGTAATGGCCAGAGGACTGGGTCAGAGCATATCTGAATCGGCACAGCAGGTAGTTTGCTCATGGTCAGCCGTGGTTAGTTCCTACCGAAATTGGTCTGAGGAGGGGAAACCCACAAATTGCTGGCAAGGTGTTGGACGACCACGGCTCATCGATCCTTAAGGTGAGCGAAGGCTCTCCCGGATGGTACATGGCAACAGAAGGATGACTGTGGGGAAATTTTCCGGTAAGTGGAATGCTGGTGATGGGAGTAATGTGTCGCAACACACAGTACATTGAACCCTGCTGAAAATGGGACTGCTTAGCTGCAGGCCACTCTGAGTGCCCATGCTAACCATGGTTCAATGGCAACAGCGCCTACAATGGGCACACGAGCATCGAAACTGGACCTTGAACGATTGGAAGAAGGTTGTCTGGTCCAACGAATCATGTTTCCTGTTGCACTATGTGGACGTCCGGGTACATGTGTGTCGTTTACTTGGGGAAGTGATGGTGCCTGGATGCACCATGGGATGAAAATAAGCTGGTGGCAGCAGTGTCATGCTTTGGGTGATGTTCTGCTGGGATAACCTGGGTCCAGTCATCCCTGTACCAGGCACTCTGACATCTACCACCTACCTAAACATCATTGCTGACTGGATACACCCCTTAATAGTCTTCCCTTCTGGCGGTGCCATCTTTCAGCAGGATAATGTGCCATGCCACACTACTCGGATTGTTTGAGACTGGTTCGCAGAACATGAGGAAGACTTCCAGGTATTGCCCTGCCCTCCAAATTCCTCAGACATCCTTTCTCATCGAGCATCTTTGATTTGTGTTGGAACAGCAATTCTGATCTGCGGCATCTCAACCATGGACCTTACAGGAGTTAAAGGATTTGCTGGTTATGTGTTGGTACCAGATACCACACGACACATTTAGAAATCTTTTAGCATCCATGCTTTGCAGGGTATGAGCTGTTTTGGCTGCATGTGAAGGACCAACATCATACTATGTAGGTGGTCATAATGTTTTGGCTCATTGGTATATATAGCCAACTGTTTGCTTATTAAAAAATGGAAAATTGGGACCAGATAATCACTAAGGTCCTTAAATAACTAGGTTATTTTTTGATCTTATATCTAAAAATCAATCCCTGATTATGATAATTTTTTTTTACAGGAATGTGATAGAAATGCGAAATCTTCATAAGGATGCATTTCAAAAGAAGCATAATCTTAAGCTTGGATTCATGTCGCCTTTTGTAAAAGCTACAGCTTATGCTCTTCAGGATCAGCCAGTTGTAAATGCAGGTACAGATTTTCAAGATTATTATTATTTTCAAACTTAGTAAATTATGTCTACATGCAGTGGAGTAGCTACCATGTAGGCAGGCAAGGAAATCACCTCCGTCCCCGGGCCCTTTAGGGGCCCAACGTCTTTGACTATCACCTGTTTTTGCAATTTTCATTAATTAAGTAGGGGCCCCGAACATGTTCTTTTCCTCCAGGCACGAAAAAGGCTAGCTATGCTACTGTCTACATGCCAAGTGCTCTATGATCCTGCCCTGATCTTTAGAAAAAATTCAGATTGCTTATGTTTGGATATACACTTATCTCCATTTGTATCCTTGATCCCTATACATGGTTTCCTCTTTCTAGCATGTAGCTCTTGTGGGTAGCACAGATGGTAGAATTGCTGTCCTTCCTACATCAGGTGAAAAAGACCAAGTTCATCCTGTCGATGATGTGAGGAGTTATTGGCCTTTTTCACAACATAGCTAAGTTATTGGTCTCAGGCAAGGGCAACATGGTTTTTATTTCCTGAAACTCAGGTTTCTTGTCCAGCAGAGAGGCAAATTGACCACAGAGCACATGCAATTTGCAGACATAATACACATGCAATTTGCAGACATAATACATATGGTTCAATATAGTCTAAGTCATTGATGTGCTTAAAACCCTACCACAAGCAAACACTTGCTAATATTAACCCTGCAATAGTGGTGAGCACTTCAAGTGCTCTTCAAAAATAATATTTCCCTGTTAACTGTTAATCAATGATTAAAAATCTGAATTTTTCCTACCTAGAGTCAAAATAGAGTCAAACATTTACTGCAGTAGTTTCTGAAGTTATTGTATCTAGATTTTGTATAGAAACTAAAAGCAAGAACCTGTTAAATGCCCTGCATTTTTGCAACTGTTTTAATTTTGAAAATGAAGATTTGGCAAGGTACTGGACAAGTGCCAACACTGTTTGTTTAAAGTTTCAAATTACTTGTTTTTACTTTCCCTGTTAGTTCAGAAACATCTACCATTCTTACCCTAGTTCTGTTCTGTTTTGAAAGATTAACTTCTTTTTTTGGGATGGTACGCAATAGTACGGTGTACTGGCACCTTTATTAACAGTGACGTGTGACATTTGGATGCAGTGTGCTTCGAAATTTGTAATATTCTGTAAATTTTTTTCACATGTTTATCTACTATTCAAATAAGCTTAAAATTATTTAACTAAATTTACATTTTTCACTGTCTATTGTTAAGATATTTTCTATATAAAACTATATAACCATTTTTATAATTCTAAATTACTCAATCGGACCTCTGTTTAACGAAGTACTTTTATAGTGAATTATTTTGAATTCCGTTTGGAAGTTACATTTAAAATACTTTCCATTGAGTGAGAAAAATTTCATATAGTGAACAGATTAGGAGAGAATTAACTTGGTATACACTGTTCGCATTTCTGGCCTCCAGGCAATTTAGGCAATTAGTGCTGCTGCGCGAATTAAGAGAGCTAAAGGGATTACCATTCTACAACTTAGTGGTACCTAGTAAAACCTATCCTACCACCTGTCCCACATACAGGGAAGTCGTGCTGGTCAGCAGTGAGCAAATCAAGGGGTATTCCGAATGGGCTCTGGTCCACCTTCTACTGCAGTGGTATCCAAACGTTTCCTGTACGGGGGCCATATTCAAAAAAAAATTCAAAGTTAGATTTCTTTAGTGTGTTACATTTTCCATATCTTGTTGCATGTAAAAGTAAAATTGAAAATATTAGAAAATTTTATTAAGTACAATACACAATTACATTTACTGAACAAATTCTCATTAAATGTTTTATTTAATGAGAATTTTTTTGATAATTAACAAAATTTAAAATGCTGTTTTAGTTCTCTTAACGGGTGAGCCATAGGTTGGACACTGCTTAAACGGGATGCTTAGAGCATCCCGTTTAAGAATTAGGAGGGAGTGATTTTCTTTTACCCCAACAAATAATTATCTGTTGTTTCGCGGAAGTGCGTTATCCACATTTTTCCGTAAATTTTCCCTATCTCTGTTTACATGGTCACAGTACCTGAATATCCGAATGACACTGACATTTTGGACAGTTTCAAAAAAAAAAAAGAAAAAATTAAAATTTAAGAACTAGCGACGATACTGATGACGAGAGAAGGAAAACGGGGACAATGAAGGTATTAAACTTTCTAAATGTGAAATGTTGGCATTTGGTGAAAATGAAGTTAGAAAATTGTCAATTAGGTTACAGTTAAATGAAAGAGATACAATTTGTAGATTTTGGGAGAATACCTAATTGAAAAGATGGTTTCGGAAGAATTGAAGCATTTGGTGGATGCTCTGAGTAGGATACCGATTTCATTGAGTGAATGTTGAACGAGGATTTTCACAAATGAATCTGATTGTCAGCCCAACCAGTTGATGACAAAAACAGTTTCTTCACTACTGTTTCTTAAAATTGTAGGCCCACTGCTGACCGGCTTCGATCCAGCAAAATATGTTGATTCGTGGCTGCTTCGGAAATGTCAGTGAGCAAGAGACGCACAAAGAGGAAGAAAAGAAGTCGGCATAGGGTGTCGGATGAGAACTTAATAAAAATTTGGAATATTCTACAAAAACTTTATTATGAAATTATTTTTGCTTATGTTATTTATTTTTACTTATTATTTTTAGGGGCCATAGTCTAACGAAGAATCCTTAAAATGTCACTCTGTTGTCTGTCTGTCCATCCGTCTGTCACAGCATTGTATTTCTGGAACCACTCAACTATTGACTTGAAATTTTGCATGGGTTTGTACATCATGTGGTTGCCAACATAACAGCATATTGATCGTTGTTGACAAAAATTTGTCTGAGAAATGGAGGGGGGTAAAATGTGGGGGGATAAAGTGTTGTCGACAACCTATAGCTTATTATACCGTTGGATTGGAAAGAGCTCAACGAGTAGGTTTAAAATATAATTTTGAAATATTTTTAAAATTAAAAATGGCGGTGCCAGACAGGAAAATGTGATTTTTGTGTCCCCCCTCTATTTCTGTCGCTAATGGAGCTAAAAATTTAAAAATCACATTAGCTATGCGTTATTCGATGCTTATCAATGGAAAACTATTCCGATTGAAACCTATCGTTTACTTTTTGTGTTAAAATAAAAAAAAAAAAAAATTTTTATTGCACTTCGATAGCGTGCTTCTTTGTACTAAGTAACTCTTCTTTTGGTGCAAAAAGGTTGCTAAATAGTTAATAATTCTATAAAGGTCATTTATAAATTTTGCAACAAGAAGTATTTTTTAACAATTTTCAAAGCTGAAGTTATCCTGGCAAGGAGGTACTCAGAGAGCCAGTGTTGAGGCAGCATTGGTGGGAAGGCACCTGCGCGGAGTTTTGCACAGCCCTCACCTGCCAGAACTTTAATCGTTTCTCCAGCAAGAAGTCGGAGTCGCTTCTCCCACCCTTGTCATTCACAACAACTGCAGACTCAAATAGACAACGTTTTCGTTAGTTCCTCAGTTTTAGGCCAAGCCAGGGTACTAGAAACTTTTTTCAATTACCATAAAGCTCCCTATTTGAGATACTACAGTGACGACCATTCGTGACGACTGACCCTTCATCCTGAGTGTCCGCACTCAGTAGTTGACTGATTTATTTATTTGTTTTACTCACATTTTACTTATTTTTTATATACTTGAATAATAAACTGTATTAATATACTAAATTTGTTGTTCTTATTCCAAAAACTACTATGAAAATAACAATATCAGGAAAAAAAAAATATTTGGAGTACTTTTCATATCCTTTTAATTTTCAATTTTTCCTGATAGCAAGGAATGAGTACCAGCACCTATTTTTTTTACAAAAAAAGTACTGGAAAGATCTATTATAGTTTTCACAACTTAAAGACAATAACATAAATCCCAGTATTCTCTTAAAATGGCCACTACTCTACAGGAAGCAACATACATATTTTCAAATTTCATCCACTGTGAAGGGTGCCAAATTTAAAATAAATTTTGAAATAAGCCTGAAAATGGGAGTAACCCATTTTCAGGTATTGAATATACAGGGCCCCCCCCCCCCCCCGGTATCCAAGTCTCCACAGTTACGAGGTTGCAAATAATACATAAAAAAATACGATCCTGATCTTCCTGTTGACTCGACTCAAGAATTCTTCCACTTATGGTTACTTTCTCGTTTACTGTCACTTGTAGTATACGCATGTGATATTTTAGATAATTTTTATGTTAAGTGAATTCTTAGTTTTCTTATTTTTATTAACCACGCGTTCAAAGTACAGTGCTGATGATAAAACATCATGAAAAAAAAAAGACAATGCAAAAGTTATAGTTTAGATCAGGGTTTCCCAAACTTTTTCAAGTGTGGACCAGTGTTTGCAAATGTTTTTTTTTTTCGCAGCCTACCTATAGCTATAAATTAGTGTATTTTCAATAATTATACTCATAGGGTCAGGAAATAATGACACTACCATTGTTTAATATACCAGTAATAATACAATTAGGTATTCATTAACATCCGTAAGTATAAATAAAAGATAAGGTTCATTTCTTTGTTTATTATCAAAAGTTTAAATAAAATTTACATATTTTTGAGCCTGTTTTTGGGCAAATAAATATTTTTTTAATGAGTAGAGTGATGCTGTTCTCCCTCACATGGTAATTTTAAATCAGGGGGAAAATATGTCAACTTGATTCTGAAATCTGGCTCGATGTCCAATCTGTTCCTCATTTGTTTTTTAAAAAAACTAATGTTGAGAATCCAGTTTCACATTTGTAAGTTGTTACAAATGGCATAAGAAATTTCAGATCTTTTTCTGATAAATGCTTATATTCTTTACGGCAACTTAGCCAAAAATTTATCAATGAGACATGATTGAAGCGATCTTTTAATGCTGTGTTACATTACAGAATCAATTTCTTGTTCATTGAGACAGAATTCTTCCACATGTTCCATATTAAAAGTAAATGGGTTTTGAATCCACATTTGAGTACTGTCAATTGGAGGGAAATATTCTTGAAAGTTTAGCTTCTGCAGACTGCTCAGGACCAAGATATCGACGAGGAATATTACAACTTTCTGAAAGTGATAAAGCCCAAGAAACCTATAGGGAAAAAGAAATCCAAAGAAGAAAAAATTAGTCAAGAAACACCTGTCATGATGAACCGAAGATGACAAATGAAGAGCAAGAAAAACACTGACAGGGAGAAAATTGAGTATACTGAGTTATGCAAAGCCATTAGAAAGAGGCTCAGAGAGGACATAAGAAGATTTAACACAAGAAACGTAGAACAAGCATTAAGGGAAAACAAAGGATTTAAATCAGCAGCCATGAGCAGTAATACAGAAAGACAAATGATACTGAAACTGAAGAATAGCGATGGTGTACTTATAAACAGCAGAGAAGGCATAATTCAAATAGCAGAAGACTACTATAGAGAATTATACAAGGAGTGAGGGAATGATGCCAGCAGTGGGGAAGATGGATTGCAAAATAGCAACACATACGACATACCTGATATTCTTCCTGATGAGGTAGAACATGCATTGAAGAAAATGAAGAATCGGAAAGCCCTGGGGGAAGATGAAGTTACTGTAGAGTTGTTAAAATTGGGAGGAAGAGACATAACACAAAAACTGGCAAGGTTCTTCACAAAGTGCATTCGAAAAGGTGTGACACCTAACAGTGGAATAATGCAATCATAGTTTTGCTGCATAAGAAAGGAGATAAATCAGAAATTGGAAATTATAGACCAATTAGCTTGTTATCCCGCATCTACAAGTTGTTCACAAGGGTCAGTACTAACAAATTAGAAAGAATACTTGATGGGAATCAACCGAAAGAGCAAGCTGGCTTTAGGACAGGATTCTCAACTATGGATTACCTTCACGTAATATCACAGCTAATGGAGAAAGCAAATGAATATAAAACACCATTATGCCTGGCATTTGTGGATTATGAAAAGGCATTTGACTCCATACAGCATAAGGCAATGTTCGGGCACTGGAAAGACAAGGCATAGATACCCCACATATTATGATTTTGAAGAAAATATATGAGAGTGCTACCTCCTTTATTAGACTAGACAAAGACAATAGGAAATTTAAAATTGAGAAAGGAGTTCGACAAGGAGACACAATATCTCCGAAGCTGTTTACTGCTGCCCTTGAGGACGCTTTCAGAAGATTAGACTGGTCGCAGAAAGGAGTCAATGTGAACGGAGAGTACCTAAACCATTTACGATTTGCAGATGACATTGTGGTCATAAGCCACGATCCCAAAGAATCCCAAAGAATTAGAGGAAAATCTTAATCAGTTATGCACATTTAGTAAGGATTTTGGACTAAAGATGAATATGGCTAAAACAAAAGTAATGATGAACAAGTATGCCACAGAAAGGGAAATAATGATTGAAGGAGCAGTAATTGAAAAGGTGGAGTCATATACTTATCTGGTCAAGTTATTAGCTGTAATAATGATAAATGGCTGGAAGTCAAGAGAAGAATAAATTTTGGATGTATAGCATTCAGGAAATATAGTCACATACTGAAGAGCAATATCCCAGTTTGTCTGAAACGTAAAATAATGAATCAATATATACTCCCCACCATGACTTATGGAAGTGAAACTTGGGCACTCACCAAAAGAATGGAAGAGAAGCTGAGAACTACACAGCGAAAATGGAACAAATTATATTGGGAATCAGACTGTTAGATAACAAGAGAAACACGTGGATTAGGCAGCAAACTCAAGTAAAGGGCATTCTTATCAAAAATAAAGAACTAAAATGATCTTGGGCAGGACACATAGCTCGAAGACATGATGACAGATGGACTAAAAAAATAACAGAATGGTACCCAAGAGGAGCTAGAAGAAAACCTGGAAGACAAAGGCAGAGATGGATAGATGAAATTCATGAGTTTGTGGGTAGTAAATGGATGGCCAGTGCTCAAAACAGAAGGAACTGGAAAGTTGCTGGAGAGACCTTCAACCTGCAGTGGATTGAAAATGGCTGATGATGATGATTTTTGAAAGCTTGATTTCAATTCCAAGAAGTGTTCTTTAATCACTGTAGAAATCTCAGTTGGAATGTTGCTTTGAACATACTCCTTTTGTAATTTAGTTAAACAAGGAAGAAAATTATAATTCCACTTTTAAACTTGAAGTACCCGCTGATGAATTTTCTTTGTAGCTGCTTCTACTTTTCCTGAACTTTAAAAATATTTATATCAGTACCTTGTAAATTTAAATTTAAGGCATTTGAAAAACCAAAAATATCACATAACTAGGATGCCGTAATTAACCAATTAAAATTATTAAACCTGTCTTTAAATTCAAAATTGAATCCTTTGCTGATGGAGGATGTTGCTCCAAAAACAACAAGTACTCATTCTTCATTTCGATTAGTCGTTTCAATACATTCCCTCTTGATAACCATTGAATTTCACTGTGTAATAGAAGGTGTTCATAATTGCTTCCTAATTCTTTATTTAAAGCAATAAAGATTCTGGAATTCAAGGAATGGGCTTTTACATAGTTAACAAATTGACACATTCTTGAATAGCTATATTCAAAACTAAGGGTTTTTTTTTTTTTTTACCCAGCTAACACTTTTCTGTGAATACTACAGTGCACCCATTCACAGTCTGGCACCACCTCTCAGACACTTGGCTAAAGTCCCGGACAGGAACCTGCCATTGACTGGGCGCCATCGCAACTCAATCCGATACATTTGTTCCAATCAATTCCACTTTGAGTTATAAAATTATTGATTAATTTAAAAAGTTCTTCAGCCATTGTTCTCGTTAGTAGGGGGTTTACAAAACAAAAAATCTTCACTGATGGGGTCCTTAAAATCATACCTTACAAAGCACATTAAATTGCCATTATCTGCTATGTCTATATATTCATCCAGTTGTAAAGGGAAAAAAAAAAATTGACAGCTTTGAATGCACTTTATGAGAGTTTCTTCAATATTATTCGCCATTTCCACAATTCTATGCTTCACCATATTACAGTGAGGTCCCAACATCCGATGGTAATTCATTCCACAAAACCCATTGTAAGTTAAAAATATTGTAAGTTGAAACCAATAATACATTGATTTCCTGTGATTCGTTCCTCAACAACACATAAAATAAGTATTTTTTGCATGTTATACTTCATTTTTACATTAAAAATGAGCAAATATTATAAATGAGCAAAGATTATAATTTTATAAAGATTATTTAATAAATAGTCATAAAATATCTTAAAATAAAAAAACAAACAATAAATTAGCATTTACCTTAGACTTAAAGTGCAGAGCTGATGAAATCAGTGGCGGTGGGACTATATCAAGTGTCAGTTGTCTTTTGCTGCTACTGCAAAGAAACTGTCCAAAGTGGACTGTTTTTGACAACTTTTTTGTAGCTTCCTGAAGTAAGAAATGACTGTCTTCCATTTTGCACATCATGAGTTCAGTGTTTTCAATGTCGGAGTGTTTTTTTACCACTTCTCTTAAATGCTTCAACAAGAAATGACAGTCTTCATCTGACACTTTTTGGGTGTCTTTTTCTTCCTCTCCATTGTCACTCTCCATAATTTTCTCCAACTGTTGTAGCTCCTCTGTTGTTAGAGGATATTTAACTAGTCTTTAATGAATTTTAAAATACTGTCACACAAATATCCACAAAATCAGCTCAGCACATGTAGATAGTGTCATGATTAATGCTCACTTTATTTTAGTGAAATAAAATGCATTCAAGATAAATTGTGTGCTTATTTATACAGAGTAAGTCATGTAAAAACTGGCTGTGGTAAATACAGATGATAACTGGTACATGTATGGATTTGATTCCATATACTGCCAGACAAAAATGCATGGTCCATTGTTAATTTCATTTTGTTATTATTAGCTGCTGTAAAAGAATGAATTTGCAAACTCCACTTTCCACCTGTATGGCTGTTACCAGAGTATAAAAAATGTTACATGCAGTTTTTTCAAAGTATTGCATTGTTTTTTTAGAACTTCCCAAGAATTTTTTGAGAGGCTGCAATAATTTGAACTTTAATTTTATACTAGGAAGTTCTGCACACTCTTCATGCATACTGCATGATCAAACCAAGGAATTTTTACACCTGTATCATATTAATGCCAAAGTTTTTACTGCTGTGAATATTTTCTGGCTTCTTTATGCCAATCCTTGAGACAAATAGGATTATTAAATGCCAATTTGTGTTCATTATTCTTTTATTTCTCCCCCTTCCCCACACAAACACAAAAAAAATCAGCAGTCGCATACAAAATTTTAAACAGAAGAGGCATACTGTGTTTTTTGGAAAGGAAACTTTTATGCTACATTTCCATTAGCCCTATTATGCCAGCATTAGTTGTCCTTACGAAGTGAGAGTGTGAATTCACTAATTGTATTGACAACACTCCTGACATTACTGTAGATGCAACTAAGATTAAGTATTCTTCTATAGTTTATTACCTTAGCATACCCCTTGAAGTTATTTCCCTAGAAAGTTTCCTCTTTATTTCAAACGTTGCTACCCTCATTACATTTTGCCAGTATCGGCCATAGTGGCAACAAACAAACAAACAGGAACTTTTGAAGGGTATGCAAGCCTTAATTTGACACATATATACATTACCCTTGTCCCCTCCATCCCAACAAGCAGTTCCTTGAACCCCTTAAAGTATCCTCAATGATACTACCAAAAACCTTTTGCACCGCATTTTTCAAATATATTCTATCTCTACAAAATAGGTTCCTTCTACTTATAAGGGCTATATTAGATGAGCACTTTAAGCACAGCATTGGAAATACCTTTGAACACCCAGTTTTGCAGGAAACAGAGGGAAAAGCAATGCAAACTAGATGGGCATTACAAATGGCTCATTGTATGACATTAGCTGGTGCCCAATGCTTACTAATGGTATATATGCTGCAAGAGTAGCTCATGGAGTATTGTCAATGATATACAGGAATTTTTCCAGCAGGGATAAGGAGGTGATTATTCCATTGTATAAGGCAATGGTCAGGCCACACCTAGAGTACTGTATACAGGTCTGGAGGCCTCATTTCAAGAAGGATGTAGAGCTGCTGGAACGAGTACAGAGAAGGGCAACAAGATTAGTGAATGGAACAAAGGGGTGCTCTTACGAAGAAAGGCTTAAGTTTTGCAAATTACAGTGTCTGGAGACTAGGCACCAGCGAGGTGATCTGATAGAGGTGTATAAAGCCTTGAATGGTTTAAGCATGCTCAATGCTGATGGGATTCTTCCTCTAGCTCAGAAAAATCACCTGAGAGGGCATAAATTCAAATTGAGGAAAGACAGATGTAGGATAGACATGCGGAAATTTGCCTTTAGCCAGCGGGTGGTTGGTTGGTGGAACAGACTGCCATCCCTTGTGGTGGAGGTTGATAGCCTAAATAAGTTTAAGGCTCAGCTGGACAGGTATTTTGAACGAACAGAGGGGTGAAGTGGAAGTGGGTTTTTTTTTTTTTTTTTTTTTTTTTTTTGGCTGATGCTGCATAAGCTTGCTTTCTTGCATCAAATGCCTCTGCTAATGCTAATGCTAATATAAATGTCAGGTTGCCTGCAAATGCCAGCAACTTGACATTTATATCACCTGCAGAGAAATTCTCCCTGTAAGCCTTCATTTGTTTGTTTGTTATTCTTTGTAAAGGAAGATGCTTGACATAGAGAAGTTTATTTGTGAGGTGGAAAAGAGGCCTGACTGGCATTAAGAGTTTTAATGCCACCATGGCATTAAAAGACTACTCCAACAAAGAAATAAAAGCAAAGTGTTGGTTAGAAATTGGAAAAGAAATGTTTCCGAACTGGGATGAACTATGTAATGATAACAATCAGAAAGCCAAGTTTTGAACCTTATGATATCTATTGTAAATAACTTCCATTTTAGTACTATTTCATTAGTCAATGAAATACAACTTTTTTCATTTGTATAGACAATTTATTGTTAGATTCCTCTGGTTATCTGCGTACTGAATCACGATTGTATATAATTTAAGTTTAATACAGAACCTTATTATTATTAAATAAAATCAAACATGAATCGGAAAACTGCTGAAGAATATCCACTGCAACAGTGGAACGAATGTAAGCATTAATAAAAAAGAATCATCTACAGTCTCTTTCTTCTTCAGATATGGGGGGGGGAATCACATAACTGTTTCTTGGCATAAGAAACATAACCAAAAGAATTGCAGTGAATTGTTTTTCAAAAACAAAAATATCGTACTTCGTTTCTTTAACATGTATTGCCTCTACTAAGACAAAATCAAGGAAATTCATCTATTGGAAGCCACACTGGAAATGGGAAAAATTGGTGTAAGACTGATAACACTACAATTTGCATTTGATAAAAGAAAAGTTTGCTTTATTGTAATTGTTTTTAGGGAACAGTATCGTTACAGCACATTTTCTGAATGCACATTTGATCTTCTAACAAAATTTCAAGAAAATATTTCTATTGATTGCTGTGTTATGAACTTTGAAAACTGGTGTCAAAGGAACTTCGTATGAACATTTGTAAAACCAAACAGTACTAATCCTTTATTGCACAGAAAGTAATTCATTACAGTGTGGGTAGTGGAGAATGTTTTCTGCTTCAAATGGATGGAAAATACTTGTCGGTGTTCCATCTGGAAATAATGTCAACTGGTGTGAAGACAGTAACAATAAGTGTTTTATTCTGAGTAGTATCTTGCGATAAAATCTAAATAGAAAGTTACCTTTTGTTTCCGAAAGTAATTCATTAAGGTGGGAAAATGTAAGCTGTTTTCTGCTTCATTTTCTCTCTCTACTCGCAATCAACTGTATACATATATGTGCAATACATCCATCTTGAAACTGAGAATAGAAAAAGCGAGTCTCTGGTTAGGAACGCTATTTGTAGTTTGCTTTTTTGGAGGCATTCACACTGCCAACGCTTAAGTATAGCCGTAAGTGTGGGCCAAGCTGATAAAAATCCCCCCCCCCCAACACCTTGCAATGGTATTGCTAGCTGCCCCAATACGTAAACTCTCAAGCCATTTACGGTCCCAGAACCCCTGTGCATGATCCCAGCATCCTCCATGGAAATTTGATGTTGCTTCTCCCAGAAGTGTTCTGCCACGGCAGACTTCCCGTAATTTGCGGACTTTATTGCATTCATATGCTCCCTCAGACGGTCTTTCAGTCATCGCCCCATCTCACCCACATAACACACCCCACAATCCAGACATTTAATTTCATATACCACCCCACTGTTGGCTTCTTTCGTTATGGGATCTTTGACATGGGATATCACTGTGTGCAACCTCCGTCCCGGGAGTTGCACACAGCATATCTGACACCCCTGAATTATTCGTGCAATGTGGTCTGAAAGGCCCGGATAGTAGGGAATGTATGCAGTGGGTGTACGCTTACATAATTGCTCAATATGAATTGTCCCAGCCTTGTAGGCCTATTTGGAGATATTCATGCCCTGATATTTGTCTGAGTACTCCGGAATTTGGATGAGAGTTGTGGTTGGGTTTAACCCAGCAAACTCTTTCATTTGGGTATGTATTTCTTGTACACAGTCTGCACATCTTGAAAATTTTTTTGGTGTGAAGTCTGCTCAATATGAATTGTCCCAGCCTCGTAGGTCTATTTGGAGATATGAAGTCTAATTGCTCAATATCAGGGCATGAAAACTCTATAATTTGCTGGCAGACTGAGGCTGACAGAATTACTTCTCTGAGAAGGGCTATAGGTTAAGTTAATTGATCTTTTGGGTATCTAATAACAAGAAGCTCCATTAGTAAAAGACTGGCATCACTGAAACAGTGGTTTCAGTGATGCAGGAATAGATCCGGCTGGAGTGTAGAATGATAATGGGTTGCTTTCATCCTTCAGTTGGGTTAAGGTTTTATTTGGGGAGCAATTTTATTTGGGGGCATCAGAAGGATTTCGATGTGTTATTTTCATGTATTTCATGTATTATCATCATAATACAAGGATTTCCATGTATTATGATGCCTTTGTGAAAGAGGTAGGGCTTCATTTCTTAAGATAGCCATTCATCACTAATTTTGTTCAAGCTAATCCACAAGATATATTTAAACTGTATATAAATTCAACAGCTGTATGTCCCTTTAACCCATTACTGGGCATATTAAAAGTTTAACATTAGCAGGCATGTTGGTGGACTTTTTCCACCATTGTTATGCTTGGAATAAAGGCACAATTCAAAATTTCTTTTTTTGGAGCTACCTTTATTTTAAATCTGTTATGAACACAACTGTCAAAAATCCATTTTTTTTATATTGAAAACATATATTTTGAATTAGTTTTTTAAAATAAACCCCTCCTCTGATTGACTTTACACATGTGCTTTTCATAACGAATTTTTCAAGCCTGCATTTGGGCATTTCCTTTCCTCTCAGTGAATCTTAAACAACTTAAGAAACTAAAATCCATGCCCTTCAGTGATTACAGGGGCTCACATCTAGTGAATATGGGCTTGACACACCCAGGGTCCTGAGCTGGATATCATCATTCTTCTCTTTCTTGGTGATTCCCTTCTACTTTTATACTCTCTCTCTCTCTCTCTCAGGGTAACTCGGGGAATTTTTTTTTTTTGGCTGGTGCAGCGTGAGCCTCAGGTTTCCTTGTGCTATATAGCTAATAATAATAATAATTAGAGACAACCTCTGATGCCAGTGCATGTTTCTGTTTGTATGCTTCAGATTGAAAGTTATGCTAGCTCTCATCTTTTATTGGATGCTGTTAATGCTGCTGATTTAAAATTCTTGTTTTAGAGTGCTTGATAATTATATGACAGAATTGGTTTCCAAAAGTCTAATGAAAACTACTTTTATATTTTTTATGGCCTTTTTAAAATGGGGTCACCAGACCTGTACGCAGTACTCAAGGTGTGGCCTGACAAACATTAGGCAACTCCATCGCCTTATACAAACGTATAATCACCTCCTTGTCTCTACTAGCAAAATTCCTATATATCATCGACTCCATGATCTACTCTGGCAGCCCATCTGCACTGCTCAGAGAACTTCATATCCGACTGCACAATTACCCCCAGATCTTTTTCATTCTCCACCTCTTTGAGTTTAGTACCACACAGTTGATATGTTTCTCTTGGGATACTGCTACCCATATGCAGTACTTTGCATTTGTTAATATTAAACTTCAGTTGCCCCTTCTCAGCCCATCTACCTAACTTTTCTAGATCCTGTGTTGCAGTAGCACACTGTCTTTACTATCATTAACAACCCTGCCCTCTAACAACCCTCCAAATGAAATGACAGATGAGTGCAATAAAATCATTGAGATTAATTATGAGATCACTAGATTTAGGCATAATTTCCCTGGACTGTAGAGGTACCAACATCTTTCCAGTCCACAGGGGTGGAAATTCTTTTTGTTATAGATGATGTCTGGCCATAAAAAATGAGGCTAAAGAACATTGTATTTAGAGGTATATACCAAGTTATTATACCAAATGAAGTAACAAATGAGTGCAATGAAATCATTGAGATTAATTATGAGATCACTAGATTTATGCATAATTCCCCTGGACTGTAGAGGTGCTAACATCTTTACAGTCCACAGGGGTGGAAATTCTTTTTGTTATGGGAACTCATGGCTGTGCCATGTATCTGCAGATAAATGGACTCGCCAAACATAATGGCACCACCAGTCAGGCACAATCTAAGGGCATCCCCGGTTAATTCAATCACGGCAAACATCGCAATGGAGAAGCTGGAAGGTCGTGCATTTGTGGGTTTGCCAGATCCCATTGCCTTTTGGTGCCGGTATGTGGATGATGTGTTCATGGTCATCCCTTGGGAGTCAGGAGACTGGCTCCTACACCACCTCAACTCTGTCACCTTTCTTTCAATTCACCATCGAACTGGAGTCGGGCAAATGCCCTGCCTTTCTTAGACACCATTGTCTGATGCGTAATCCAAGTGTGCTGGCCAGTTTACCAACTACCAGTCAGCATATGTGCACAACCATCTTCTTGGCATGGCACGAGCCCTACTAACCTGTGCCTGGACACACTCCAGTTCTTAGGATGATAGGCACACTTAGGTTACTAAGGTTAAGGCAGATCTGGCAAAATGCAGATACCCTCCCCTGGATAGGTGCGACCTGCAGCCCGTGACTGTGTTGCCAACCGCAGGGTCTCATGCAGCGATGCCCCGGATGCCAAGTGTTTTCCATGGGCAAGCATTTTTCTCTACTGGACTGAGTTTTCATTGTTTTTCTCTGTTACTCAATCAACTTTTCTGTTAAGTAGCTCTAAAAGCACTAAGAAGTGAACCCAGAAGAAGGAAACTACCTTTTTCTTTAATTTAGTACTCTTACTAACTGTACTAACCTCTGTGCTTGGCCACAACCTACACTGCTCCTGCTTCCCCATGGCAGGACTGGTGACCTAGGTGGTAAAATTAACCCCCCCCCCCGAGGGCCAAAAGAAGCCAACATGGATACAAATAATTATCCATCTATACAGCCTTAGAGTTCAAGATCAAAACCTTCAAACATAGACCATGAATCCAATCAACCCAAAAGACTTCGAAGAGAAGCACAGTGTCAACCCGATATTCCAAATTTCCTGTTGATACATTCACTATCTGCCCAAACCAGTTATCACCATTCTTAATCCAAAAAACTTTGGAATCTATTCCTGGATCACCAAAAATGATGAAAAGACTGCAATCTGGTGACCTCCGGATTGAAACAGCCATCTCAAAACATTCTGACCGGCTGTTAAAGACAACATTTGTTGGGTTGACAGTAACAATTACTCCCCACAAAACCTTAAATTCATCAAAAGATGTCATCAGCGAGTGGGACCTAATTACAGTGTCTGAAGAAAAACTACTCCAGGAACTCAGCAGTCAAAAAGTAATAAATGTGAAAAGAATTATGACCAAAAAAGATGGAAATCTCAATCCAACTAGGTCCATCATACATTCAGCACTCCAGATTTACCATCCTCGATTAAAGCTGGCTATCTAAACACAGGTCATTTTTACCCGGTGTAGAGAAAGCAGCGATTCTATCAATTATGCTGCCCATGAGGGCACCCCCCAGGGATCACAGAAACAAGCATTTATGATACATACCCCCAGGGGCTCACATCTGGTGAGTATGGGCTTGGCACACCCAGGGTCCTGAACTGGATATCATCATTCTTCTCTTTCTTGGTGAAATTTTTTTTTTTGGCTGGTGCAGCATAAGCTTCAGGCTTTCTTGCACCATTTGGCTAATAATAATAATAATATCATTCAGGATGCTACAAATTCTCTTTTTGTGTGATGGTGGACAGGAAGGATTCTGGAATACTGTAGAAAACCTTGTATTATTCTGTAATACAATGTCAGTTTTCCATGATACTTTTTGTCATTTCTCCCAACCAAGTACTTGTTCGTTTTTTAACTTTAGTTTTCAGTATGGCTGTGCAAAATTTTCCCTGTTGGCAGTTAATTCAGTAAACCGTGTTGCATACATCTTTTGAGATGGGGGAGCAAATAGGTTCCTTGTAGATGTTTGAGTTCTATTACTTGAATAGTATTGGCATAGTAGTTTCTGGCAATCTTAGTTATTTCTTTTGTCATTGCATTGTAATTGCATTTGTTAAACAGATCTCTCAAATAGAAATATGCCTCATTGCTAAAGTAGATGTTTTGAAAGAATATTAAAAAAAATTTTTGGCAATGAACTTTTATTATATTTTGTTTACATATATTATTTATACAGGTATGTATATTATCTGTGTGTATATGCACAGTGGATTCTGGTTATTTGGGCCACTGGTTAATCGGGGCAGCCGTTTATTGGGGCAAATCTTAAAAAACAGAGCCCAATTGAGAAAATAACGAGGGTTTACTTCACTTAATCGGGGCAGGAGACTGCAGCGCTGGAGATTACCCTACAATTGTGTCCGACCATACCATGTAGTTCGGTCGGATTTCTAGAGGTCACAACCATAAAACAAAAACAATTAGCAGTAACCTGTTTATTGGGCTTTTCTGTTAGTGCAATCTATCATAAATGGATAGTAAACTCGATCTTATTGAATTTGCGATAATACTGACAGCTGGAATTCCGTGGGTTATTATGGTGAATTGTGTTTACACTTCCATGGAATCTTCAATCATATAAAAAAATTAATTTTCAGAAACTTCTTTTCATTACTATTTTTAAAGCTTTGTAACTTTTTACTTCGTTATCACTTGCATGTATCGTGTTACTTGCAATTTGTGTGTGTGCCATGTTCTTTGTTATTGATTGCTTATCTTTTTACTGTTTTAAATTTTAACTTCCACCTACAAATGTCAGTGAACAGAAATGTCAACTAGTTAGTATGTACATATTACAGTACGTATTAATTATTCCAATTATCACGTATATTCTTCCGATTTTCATGTGTCATTTAATTTTTTAATTGGTAAGGTAACAAAGGGTAAATTTGTGCTTAATATATCTTTACTTTTATAACCTGTGGATAATATTCCTCCTATTTTCGCTAATTAGAATCGCTGTTTAATAGAACTAAAATTCAATTCATAAACCTGATCACAATGACCGGCGGTTACTACACATCGTGTAGTGAACGGTACTTTACTATGGTGAATCCATCGTGATGTGATTTGATTGTACAGTGAACCAGTTGTCAAGGGGGTCCATTGCATTTTTAACTATTTATGTGAAACTTTGGATAATTGGGGCAGCCGCTTAATTGGGCCAAAATGCACTAGTCCCAGTGTTCCAAATAACTGGAGTAGACTATATATATGTGTGTGTGAAATTATGTAGAAAAATATAGAATTAGCAAAAAAGAAAGAGAGTATCAGAACAGATTAATGCCATCAAAATAATGGTTGAACATTACATCAGTCTGTAAAAACATACACCTATAAGGCCATAGGTCCAGATACTTGGCCCTATGGTCTTTTAGATATATTTTTCACCCCCAATACTTATATTCCAAATTCTTATTAAATTTCATCTGTTAGCATGATGAAAGGCACATGATGCAAGAAAGCAAGCTTATATAGCATCAGCCAAAAAAAAAAAACACCCTTATTTCACCCATCCACTCGCTCCAAATGTTTGTCATGTTCTTCCCTGAATCTATCCAAGCTATCAACCTCCACAACGACAGATTGGAAGCCCATTCCAGCAATCAACCACCCTCTGGCCAAAGGCAAACTTCTGCACATCTATCCTACAACCGTCTTTCCTCAATTTGAATTTATGCCCTCTCAGGCAATTATTCTGAGCAAGAGGAAGAATCCCATCTGCATTGAGCATGCTCAATGCAGATGGGATTCTTCGCTCAATCAGATCACCTCGCAGGTAATAGAGATAATATAGAATATACAAAATTTGAACACCAACCATTGGCTAGAAATTGTAAAGTTATAAATACAATAGTGGAACCTCTAATTAGTGGACACTGTCAGGGTATGCTTAAAGTATGTTATAGGAGGTACCTTTCTCTGTTGTATAATAATTCCCTTGGTATTCAGTTTAATAAATAATGTAATATATATATGTGTATGTATTCATACCTGAATACATACCTGTATATATTATTGCACTTGAATATATACAAGTATGTATTCAAGTGCAAGTCAGTGATTTTGAGCAGTTCCTTTAACGATAAGTGGATAATCATTAGAGAACAAATTAGGATGTAACCAGGAAATGCTTATAAATATGCTCTTACTTGGAATTTTTAACTTGGATATGTTTAGGTAGATGTTTTTTGTTGTTTTCAGGTCCTGAATTGATCCTGAAGGTATGGCCTGCATGTTTGAGGTATATACATTCCATACTAACAATATGGAGTTTATATATTTCAATTATTCTTTAACAGTTTAAACAAATTAAATTGAAAACAGAAGAAGCCTATGTTTTCAATAATTCTGTATTTAATGATAAATACAGTACTAAGTTTTTAATTTTTTAATTGTGATTTTTTTTTCTCCCAACCAGTTATAGATGACCAAGAAATTGTATATAGAGACTATATTGATATTAGTGTAGCAGTAGCAACTCCTAAGGTAAGTAATTTATATGATGTTGTGTGTATATATCAGCAGTTCAGCAGAATGAGTGTTAAATTTAATGTAAACAAGATAATATAGAATATACAAAATTTGAACACCAACCATTGGCTAGAAATTGTGAAGTTATAAATACAATAGCAGAAACTCTAATTAGTGGACACTGTCAGGGTATGCTTAAAGTATGTTATAGGAGGTACCTTTCTCTCTCTTTTAACAATGTATGGTGCTGTGTATATAAGATTCTTTAATATTTATTTTAAACTTTTTTCACAAATAGGCACAATGCTTTCACCCGGCATTTTTCTTTACAAAAATAGTGAAAATGTGAGAACAAGTATTCCACTTTGTTTGGATTTTCATCTCTACTGTCATTGGAAAATTCAACGAGAGAGAGAGAGAGTATATCTTTATTGTGACATAAAAAATGGTATACATCCGATTCCACTTCCAACTGCCCATCACAGCACGTTGAGGCCACAGATTAACATATTTAAGGATTAAATGAAATTAACAACAAACTTTTAGAGTTCTGTCTCACTGAGTTTCTATTTTTTGTACATTTTCAGAATATAGTATATGTGATTTTGTGCTAATGATTTGACTGCTTCATTTCGGCAAACATTTTCAGGAGCAATAAAACAGTCTAAGAAAGTCATGAACACAGACAGATTTTACTCTTTAAACAAACCTAAGGAAGCAATAAAACCATGCTTTGTTTGTTTTACAGAACGTATTACTGTAATTCAGAATGTGCTTTACCAAGTGCAATCAGATGTGATTTCTGGCCTCATTGTAATTTTAGAATGTTTTATTTATAATTTGTGAAGGTTACCATTCTTGGTAACCTTCCCATCATCATCATTATCAGCCATTTTCAATCCACTGCAGGATGAAGGCCTCTCCAGCAACTTTCCAGTTCCTTCTATTTTGTGCAATGGCCATCCATTTACTACCCACAAACTTATGAATTTCATCTGTCCGTCTCCATTGTTGTCTTCCAGGTTTTCTCTTAGCTCCTCTTGGGTACCATTCTGTTATTTTCTTAGTCCATCTGTCATCATGTGTTTGAGCTGTGTCCTGCCCAAGACCATTTTAGTTCATTAGTTTTGATAAGAATGTCCTTTACTTGAGTTTGCTTTCTAATCCATGTGTTTCTCTTCTTATCTAACAGTCTGATTCCCAATATAATTTGTTCCATTCTTCGCTGGGTAGTTCTCAGCTTCTCTTCCATTCTTTTGGCGAGTGCCCAAGTTTCACTTCCATAAATCATGTTGGGGAGTATACATTGGTTCATTATTTTATGTTTCAGACAAATTGGGATATTGCTCCTCAGTATGTGACTATATTTCCTGAATGCTATCCATCCAAAATTTATTCTTCTCTTGACTTCCATCCCTTTATCATTATTACAGCTAATGACTTTGTCGAAGATAAGTATATGACTCCACCTTTTCAATTACTGCTCCTTCAATCATTATATCCCTTTCTATGGCATACTTGTTCATCATTATGAACAAGTCCTTGACCAGTCTAATCTTCTGAAAACTTCCTCAAGGGCAGCAGTAAACAACTTCGGAGATATTGTGTCTCCTTGTTGAACTCCTTTCTCAATTTTAAATTTATTACTGTCTTTGTCTAGTCTAATAATGGAGATAGCATTCTCATATATTTTCTTCAAAATCATAATATATGGGATATTTATGCCTTGTCTTTCCAGTGCTCGAAACATTGCCTTTATGCTGTATAGAGTCAAATGTCTTTTCATAATCCACAAATGCCAGGCATAATGGTGTTTTATATTTATTTGCTTTCTCCATTAGCTGTGACATTACATGAAGGTGATCCATAGTTGAGAATCCTTTCCTAAAGCCAGCTTGCTCTTTCAGTTGATTCTCATCAAGTATTCTTTCTAATCTGTTAGTAATGACCCTTGTGAACAACTTGTAGATGTGGGATAACAAGCTAATTGGTCTATAATTTTCAATTTCTGATTTATCTCCTTTCTTATGCAGCAAAACTATGATTGCATTATTCCACTCCTTAGGTGCCATATCTTTTCTAATGCACTTTGTGAAGAGCCTTGCCAGTTTTTGTGTTATGTCTCTTCCTCCCAATTTTAACAACTCTACAGTAACTTCATCTTCCCCCGGGGCTTTCTGATTCTTCATTTTCTTCACTGCATGTTCTACCTCATCAGGAAGAATATCGGGTATGTCGTATGTGTTGCTACTTTGCAATCCATCTTCCCCATTGCTGGCATCATTCCCTCGCTCCTTGTATAACTCTTTATAGTAGCCTTCTGCTATTTGAATTATGCCTTCTCTGCTATTCATAAGTACACCATTGCTATTCTTCAGTTTCAGTATCATTTGTCTTTCTGTATTACTGCTCGTGACTGCTTATTTAAATCCTTTGTTTTCCCTTAATGATTCTACTTTTTGTGTGTTAAATTTTCTTATGTCCTGTCTGAGTCTCTTTCTAATGGCTTCGCATAACTCAGTATACTCAATTTTCTTCCTGTCAGTGTTTTTCTTGCTCTTCCTTTGTCATCTTCTGTTCAACATTACAAGTGTTTCTTGACTGATTTTTTTCTTCTTTGGATTTCTTTTTCCCTATAGGTTTCTTGGGCTTTATCACTTTCAGAGAGGCGCCTCCGTAGCCAGGTGGGAAGGAGCAGCAGTGCGTAGCACACGCTTCTTGATTTGACCGGGGTTCGAGCCCGTCACCACCAAAAATACGGAGGATGCGGAAAGGTCAGGGAATGACCACCGCATATCCCGGAGCAATATGGCCTTAGTTGCTAATGCTCCTAAAAACCAAACAACAAACAACAACAACAAATCACTTTCAGAAAGTTGTAATATTCCTCGTTGATATCTTGGTCCTGAATAGTCTGCAGAAGCTCAAACTTGTTCTTAAGTTCCAGTAAATACTGCTTTTTCTCCTCTTTTGTTATCTCAAAGAACTTTGTATTATTTACTCGAGTCAGTTTTTTCCCTTTCTTTTCTTACATCTATATCAAGTTTGCATCTTACCATTCTGTGATCACTTCCAACATTTACCTTGTTCAGAAGAGTAACATCATTCATGGTATATCTTCTGTTAGTGAGGATGAAGTCGATTTCATTAGTTGTTAATCCATTTGGGCTCTTCCATGTCTACTTTCTGTTCACCCTTTTCTTGAAAAAAGTGTTCATTACGGACATTCCTCTAGATTCTTCAAATTCCACAAGTCTTTCACCTCTTTCATTTCTTTCACCAATTCCAAAATTTCCTATAGTTTCCCTTTCTGCACTGTTTTGTCTCTTTCCAACCTTAGCATTGAAGTCCCCCATAATGACAGTGTAGTGAGTTTTCTGTTCATTTAGAAGACTCAATTTCGGTGTACATTTCTTCAACATCATCATCATGGCTCGATGTTGGTGCATAAATCATTATAACCTTTAGCTTATATGTCTTAGAAACCCTTTGAATACCCCTTAGAAAACCTTCCCAAAAGCTTTTTAATTTTTTTCTACCAGTCTGTCACTATGACATTGTTTACATCTCCAGCAACTCTGTAGAGCATCTTATATGAAATATTGTGGCATAGTTTAAATTTTGTAACCAGCCATCTTTTTTAAGCTTTAAACTTTTGCCTGTTTAATTGTTTCACTACTTCCGAAGCCTTTCTTGAGACAAGGGTGCTGACACTGGAAGATTGTTAAGTCTGGCTACACAAAACCACTCATTAACAGTTCAGTCTCTCTCTCTCTTTGCAGAATTTTCAGTGAATGAATCAGTTTCTTTTTAGAACTACAATTTCCATTTTCTTGCCAACTTTCATAAATACTCTGTGTCCTTTAAAATATTTGCCATCTCTGTTTTCCCAGTATTAAACCTAGAAGGAAATTGTAATTATTTAATCATAAATAGACTATAATACTCATGTTGAATATTTCGGCAAAAAACTGATTCAAAGGAGTAAAGATTAATATTGAAGTAATTACAGAAACATTTCCCTCAGCTCCCTTCACTGCTGGCTAAAGTGCCAGTGGGACAGACTTGGTTAAAAATAAAATTTTATAATTTTTTTTTACATGTATAACTGTATCATCCTTTAAAAAAATTACGATTATTGCACAAAAATTATCTGAATCTGGAGGCTGCGACATAAAATCCATGAACAAAAATGCCAACTTTGTTGAACCGGTTCCCACCTTACTACAAAGTGATCTAGTCTACTGCATCTCTTGCCGTGACTGCACTAGCTGCTACAGCGGGGAAACTGGGAGACGGCTTGGCAAACATCTTTCGGAACACGAAAGAGTCATCTGCTTAGCGGACATAGAACACTCAGTCATTGCCGAACACTTCTGGTCAACCCACTACGACATTGACCTGCACCGCAATGTCGTGATTGTAGATAGGTCCTGCCACTAGTGGCGAAACGACTGGTTAGATTTGTTAAACATCACATGCTCTAATACCTCAGTCAGCAGAAGCAGTGGATGTCGTGTCCACCCTATTATTGAAGCAACCATTTTGATGAATGACAAACTTTGGCAATGTTCACATACATCACAGCCACAGGCTTCAACATCAAACAATTAACTATTGCATCACGCAGTTTCATATACATGACTGGCAGTACATGCCCTCATTTTCCACACTCTTAACTGTCAATTTGACTGATGAAGGTTACCATAATAACTAAAAGCTTTTGTATGTATTTAATATATGTGTGTTTTACAATTAGTATTAAACTTGTCATTATTTATTCTGTCTTCTGTTTCGCTCTGTGTCACACAATAATCCACAGTAATAATGAATCCAGAGTGCACAGGCCTCTTTAATCTTAAACTTTGTTGAAAGTTTAACCCTGAGATTTGTTGATTACGATGACAAAAGCTAAGAAATTGTTTTCTCTTCAAAGTAAATGGCAAGTTAGTTTCACTTAAAGCTAAATAAATTCTTGGGATTTGAAAATTGGTTGGAAATTTTTTTTGGAATTTCTCTCTCTCTCTTTCAATTTTACTGCTAAAAAACCTATTGCAAAAGGAATCGGATCAAAAGCTTGTTTAGTTTTTGAGTTATTCAATTTGCAGACTGAGGGATATAAGCAAATTATTATATAGATATTGGACAAAAATTGAAATTTTAATTTAAAATATGTACTAATAATTGTTGCTTAATTTACTTTTTAGCTAATTGACAATGACTTAAGTTTTCTTTCTCATGACACTATTAAATTTTAGTTTTTTTCTTCAATTGCTGAAAAATTGAAAAACAAAGCAGTAGTCAGAAGTTATTACTTCCCCTTCCTCTCTCTGGTAACTAGTCATAGGTTTTTATTAGCTGTCATCTGAATCCAGGCCATAACCATTATCTAGAGCTTCCAATAATTGGAAGATTTTTAACCATTATTATTGTAAAATGTGGGATCAATAATAAGTGGCCACTCTAGATAGCAGAAGGTGCCTGCTGTTTAAAGTGCTCCTTATTAGAAGTTCCACTGTATAAAATAAAACTAATTTCAAATAAACAATTAGATCAAATGACCAAATACATAGTAGTCAAAAAGTATGTATGTATATATATTATCCCCCTCCCAAATGTGATATATCACTTGTAAAGAATGCAGTATCAAGTACATATGGCAAACTGACATGAAATTGCACTCATATGCACTTGTATGCCTGTATAGATTGCAGATAAAAAGATGGCAAAATTTATAATAATAATAATAATAATAATATTGATACTAAAAATTATTAAATTCTCTTAAAACACATTCAGTCTCAATAGCTATGCAAATATTCTTACCTCCTGGCTTTAGAAAATTTAATTACAAAAAGGGGAAATCATGGAAGCTTTCTTCATTATCTATTATTAGCATTAGTAAAAGGCACATGATGCAAGAAAGCAAGCTTATATAGCATCAGCCAAAAAAAAAAAAAAAAAACACACACACATTCTTCTCATTTCACTCATTCACACGCTCCAAATGTTTGTCTAGTTCTGCCTTGAATCTGTTTAAGCTATCAACTTCTACAACGACAGATCGGAAGTCAGCAATCAACCACCTGCTGGCTAAAGGCAAATTTATATAGCATCAGCCAAAAAAAAAAAAAAAATCCTTCTCATTTCACCATATACTCACTCCAAATGTTTGTCTAGTTCTGCCTTAAATCTATTTAAGCTATCTACTTCTACAATGACAGATGGAAGTTTTTTTTAAGCAATCAACCACCTGCTGGCTAAAGACAAACTTCCGCACATCTATCCTACAACTGTCTTTCCTCAATTTGAATTTATGCCCTCTCAGACGATTATTCTGAGCAAGAGGAAGAATCCCATCAGCATTGAGCATGCTCAAACCATAATTTATTAAAACAATAATAATAATAAATAATAAATAAATAAACAAAACAATAATAAATTTTTTACCCTTAGAACTTAACGATAAGTTTGATTGTTTAAACAACTACAATGAAGAGGGGCAGTGCATATATAATATATCGTATATGACAAAACAGATTTGTAGTGGTAATTTACAACTTAGGAATAGATATTAGGCTAGAAATATACAAAAGAGCATTTGAAACTACCCTTCAAACTCATTACTGCAGGATAACTTCAGAAATTTGTTGGCTGCATGGGATGTTGAAGCATTAACATATCTATCAACTTCCAGATTTATCATGGAGAATCATCTTTTTGACTTGTTTTGACCTCTTCTCCACCTCACCATCATGATATAGTTTTCTCTCTCTTTGTAAGAAATAGTAAAACTGCAACTTTTCTGTTAAATTTGGAATTTTTGAAGCATTCTGTAAATTTTTATTTTCATTTATGAATTGGCCATCAGGAGTGCAGATCTATTTTGAACAAAGTGCATGGAATGTGGGAAATGTTTCCTTTGTTTTGTTATGTGTAACCACAGCATGCATCTTTTGTTTTTGATTGGTGTGATGTAAAGCTAATTAACAATATCCTTAGTAAGATGCTAGAGGAATACAATGTAAAATTGTGTGTGTCATTTTTGAGGTCATGCTCGTGACCTTAAAAATGACATTTTAGAGAGATAAAGAGCTTAGTTATACAGTGAAAATTTGAACTTCCAAGATCTTGAAACAAATTACCAAAAAAAAAACAATGTGTTATTGGGTTCACATTACGGTATTTTAACAATATGATGATGTCTCTGGAACTGATTAATATCGTAAAGCGGGGTACCCTGCATTGTATAGCTACGCGCATGGTTTGGAATGCGGTATTTATGAATGTTTAACATTCATTTTTTTGCAGTTAATGTTTATATTTTCGATTTTGTTGATACTTGGGGGGGGAAAAAACTCGGGAACTCGTAAAGCGAGAACTGCCTGTATTGCAAAGTCAGGATAAGATAACATGCTTGCTTTGTGTACTGTATGTGGATATATTATAAAGTGCTGGTGCGGGATTAGTAATAAGTAGCCACCCTAGATAGCAGAAGGTTCCTGCTATCTAAAGTGCTCCTTATTAGAAGTTGCACTGTATAAAAAAATTAATTTCAAATAAACCACAATAAGATGGTAGGAAACATGATGTAATTGGACATTTTAAAAAATTAACAAAATGCAAATTAGATGTGTCATGTGTGGAATGTTCCACACATGATAATGTCATGTGTGGAATGTTTATTCACATCATGATGCACTGCACCATCAGATGTATGGAGTTCCACAGCAGATGACCCAAGAGACACCCTGAATGTTGTGACAGTGAATGTTAGAAGAAGAAGAAGAACTCTTTATTGCATACAAAATGCACATGCCGTACACAATACCCTTCACGGCTACAAGCCAGGGGTTAGCATGTTGTGGTGCTATCAACAACATGCTAATTGGACACTGGAGGACTGGAAGTGAGTGTGCTGGTGGGATGAGTCCAAATACCTGGTGCAACATGCCGACAGATCCCTTCATGTGTGGTGCAAGCAACACAAGTTCATGGACCCATCATGCATGGTGCCTGGTATCCAGGCAGGTGGCAGTGGTTGCTTAATATGGGGCATGTTGTGCTTGCAACAACTAGGAACCCTGGGCATATGGACCAGCATTTCACTGGTTAGGTCAACTGGCAGCTCTTAAGAGACTATGTACACTGTGCCATGTCGCTTTTTCCTGGACAGAAATAGGATCTTCCAAGATGATAATGCACCATGTCATTGGGCCCACAGTGCACAAGCGGTTTGTGGAACAATGTGAACATATCCCCCATCCTGGTTGACCTCCAAATTCACCTGATCTCAATCCAATTGAACACCTGATCTCAATCCAATTGTGGGATGTTTTGGAACAGGAAGTGAGGATATAGGCACAACTGTCATCTATTCCTACACTGTGGAAAATCTTGCAGGCAGCATGGCTGCAGATCCATACGGATGTCTTCAGACATCTATTGGTGGCAGTGGTTGCATCTCATTAGTGGTTGGAGTCAAGACCTAGGCGAATAGCATCTGTTATCTGTGTGAATGGTGGCCCAACACGGTATTAGGTGGGTGGTCATAATTCAGTGATCACTCAATGTAAATATCTTCAAAAGCAACACTGTGTTCATGGGACTTCTATATTGCTTTAAAACTATATTTAATCTATGAATTTCTTTTTTTCCATATAGACCATGGAAAAGAAATAATAATTGCCATATTTCTATTTGTCCAATTGAAATGAAATTTGAGATGGCCTGACAAATCTTTCTAAAAGAACTAAATATCTAAATATAAATTTCACGAAAATCTCTCCACTGGGAATCGAGTTGCTGCATGCAGATGGATGGACATGATGTGGTGAAGACAATAGGCACTTATACATATATATGCAAACATACCTAAAAATAAACATCAGTTTTTAGTTGTATTAATTGGCTGGTTGTATCAATATATCAGATACAATGGTAATAACCAACTCTGGATGGTACACAAGCCAGAGGGGTTAACATAAAGGACAAAATATTATATAAGTAGAGAACAATAGCAAGTTAATTACAGAAGAAAGATAAGCAAACATAACATTGCTCAAATTAAAAGTACAACATTATGTTTTATTTTGTATTATGTTATATATTTTTGTGTGTTACAGGCAACATACAAAAATATAATACAGCATAAGTCATAATACTACGAGGTGCATTCAAGTTATAAGATATCTATATTTATTTGTCATAAAATATGTGATACAGTAATGAAACAAGTTAATTTTCAACATAATATCCTAGTAGGAATATGCATTTTTCACACCTTTTCTGCCAACCTGTGAAAGCTACTGCAAAGGTTTGTTTGGAGGTGTGTTTAGACCACTGGGGAATGACGAAAGCAGCTGCTTGTTGGTTAGGAAAAGTTCAGCCATGAAGAGCATCCTTTGTTGTTGGAAGCAACCAAAAGTCTTCAGATGCAGGGTAAGGTTAGTATGGAGGATGTAGGATAATCTGTTTTGTTTTCTGTAAAAGAATTGTGCACTTTAGCAGTTAGTTAAAAGGTTCCATGTTGCACAAGGAACCTTTTAACTAACTCAGGAAGCCTTAAAGCTGTAATTTCTGAAAAAAATTATGGTTTCTCTTTTATGGATTTCATGGAATAATCTTTACATGTTGTATTCCCAAGAGCACTACAGAGACAGGAAGCTCATGTGAAAAGATTCTAAAGAAAAATTTTCACAATGCATTTCAGAAGTCCACATGGACTGAATATTTGATACCATCAAGACAATCATACTGCTAAGATACTGCAAATTTTTTTTACAGAAAATGAAGTTGAGGTTATCCCACAACTAGTTACCTGATCTAGTGACTTGACTTGCTTTCACCGACGAAGGGTGTTCTTTGCAACAGAACTTTTCCTAGCTGACAAGTAGCTGCTTTGGCCATTCATTAGTGGGCTAAACACACCTCCAAACAAAACTTTGCAGCAGCCTTCACAGCTTGTGTTTTTCCTAGAAGTTTGTGTTGCAAAATGACTTAAGTTTCATTTCTGTATCTTGTTTATTTTATGAGAAAAAATTTGGAGATCTGGTATGCTTTAAATCCAGACTTAACATTAACCCACTTAATAATGGTGTACTCTGCTAAATCAGTGCCATTCAGCTTAGTATTAGAAGTTAAGCAGTAGACTAAATCTCAGCACCATAGTGTTTTGGTTTGGGGCACCACCGGTGGTTTCCCACAACTGCACCGTCATTTCTTGTATGAAGTAAACAGAACTCTGTGAATGCCAGAAGTGGGTGTAGCGTGTTGTTTTCTGGAGTAGTGTTGGTTTCTGTTGTTCTGGCTTTTGACTGCAGGGCCCTAAATGGGACTCTACTCCACCACCACTAGGAGATAAGCCAGGCAGTCCATAGTTCTCTGACTGGCCTCTGCCAGGGTTGCCTGAGCTTCCTGACAGCACCATATAACAGGTGAATAAAAATGTCCAATTTTACATATTTCATTATGGTGTGAGGAGTTGAGACACGGACAAGATTTTGTTTAAGCAGTCATACCCTGTACAGTATACTACTTGGTTAATATACATTTTGAACATAGGAGCATTTCATTGTAGTAGACGCTAAGATCTTTCTGAACAGAAACTGTGTTGATGTATAGGTTGTGTAACATGGGTAATAAAATAGGTGCAGCCAATTTTTTATAGATGGTCAGATGAGCAGATTTATTTGGGTCAGTGTCTAAACCAAAAGCCTTAAAGTAGTTAGACTGTAATAAAGTGCATAATTTAATTTAGGTATTGACTGATGGTTCATTACTTGATAGAGTTAGCCCAGATCTTCAAATATTTAGCTTAACCAATTATTAGGATGTTATCCTGAATGAGGAGAGAAAGGATAGCCAAAACAATAACAGCAAACAGAGTATCCCCCCCCCTTCTTCGGGAATACCCATTGAAATAACTTTATGCAGCATTTGATTGTAGATAAAAGTATGATTAGATAGTGATTCTTGTAAGACTATTATAGAATAATAGAATTCAGGCAGAAGTTTTATAAGAATCATTCGGTGTACAAAATCAAAGGCAGAAGTTTTCTATTTTCAAACTTTTGCAGAAAATCTGTTTAAAAGTTTGAAATTACAAGAAGACATTGCAATAGGCCACCTATCTTTCATTTGAACTGAATGTATATTTTTTGTGATAGGGATGAGTTTATACAGTGACCGACTTAAAAAAATATTTCTCCTTTATACAATAATTAATAATATCAAGAATGTAAAAACTTGGACATTTTAATAATAAAATTTGATACAAGGATAGAGGAAGACAGTTAATTACAGTTTTTACTAAATCTATGAGAAGCAATTGTATGAAAGGGAAGATTCTGGTTTAAAATCTTCCGCTATCTTTAGGGATTCAGGTAAAATACAAAAGTTAGTTAATGAACACAATGCATTATATTTTGGGCTAGTTAGAAATCAGCAGTAATTCGTGGTTTTTAACAAAAAAAAAAAAAAAAAAGAGCTTAAAGCAATGACTTTTATGATCAAATCAAGAAAACTTTGTTTCAGCACATGACAGCCTAATTGTTCAGTGCTTTAGCTACGATATAGCCTAGACCTTGACATGTATTGATATGTCATGTATATTGGAAAAAAAAAAAAGATGGATTTCTAATTCCTATTTTAATGAAATTTTAGGCTTGACAAGTCATTCTGAAAGAGCCAAATATAACATTTCATGAAAATCCATCCACTCTGAATTGAGTTATTACATGTGTAATTGGCCCCGAGTGCCAAGCGAGTGACTATAGCGATTTCTAAGTGATAATAAAGCGATTTTCTCAAAGAGCGGCTGATAATTATAGTAGTATCCTTCGTTTCTCACAGTTATTTAATTTTGCTGTTCTAAAGTAAAGAATTTAGCGTACCTAACAGAAAGGAAAGACACCTTTCTTCTTGTACATAGGATTATTTATTAACGCACTAACTACTAACCTTCCTTTATCGCTTGGTCACTGGTGGCACCGCTCCTGCCTCCACGTGGCGGGGCTGGAAATCTGGGAGAAGAAAGCCACCCTCCCAGGGCAAAAAGGAGCAAACATGGACAAAATTAAATAGTCCACTTATGGATCTTTTGATCCAGACCTAGATAGACATGATCGAGATCATGATGACACAACATCCCATGCTAAACGACAAAAAAAAGAAGGAACGGATAATACCGTACCTCTCTTTTTAATTCTACACTCCTCCACAGACCAACCATTGAGTAAGCTTTCCCCATTTTTGATACAAAAATGTCTTGAAAATGTGGCTGGCCCTCCAAAAATGGTTAGGCGACTGAGATCCGGAGACTTATTAATTGAAATGACCGAACGTAGACACGCTGAGAGACTGTTAAAAGTATCTACCTTTGGTGGAATTCCCACGAAGGTTACCCCACATGCCACCTTAAACTCCTCTAAAGGGGTAATATCAGAGTGGGATCTTTTAAACGTATCGGAGGATGAACTTGTCCAGGAACTACAAGATCAAAATGTGACACACGCAAAAAGAATCGTCATCAAAAAAGATGGAGAGCCTGTCCCTACTCGGACAGTGATACTCACATTTAAAACACCGAACCTGCCTACCACTATAAAAGCTGGTTACCTTAGGTGTCAGGTAAGACCTTACATCCAGAACCCAGTCCGGTGCTTTAAGTGCCAAAAATTTGGCCATTCGCCAACTGTATGCAGGGGAGTTTCTGTCTGCCCAAATTGCGGGTCCTCAGATCACAATCAGAGTGAGTGTTCTGCTGCAAAAATGACGTGCGCGAACTGCAAAGGTGACCACCCGGCATATTCCAAAATCTGTGAAAAATGGAAAACTGAAAAAAAAATAGTACAATACAAGGTCGAAAACAAAGTCAGCTACCAAGAAGCAAAAAAACTAGTTTCACCTACTATAAACAAAAATAGTACCTATGCTAATGTAGTAAAAAAATTCCAAACAGTCTCCACTCAAACAGATGTCACAGTTCCCATTACCAAGTCAATTTCTGATTGGGCTAGAACTGTCCTCTCTGAGCAACAACCAAGTGTGCATAAACAACAACCCAAACTCTCAGACCAGGCAAATAACACTCCTCTGACAATACCAGCTGCATCTCCTCCTCAGATATGTGCTAATACATCCGATATTACAAACCCAAAATCAAAGAAAAATACCCAGGACATAATCATGGATACAGATGGGACAACTATACATGAAGAGCCAATTTTAGAAATCTACGCTGAAGAAGAAATGGATACTGGTCGGCCAGTTTTCAAAAAAGACAAATCAAAATTGGAACGAAATAAGCCAGCCACCCTCAAAAAGCAGTCAGATACAGCTCCATCAACTAAACATAAATAATGGCCTGTGTTTTACAATGGAACTGCAGAGGCTTTCGTTGCAACACAGATGACATCCATGCTTTAATTAACCGGTATTCTCCAATTACTCTTTGTCTTCAGGAAACTTACCTAACCTTACAAATTTCTCCTTCGATAAAGAATTATTGCCTTTATCGAAGAGATCGTAATAGAACAAATGCTGCCCATGGTCGTGTAGCAATCCTAATAAATTCAAATATCCCAACTAAACATATTCCACTTCAAACTGAAATAGAAGCTATCGCTGTTCATATAACTCACTGTATTTCAATGACAATTGTCTCAATTTACCTACCACCAAACCATACTTACTCCTTAAAAGACCTTGAAGATCTCTTCATACAGATACCTCCACCCCTCTGTATATTAGGAGATTTTAACGGGCACCACCCCTTATGGGGCGATCCTAAACTAGATAGACGGGGTCGACTAATTGAAAGCTTTCTAGAGTCGCAAAATCTTACCATACTCAATACTGGTGCACACTCACATACAACTCCCAACTGGACACACCTCAGCAATAGATCTCTCAATTTGTTCTCCAGTCCTGGTCCCAAGCATAGAGTGGCATGTTTCAAATGATCCTATGGGCAGTGATCACTTTCCAATCATATGCAATTTTTTAATATCAAAGACTCCTTCAAACAAACCCCGCAGGAAATGGAAATTTGTTCGGGCAGACTGGGCAAAATTTCGGACATCAATCTCTCTTGATAAGGAAAAAATCCAGCTCCAGAATATTGATAATGTGACAGACTACATCACGTCACATCTTCTAAAAGTGGCCAAGGAGACAATACCATTATCAAATCCCCCTGATCGCAAGCATTATAATTACTGGTGGAATGAGGAATGTACAAAAGCAAAGAAAGCAAAAATTAAAGCCTGGAATTTATTTCGGCAATGTCCAACCACAACCAATCTCATTAACTATAAGAAACTAAGAGCAAAAGCACGATTTGTACAAAGGCAAGCCAAGAAAGAATCCTGGACCCGTTTTGCATCGACCTTTAACAGAAACACTGATCAGAAAACTATATGGAAAAAAATTAGACAGTTATCTGGTAAGTTTCCTACTATACCTTCTCCAATTCTCTCCTGGAAAGGACAAGATCTATCCAGTCCCTTAGATATTGCTAATGCTTTGGGCAGTACGTTTGCTGAAATCTCAGCAGCATCAGCCTTTTCTACATCATTCAAACGAATTAAAAATACCAAAGAAAAGCATTCTATAAACTTTCACACTGCCCGCCTTCTTTCATATAACAAACCTCTGCAATACTCTGAACTTTTGCATGCTATTAGAACAGCCCACAATGGTGCTGCAGGGCCAGATGGGATTTATTATGTGATGCTACAACATCTTGATGACAAAGCTTTGTGCTTGCTGCTGGTTTTTTACAATCGTATATTTTCAGAAAATGTTTTTCCAGCTTCCTGGCATCACTCTACTGTTTTGGCACTTCTAAAGCCTGGGAAAGATCCAACCAACCCCCATAGCTATAGACCGATATCTCTCTCAAGCTGCCTCAGCAAAATCCTAGAAAAGATTGTCCACAGAAGACTCGTCTGGATCATTGAGTCAGAACATCTAATGAGCCATAGTCAATATGGCTTTCGTAAAAATAGGTCGTGCTTAGATCTTATGGTCAAGGCTGAATTCGCCATTCGAAATGCCTTCGTTAAACGTGAACATCTTGTAATGGTTTCAATAGACATAGAGAAGGCTTTTGACACCACCTGGCGGCATGGCACACTTGGTGATCTATACGCCCTTGGTCTGCGGGGCAACCTTCCTATATTTATTCAAAACTTCCTATGTACTAGATCGTTTCAAGTTCAGTACCAACATGCTCTCTCTACAACATTCATGCAGGAAGAAGGTGTTCCACAAGGATCAGTACTGAGTGCCACTCTGTTTGCTCTTAGAATAGATTCTATTACAAGACAGCTTCCAAATTCAGTCGAAACTTATCTTTATGCAGATGACCTCTCCATCTCCTGCCATTCCCAAAATATGAGGTCTATTGAACGGCAGCTTCAGATATCACTAAATAAAATACAACAGTGGGCTAGCACCAATGGCTATCGGCTCTTGCAGCAGAAAACAGTTGCAATTCATTTTTGTAGGCAGCGCAAACTTCATCCTGATCCCGAACTTCAAATTTCTAATGTCTCCATCCCGGTCACTAATAATATCAGATTTCTCGGATTAATCCTTGACAATAAATTAAATTTTATAGACCATATTAAAAATGTACGTACTTGCTCTCTAAAAAAGTTAAACATTCTCAAAGCTTTATCCGCCCAAACATGGGGTGCAGATCGTACTTCTCTGCTTCGGCTATACAGGTCATTAGCATTAGCATTAGTAGAGGCATTTGATGCAAGAAAGCAAGCTTATGCAGCATCAGCCAAAAAAAAAAAAAAAAGAAAAAAAAAAGTAACATAAATAAATAAAAATAACCACTTCCACTTCACCCCTCTGTTCGTTCGAAATACCTGTCCAGCTGAGCCTTAAACTTATTTAGGCTATCAACTTCCACGACAAGGGATGGAAGTCTGTTCCACCCACCAACCACCCGCTGGCTAAAGGCAAATTTCCGCACATCTATCCTACATCTGTCTTTCCTCAATTTGAATTTATGCCCTCTCAGGTGATTTTTCTGAGCTAGAGGAAGAATCCCATCAGCATTGAGCATGCTCAAACCATTCAAGGCTTTGTACACCTCTATCAGATCACCCCGCTGGTGCCTAGTTTCCAGACACTGTAATTTGCAAAACTTAAGCCTTTCTTCGTAAGAGAACCCCTTTGTCCCATTCACCAATCTAGTTGCCCTTCTCTGTACTCGTTCCAGCAGCTCTACATCCTTCCTGAAATGAGGCCTCCAGGCCTGTATACAGTACTCTAGGTGTGGCCTTACCATTGCCTTATACAAGGGAATAATCACCTCCTTATCCCTGCTAGAAAAATTCCTGTATATCATTGACAATACACCATGAGCTACTCTTGCAGCTCGTCTGCACTGCTCAGAGAACTTCATATCTGCCTGCACCACCACCCCCAGGTCCCTTTCATTCTCTACCACTGTCAGTGTAGTACCACAGAGTTGATACGTTGCTCTGGGGTTGCTGTTTCCCATATGTAGTACTTTACATTTGTCAATGTTAAACTTCATTTGCCACCTCGAAGCCCATCTGCTCAACCTTTCCAAATCCTGTTGCAGCAGCATAGTGTCAGTAGTGTCCTTGACAACCCTGCCAACCTTCGTATCGTCTGCAAACTTGGACATTAAGCCTGATATACCATCATCAATATCATTTATAAATACAGAAAACAATAAAGGCCCCAATACTGAACCCTGAGGGACTCCACTAATAACATTAGTCCACGATGAGCAGTGTCCATTGATTACCACTCTCTGTCTTCTCCCCCTCAACCACCCCTTTATCCATAGCAGCAACTTGCCTCCAATGCCACACTGCTCCAATTTGTGCAGCAGTCTTCCATGTGCAACAGTATCAAAAGCCTTTCTAAGATCCAAGTATATAATATCAAAGTTATTCCCTGCATCCAGTTCTTTTGTGACTGCATCATAGTATCCAATCAAATTGGTCAGGCAAGACTTCCCCTTAACAAAACCATGCTGTGTCCTAGCTATAACTGAAGTCTTGTCTAGATGATCCTGCAGTGCTTCTTTCACCAGTGCCTCCATTAATTTTCCGGGAACAGAAGTTAAACTCACAGGTCTATAATTACTTGTGTCAGCCTTTGATCCCCCTTTGTGAATTGGGGTCACATTTGCACATCTCCAGTCAATGGGTACCTCCCCTGAGTCCAAGGAAGCTCTCATAATTATGGCTAAGGGTTTGCTTACCTCCTTTGCTGCCTCCTTTAATATAACTGGATAGATCCCATCCACCCCAGGTGCCTTTCTTGTGTTTATCTTCAACAATTTCTCCTCCACTTTGCTCTCAGTTATTACAAGATTCTCTAGCTTACTGCTAGAGTTGAATACACCTCTGGCATTCCCCTCGCTGAATAACTCCTCATGTGTGAATGTCGATGCAAAATATTCATTTAGTTTGTTAGCTACCCGAGCAGGGTCATCAACAGTTGACCCATCGATCTCAAGTGGACCAATCTGATTCATCCCCTTCCTTCTAGAGTTTACATAAGTAAAGAACTCTTTGCTGTTTTTCTTCGCATCCCTTGCCAAGGATCTCTCGTAATCTGCCTTCGCCTGCCTAACCTCCTTTGTAACTTGGTTACAGATCAACTTGTATCTATCATAGGCGTCCGTGTCACGTGTTAATTTGTATGTATCCCATGCATTTTTCTTCTCTGCCATATGCCTCATTAGTTCATCTGACAACCATTTAGGCCTAAACCTTGAACAATATTTCTTAGTTGGTATGTAAAGCCTAGTAGCTTCCACGATAAGTTCTTTGAATGCTTCCCATTTTGAATTTGCTGTTGGCAATATCATCAGTTGATCCCACTGTATAGAATTTAAATACTGTCTCAGTCCATTGTAGTCGCCTTTACGAAAGCAATACCCCTTCCCTTTACCCCTAATGGTAGTTACCTCTTTGAGTAACTCCCACTTCAGCACACTGTGATCACTGCCACCAAGTGGTTCATTTATCTGCAGATTCCTAATGCATGAAGAATCACTACTGATAATCAAATCAAGAGTATTACTCCCTCTAGTTGCCTCCCGAACATGCTGATGTAGAAAACAATCATCCAATAAATCCACAAAAGCCTTGCTACTGTGTGAGTGACCAGCCCCCAAATTCCAGTCAATATCTGGGAAATTAAAATCCCCCATTATAAGACTCTCTGATTTACTGGCCCACTCTATTTCTCCGAACAGTTTCTTATTATACTCATCAGAGTCATTAGGCCTATAGCACACTCCTACTCTCAATTTTGATCTCCCAATGCTTATGTCACACCAAACTGACTCGACACTGCACTGTCCAGCGATGTCGACTGGCTTCACTTCCTTGGATTTTATGTGTTTTTTAACTAATAGCATAACCCCTCCTCCCTTCCTATCCTGTCTATCCTTTCTGTAGACATTGTACTCCCCAAATTCCAGTTCTGCATTTCTTATATCTGTGTGACACCACGTCTCTGAAATCCCCACAATATCTGCCTTTGATGTTTTGAGCAATACCTCAAATTCATCAAATTTATTTACTAAACTCCTAGCATTGGTGTACACACAAGTATACATGCACCTGTTCTTTTTCTTAGCTACCCTAACACAACCCATGTGTTTACTTGTACCCCAATGATTCCCAGCAGTCTCTGAAATATCCTGCATCTTATTTTCCAGGCTGCGGCTCATTCCAATAGAAGCAGTGCAAGAATCACTTTCACCTCTGCCAGTGGCTACTGTTAATCTATTAGTCCTTGTATCCCCCCAATCTAGCAGTTTTCCGACCCACCTAACATTGCCTCGATAGCATCAGCAAACATTCTTGCACCCTTTCTATTTAAGTGTATCCCATCCCTGTAGAAGCAGTCTCTCCTGTTAACAAGTACAGACCAGGCTGAAAAAAATTCTACCCCTTGAGCCCTGCACAATCTTTCCAGGGCCGAATTGATTGACAGGGCTCTCATCATATACTCCCTCCTATCGTGTCTGGGCAGAATTGCAGACACTTTCAATTTCAACCCTAATTCACGGCTTTTTTTCATCAGTGACCTGTACTTGTCAAGTAATTCCGCCGGTCTCCTACTCTTAATGTCATTAGTGCCAACGTGTACAACTATATCACCTTTTGTGCCCTTAAAAGATTATATCCGCTCTACAACGTCATCAACTTTTGCCCCTGGCAGACATACCCTGGTCCTATTCCACCTATCCTTTTTACAAAGCATGTTTCCCGTTTCCCTGACAATAGAGTCACCAACAACTACTAGTTCCTTTGGGACCAGCGCATTCTGCCTTGGGGGTTGCCGCTGTGTTCCGCGATGACCAAGTGCAAGCTCTGGCATTGGTGTGGGCAGCTGAGAGCTTGATGGGCCCCTCACTTGTAATCCTTCGAGGGCATCCACCCTATCCTTCAAGCTCTCATATAGGCCCATAACAACGCTGAGTTGTCGCCTTATCTCCTTACACTCCTTGCATCGCACACACACAAAGACATCCCCCATGGCAGTATCATGTCCCATACTTGACTGCTCCGCAAACATCAAGCAAATAGTGCATCTTACAAGGCTGTGATTCAGAGGACAACTGCCCCCCTCAGTTCTCCCCTGGTCCACAGCATTCCCATTAGCTTGAGCCCTTTGCTTTGCTGCTCTGGTTTGAGTCATGATTTAGAGTTACTTTCAATAAAATTTCGATTTCTGTACAAAATTAAATCCTAAACTTGTATCCAAACACAGTTATAACGCTATATTTATGTTTCAGTAACGAGTGTTATCTACGGAATATTTACGTTTCAGTAACGAGTGTTATCTACGAAATATTTACGTTTCAGTAACGAGTGTTATCTGCGAAATCCCTTTATATAACTTTCGTATCAAGTTATGTATTAATTATTTGTTTTTACTAATTATTTATGTTACGTAACCTAAGTGGTTATATGTATAATTAATTATGTTAAATAAAATTAATTATATTACGTTTGTAATCTAAGTCGTTATATGTATTTATTTAAACGTACAATTTAACTGCTAACGAAGTTCAACTAACGCTATCTAGTACGGTATATCGTATCACAAAGGCGGGAAAATTACGAACGGTTAGCGGAGTTGAAACACGTGGAAACCTTTACCGATACTTTTATGCAATTACAAGGCCGAGTAAAGAATAAATACACCAAATTAATCAGAAAATCACAAAATAATGTTATACTACTAAATTTAAATCAAAAGTTTTAGAAAAACAATCAGATCCTGCCTTGATTATGGAGCTCCCATCTATGATTCTGCCAGAATGAGCGCATTACGCTGGCTTGATCCCATTCAACACAGTGCTTTGAGGATTGCACTTGGTGCTTTTAGAACGTCGCCCAAACATAGTCTCTATATTGATGCTCATGAGCCCCCATTATCGTTACGTAGAAAAACACTGTTACTAAAGTATGCCGTTAAGATACAAAGCTGTGCCTCGCATCCGATTCAGTCATACTTGTTCAATCCACCACTAGAAAACCTCTTCATAAATAAACCTAGCATAGTAAAGCCAGCTGGTCTTCGTCTCCTTGAACTGATGGAAGTTTGGAATCTTTCCGTTCATTCCGTACAACAGGTAGCAACCTGCTGTCAACCACCATGGACTTCTCTTCCTCTAGTGACTTGTGACACTTATCTCTGCCAATGGGGAAAAGACATTTTACAAGCATCTAATATCATACAACTTCTTGCAGTTCACACTCAAAGATATAGTGATTTTTCCCCAATTTATACAGATGGCTCTAAATCAAATTCAAACGGAGCAGCGGCAGTGTTTCCGAATACCGTTATTTCAGTATCCCTTCCATCTGAATTCAGCATCTTTTCAGCTGAAATATATGCAATTAAACTGGCCTTACAAAATCTCTGTGCTGATCGATCTTTAAAATCAGTTATTTACACCGATTCGCTTAGTTCAATCATGGCTTTATGTAATTTCTCAGATAAAGTTCACCCTGTTATAGAGGAAATACGAAGCATATTATTAAAAATTGAAGAACGCCATCAACAGGTAATCTTCTGTTGGATTCCAGCACATTCTGGTATTTTGGGCAATGAACTGGCTGATAAAGCCGCAAAAAATCCAACTAGCTTAGACTTAACTAACATCCCTGTTCCGCCATCAGACTTTGCATTAGCTATTCAAGCTGCATGCTTGTCAGAATGGACAAAAATCTGGCACACTCAAACAAATAATAAATTCTTTCAATTTAAACACGAACCAAAAAATTGGTGCTCCAGTATCCATACATCAAGACGAGAAGAAGTAGTCCTATCAAGGGCAAGAATAGGTCATACCCATCTAACCCATCTTTATTTACTTAGAGGAGATGATCCACCACAGTGTCCAATTTGCTATATAAATCTGACTGTTAAACACATACTCATTGACTGCCCCTACTATAGACAAGACAGAGCATCAACCCTGCTATCACTGGTAAATCTTAATAAACCAATAACTTTAGAGAATCTCATTGGTGACAAGGCAAATATTTTCGAATTTTTCAACTTTCTGAAGCAGATTGGACTTTTTAATCTTTTCTGATTTTATAAAAATTTTTTGATTTCCCTATATAAAAAATGAATAGGTGCATTATAGCCATAGTAGCTTATGCGCCATTAAACGCTCATAACAACAACAACAACATGTGTAATTAGAACAGGAGATGCCCAGCTGTTAATTATGATCCAGAAAAGCCACTTTTAGTGAATGCAAGACACCTGGCTGGTAATCATTATTAAAAGTTAATGAGAGGTAACATGAACTGTGTCACACAACCAGTCATATGAGGTCTGCAACAAAGTGGTGATCCTTTGAACATAGTGAAAAGATCAGATCAGTAATCTTGCCATACAGTAATACCCCGACTTACGCTACCCCGATTTACGCGACCTCGGAGTTATGCGGTTCTTGATTTTTTCGTTTGGTGTATATCTAAAATTAGCTTACCAGTGATTTGGAAGTCAAATCATAAAGCCTGGGTGACAGCTTCCGTTTTTGAGGACTGGTTTGGTCACCACTTCATACCCGAAGTCGAACTTTATTGCAAGTCTAAACAGATTCCATTTAAAGTGATGCTTCTTATTGACAATGCACCCGGTCACCCTCCTGCCACCCTAATTAATTTCGACCCACGTGTGAAAGTTGTGTTTTTGCCTCCAAACACAACCAGCTTGCTTCAACCGATGGACCAGGGAGTCATCAAAACATTCAAGGCTTACTACACGAGGCATTCGTTTGCACGTCTGAATGAAGCTGTGAGACAAAATAGTGAGATATCTGTTAAAGACTTTTGGAAACAATTCAATGTTTTAGATGCCGTAAGAATCATTGATGAATCTTGGGATGAAATTCACAAAAAAACATTGAATGGTCTCTGGAAGAAACTTTGTTCATTTTTTTTCAAAAACGAGACGAAAACAACGCCAGAAACTGATCATGTCGCTCATGTGATAGAAGAGTTGTTAATCTTGCCAGGCAATTAGATTTGGAAGTCAATGGTGATGATGTCAACGAGCTGTTGGATTCACATAGTCAGGAGCTGACAATGAATGAGATGCGTGAGCAAAATGTCACTGAAGTATCCGACACTTCAGACCCAGTTCCACCAGAAAAGCACATGACAATTGCAAGTTTGACAGAAGGTCTCAGCTCAATTGAAAAGGGCTTAGAAATTTTAGATCACATAGACTCCAACGAAGAACCTGTTATAGCTACAAAGCAAGGAATAAAAAAATTAACTTGCTACAAAGAAATTCTGCGTGAAAAAAAGAAGGCGCTGTCTTCAGAAGAATTTGTTAGATTTTATGAAGCCATCGACATCGAAATAACTTTTTTACGTAACTCATTTATTTTTTTAATACATATTTTGTATTAATATGTAAAAATAACTGCAATTTTATTAAATATTTTTCTTCTAAACTAGTGTTTTTGTTAGTCCTTGGTCCCAATTAAACAAAACTTATATGTATTTGTATGCAAAGTTGTACCTCGACTTACGCGAATTCGACTTAAGCGATTTTCGTCGGACCCACCTATCGCGTAACTTCGGGGTATTACTGTATTTCACAGTCCTCTAGAGAACCCTCCCTTTACAAAGAACAAAGAAGAATGACAGTTTAAGGAACAGGGAACTTTAGGAAATGATATATTTATACAGGAATATAAGTTTAACTAATTTAGGAGAGATGTATTCTTCAATATTTTAGGAATTTTCAAAGTTTTTCAAAAATTGATATGCTGAGAATGTGGAAATCTTATTTATTGTAGGATGCATTGTTTGAGCAGATGAATATTAGAATAATATTAGAATATTTTAGAATTTGAGAAATTAAGTTTGCATGTTTATGAAATTGAAGACAAATGAATAGGAGCTTAATGATGACAACTGAGTATATGATTTTGTTTTTCTGGTAGATTCTTGTATCCATCTTAATGAACTAAATTTTAATTACACTATATAGTGGCGCCTCTGTAGCCAGGTGGGAAGGAGCAGCAGTGCGTAGCACACTCTTCTTGATTAGACCGGGGTTCGAGCCCGTCACCACCAAATACGGAGGATGCGGAAAGGTCAGGGAATGACCACCGCATATCCCGGAGCAATATGGCCTTAGTTGCTAATGCTCCTAAAAACCAAATAACAAACAAACAAACTTGATATAGTTATTTAATCAAATTGTGCAGCCATATTAACATGTCCCATTTGAGTAACTGTGATTTTAATCACCATTAAATGTGATAATATTCATGTATTCTCTGTGTTGGGAACCTCTCTGATACTATGTAGCCATCCTGGAGTATAAACAAAATTTTGTGGTCTGACATAGTAGAGTGGTTAACATGATAGTGCTTAAGTTTGAGTTGATCATAGTTTGAGCTCATGTGACTGCTAATTATGGTAATATTCTTGTATTCTCTGTCTCATGAATTTCTCTGACCTTACATCATTGTTCTGGGGTATAAACAGATTTTTTTTTTTTTTTGTGGAATTTGTTAGAAAGAATTTCTTACAACTGTTTTCAGAAATAATATTAGTCAAAAACCAGATCACAACTGACAAATTCTCATCCCCAAAACAAGTTGAGAGTATCCACATCAAATATTTCTCCTAACATTCATATTCTTGGAAAGGAAACTCGAACACATCTTCCATTAGTCAATATATTTAATGTTATTTTTATTCAAATCAAGAATTTCTGTATTTTTTGTATATGCTTAAGTAATAAAGTTTTCATTTGCAAGTTTAAATTTTTTTTTAAAAATGTAATAGGTAGCTTAGGGCTTTATTCCACAAGAATGTAAAATTTCATGAGAACAGTTTCATTACAATATTACTCATACCTAAATTGGATAAATGTATTGTTACTATAATAACCAGTTTAATGGCTAGAATATTTAATGTTTTTTATTATTTTCTTTACTGATATTATTTTTTGAATAATATCTTTTTTTAAAATGATTTTCAGGGTTTGGTGGTACCAGTAATTAGGAATGTGGAAAAGATGAATTTTGTAGATATAGAAAGAACAATTTATGAACTTGGGGAAAAGGTATGCCTAATTTTTTTATATTTCCACCCTTTATAAGGGAGTGGTAAAATTATATGGACTGTATTTAAAAATTTGTCTTGACTTAGCTTTGTACCAGGCTTTATTTTTAAAATTTAAATGTTAATTTACCTGTTTACCAAATTTAATTAAAAATAGGTTTGAGTAAGTATGGTATACAAAGCATATTTGTAATCTTAGAGGGGAAATGTCAGTACTGGAGTACCCTCAAGTAGTGATGCTTCCACTTAAAATATTTACTAGGACTTGATTTAGTACTCATATATTTACAGGAAATGGAAAGAAAATTAAAACTTGAATAATAACTGAATATCTGCTGATTTTAATTCTCCAAAGACTAAATAGGTTTTTAAAGATTTCCTCAGTTTAAGATCTTTAAAATAATCACATACATTATTTAAAAAAAAAATTACTGTTAAATTTTAAAATGTTAAATTATAAGCATTATAAAGATCTTACAAATATATTTCTTTTAAGAAGATCTGTAATCAAATGAATAGAGGTAAAACAGAAGTTGTTATTTTGCTCTGGGTTGAATTGTTTTAGACAAAGAACTTAAGCAACTGTATGAGGTGCCATTGCTGTCACTTACTTGTTTTTGTGATTGGTTTTAAAGCCAGCCATGAGGTGTCATTGCTCTGAGTTGCTTGTATTTTGTAGTTGATTTTGGAGCTGACATTAGCATTTTGACAATCCGGGATGTTGATGTACCAGCATGACATTTAACCCTTTCAGAAATGAAGTCCCCAAATGTATGGGCTCAGGGTAGCAAGTTTCTCGCTGCAGTCAGCTCTTTGGAGTAAATTTCTTCATGGAACTTTTAAAATGCATGAAAATGAAAACTTTCTACAGAAATGCTTTTAAATATTAATTTACTCTTATTTTGACTAGATTGCACGACATCACAGTGAAATTATTATCAAAAATCAATTCAGAATAAAAAACTTTGTTACTTCTTTTTTAAAAACATCTACATGTCTTTATGTATCACTTGATTCAATTTCATTCACTTCTGGATCTGAATTCCAGAGAATTTTGACTTTTGTAAGCTCTGATTGGACAAAAATGGCTGAAAAGTTCAACCTTCTCTGATTTTTCTAAAATGTTTTAATGCTTCTGTCATTTGTGAGCTGTGTCTAAACTTAGAAACACAGATAAGAGATGGCTACGCTCCTGGGAGAGGTTTGAAACGTATTTACTGCCATAGCTGAGTGGTCAGGCCCATGTGCATAAGTGCATATGCTTTGAATAACCGTGGCTCCAGCTCCTAAATATGGTGCTGTTTCTATATTTTGAACTCCTCTGGCCGTGTGGTCATCCCGGAGTAGTAATATTTCTTTTTATTTTTTATTTATTTGAAATGACCACACACACACACACACACACACACACACACACACACACACACACACACACACACACACACACAGTGGACAACTTATCCATATATTATTATTATTATTATTAATAATAATAATATATGGATAAGTTGTCCACTGTGTGTGTGTGTGTGTGTGTGTGTGTGTGTGTGTGTGTGTGTGTGTGTGTGTGTGTGTGTGTGTGTGTGGTCATTTCAAATAAATAAAAAATATTCTCATGAAAGGATTAAGGCACCTCTGGCTGTGGTACCATTTATGGATCTCACTCACCCACAATGCTATTCAGTTCAGTTTTTGGCATTTTTAATGTTTCCACTAGTCAATCTGTTTGTGTTGAGTGAAAAACCAAAGTTCAATGGCAGAAAAAACCCATGTATCCACTGCCACATACAAAAAACTTATGAAAATTCTTCTATTGAATTCAACCTGGGCCTCTTTCATATGATTTGGAAGAATTAACACTCACACATTAACACTCACAGCCTAACTTTCTGTGCTTTGGAAGATTGATTGGAGCTAAGAGAGACCTTGCAACTTGGCCACTCTTTAGTAACCTGTCCATCATACACCTCAGTAACCAGTCCATCATACCCCTCAGTAACCAGTCCATCATACCCCTTCTAAATGAATATGTTTTGTCTCTAAGTTGTGCTTATCCTATCAGCAATTGTAAATTTGCTGAAAAACCTAATTTTCTGATACAGAAGACCCTGAATTTCCGGAAAAAAAGCCATAATCTTTTTTACCAGAGACACAACTGACTCATCCATGTTTCGAAAATAATTCTTAAATTATTCTAATCCAGCAGAAGAACTTCAACCTGGTGATGCAGTGATGTAAGCAAGCGACAGCTGATCAGTAAGATTTATTTCCATTTAAGCTGAAAGCTGTCATACAACATTTCAAACTTTCAACCATTGGAGATTGTTTTTGTAATGTCTTAAAATTATAGCCAATCATACCATCTTTAAATTTCCATTTTTAAGAAAGGAAAATGTTTATACACAAAAATTTAGCTTTACAATTCAAAAAAAGGCTAAAAATTACATTTGTAGTCATATGGAAGGTGCATTTGTCTTATTAAAAATTAATTTGAAAATTATTAGAAGTTCATTGCTTTATAAAAATACTAACAGTTGCTTGAAACTGTTGTCCTCCATTGCATTATAGAGATATGTCATTTCATTCATTTGAAGAGGTCTGTGTTTAAATCTATCAGAATTCATAAAGGGCCTTTTTAGTTTAACAATTTCAGATGGTGGGTGTAGGATTCATCTGGTGCTTTTCAGCCTGCACAGTATGCAAATCAGTCTGTTAACACACACACACACACACACACACCCTACCTGTTAATGTTTGAACTAGCCTCAGGAAGCCTCAAAACAACCAACTACCCTAGACACAGGTACTTCATCTCCAGACTCACTTCTCTGTTTGTTCTCTTATTGATCATATGGGTTAGTTTTAGCCTGCAATTTATGTAAGCAACAGCAGTGACTCAGATTTGTCACATTTAATCATAGTGGCCACACAAACTATAGTTATTAGGTATTTAATCTGTTTATTGCTTACAGGTGTAACTCACATCTGGTTGCTTTTAAACTGTGGTGCTTTTATCCCACATTTATCCCATATAAGAAAAGCAACTGGGGTGGATGGGATCTATCCAGTTATATTAAAGGAGGCGGCAAAGCAACTAAGCAAACCCTTAGCCATAATTATGAGAGCATCCTTGGACTCAGGAGAGGTTCCCATGGACTGGAGATGTGCAAATGTATCCCCAATTCACAAAGGGGGATCACGAGTAATTACAGACCAGTTAGTTTAACTTCTGTTCCAGGTAAAATAATGGAGTCACTGGTTAAAGATGCATTGCAGGATCATCTAGACAAGACTGCAGCAATAATTCAGACACAGCATGGGTTTGTTAAGGGAAAGTCTTGTCTGACAAATTTGATTCCTAGGATATTATGATGTGGTTACAAAGGAACTGGATGCAAAAAATAATTTTGATATCATATATTTGGATTTCAGGAAAGCTTTTGACACTGTTGTGCATGGAAGACTATTATACAAATTTAGCAGAATGGTATTAAGGGTAAGTTGCTACAATGGATAAAAGGATGATTAAGTGGGAGAAGACAGAGGGTGGTAATCAATGGGTGCTGCTCTTCGTGGACTAATGTTATTAGTGGAGTCCCACAGGGATCGGTGTTAGGTCCACTGTTGTTTTGTATATTTATCAATGATATTGATGAAAGGTATATCAGGCTTAATGTCGAAGTTTGCAGATGATACAAAGGTTGGCAGGGTTGTTAATGACAGTAATGGTAGTGTGCTACTGCAACAGGATCTAGATAATTTGGGCAGATGGGCTAAGAAGTGGCAACTGAAGTTTAACCTTGACAAATGCAAAGTACTGCATATGGGTAGAAGTAACCCCAGAGAAACGTACCAACTGTGTGGTACTACACTTAAGGTGGTAGAAAATGAAAAAGTAATTGTGCAGTCAGATATGAAGTAATTGTGCAGTCAGATATGAAGTTTTCTGAGCAGTGCAGACAGGCTGCCCGGGCAGGTCATGGGGTTTTGTCAATGATATATAGGAATTTTGTTCGCAGGGAGAAGGAGGTGATTGTCCCTCTGTATAAGGCAATGGTCAGGTCATGCCTTGAGTACTGCGTACAGGTCTGGAGGCCTCATTTTAGGAAGGATGTAGATTTACTTGAGCGTGTACAGAGAAGGGCAACAAGATTGGTGAGGGAAATGAAGGGCTCCTCTTACCAAGAGAGGCTTAAGTTCGCAAATTGCAGTGGCTGGAGACTAGGCACCTGCGCGGTGATCTGATTGAGGTGTATAAGGCCTTGAATGGGTTGAGCACGCTGAATTCTGATGGGATCCTTCCACTTGTTCAGATTACGAACCTAAGGGGGCATAAATTCAAATTAAGAAAAGACAGATGTAGAATAGATGTGCGGAAATTTTCCTTTAGCCAACGGGTGGTTAATTGCTGGAACAAATTCCATCTGTCGTGGAAGTTGATAGGTTGAATAAATTTAAGGAGGAACTGGACAGGCATTTGGAGGGAATGGTGTGTTTTTTTTTTTTTTTTTGGCTGATGCTGCATAAGCTCATACACTTGCTTTCTTGCATCACATGCCACTACTACTACTACTACATCTTAAGTGGAAATGGTTCAGGGTTAAATTGTAGAAAGCATAACCGTAAAATGGAAATCCAAACTTTTAAGATGAAGTAGGAGGAAGCATAGGCATTCACTGTCAAAGGTGCCAAGTCCATTGTATTTGCTGAAATATAACTGCCTAAAACATAAGCCACATCCCCAAAATTTGTGGTCTTGAAATGAAAAAAAAAATATATATATTCTGCACTTCTGTATATTATTTTATTTTTGACATAAAATAATATACAGAAGTGCAAAACTAATCCTGCTTTCTTGTCAAGGTTGCACTGAATGCAAAACCTATGAATGTAAAATACTGATAAAGTAAAAAATACTTGGAAAAAATAAATTAGTTTAAAGAAAAGAATTATGAATGCTATATTCTCTTGACTACTGACTCTGGGAATGTTGAAATACAAAACACCCATGACACAGTATTGTCAACATTATTGTATTAAAATTCTATAGTGTCATTCAAAATTCTCTATGTAGCACTACAACTTGCAGTAAGAAAGTCTCATGTTGCTCCCTGTAGGATATATGTTACTTAACCTTTTCATTTGGGAGTGTTTTGATTGTGTGGGTTCTCCAACTCTTTGGGGCACTTCCAGGTGGGCAGGAGCGGCAGTGCATAGCACACGCTTCTTGATTAGACTGGGGTTTGAGCCCGTGACCACCAAACACGGAGGATGCGGAAAGGTCAGGGAATGACCACCACATATCCCCAGAGAAATATGGCCTAAGTTGCTAATGCTCCTAAAAACCAAAACAACAACAGCAACCACCAACTCTTTGGAGTGAATCTTTTCATAGTGAAACAAAATTTTTTTGCAGAATTTTTTTAATTAATGAAATGAAATAAATTAAAACTTTGTATCTGGATACTTTTAAATGTAATTTGTTCTTATTTTGACTTGATTGCTCGATATTAGAGTGAAATTATTGCCAAAAATCAAATTAGAAATTCTTTTAAAAAATCATAAAATGTAAAAAATTTGTACAACACTGCTAAAAATTGCAAAGAAAAATTCATGATTATAATTTTTTAATGTGGTAATATTCTCTGTAGCTATTTATTTATCATTTAATTCAGTATCATCAATTTTTCAATTTTCTAGATCAGAATTCCAGAGAATTTTGGATTTTTAAAATCCCAAATCAGGCAACAACAGGTGAAAATTGCAATCTTTTGTTTTTAGAAAATTGCAATCTTCTAAAAGATGTTTTCATGTTGCCATTGATTAAACCTGTGTCTACTATTAGTTAAAACCCAAATAAGCGATGGCAGCACATACTTGAAGATTTCAAAGCAATTTTTTTTTTTTTGGTAGTTGTTGCCCGGCTTCTGTGGCCATAATGCACCTCCCAAGGTTTTTGCAGTACTTTGATCCAAGCCCGAGGCGGGATTCGAACCCGCGACCTTTGGATTGCTAGGCAGGTACTTTACCCACCCGACTAGCCCGGTCGGCAAAGCAATTTGTATGCTACCTTTGAATATATGAAACTACCTTACCTTGAAAAATGTATATTTATTTATATACTCCCCAAAGCTTTCATACGCAAAATGTAAATTTATGTACATGCACCTTGCTGGAGCATGTACGTAAATTTACAGACATTTTAATTTGAATTTTTTGGTTAACAAGAGGCTTAGAAACAGTATGGTTCATTTCCATCAGTACTCCACTAGTTGATTTTTGAATTAAGTTGACATCACTATCATTTAGCCAAAGCTAAAGCATCACCTTGGATCAGGTAGAACATCCAAAATCTGGCTCTCCAGAGAGCAGACATATTTAATATTTGGGAGTTTTGTTTCTAGTGCTGTTGAATGATTAATTGGTTCTTAAATACAATTATATTTAAGTTAAATGAGGTTTAACTTAACAATTCCAAAAATTCATTTGGCAGCTTGTTTCTCCATTATACTTTCAACTCGTGAATGAGGGTATTCTATGTTTCACAGCCATCAGTCTTTTAAGGCTGCAAACAATATAGTAGTTGAATTTAGAGCTCTTCAAAATTGATAACTTTATTTGAAAAATTTTGTTATTTTTTACATAATTAACATTCTAATTTATGTTTAATAAATAGTTTTACTAGTCCTAGTAATTTTCATTAGCATATTTTTAAATTTAGCTAAGGATTTAGTAAGTTATGACTTGAAGTTCATACTGCCTTTATTATTGGTGAGTTGGGTGCAAATATTTTGTCTCGTAATTAATAGCTAGTGGTGGAGTGCATCATATTAGTAATTGTATGTTTTTATTATAAATAAGTAGCTTGAAGATCGTGTACGTTTTTTTTTTTTAAGTGAAGAAATTAGAGTAGCATTATTTAGAAACATAAGTGTATCACATAATAAGTAGTTGGTAATATTAATGATATTACCCTTAATTAATGATATTACTCTTAATATCATTAGTCAGTACTAATGATATTAAGAGTAGGAGATCTGAGGATTTGCTCAACAAGTATACAGGACAATTGTTGGGAAAAGTTGTGAGTTAGGAATGAAACTGAAAAGTATTTGCAATTCTGCCCAGGCACAACAGGTAGGAGAAAGTACATGATAAGAACCTTGTCAATTGATTTGGCTAATGGGGTAGAATTTTTTTCATCATACTCAGTGCTTGTTAACAGGAGAGACTGTTTTTACAGAGATGCGATATGCTTATATATAAGGGGTGCAAAAATATTTGCTGATGTTGTCAAGGCAGTGTTAGGTGGGTTGGGAAACTGATAATTTGAGCAGGGTATACATAGACTAATAGTTTAACAGTAGCTGTAGGCAGAACTTTAAGTGATTCTAGCACTTATTCTATTGGAACAAGCAGCAGCCTAGAAAGCAAGGTGTGGGTGATTTCAAAGCCTGCTTGGGGTTCCTCATGGAATAAATAAATAAATACAGCAGACTCTCGATTTACCGGGATCGGTTTAACCGAGACACTTCAAGACTCCAAATAAAAAATAAAAAAAACACAACCAGAATAGGTATAAACAGATGTTTCGCAAATCGTAAATAAGCAACAAGCAGGTCATTATAAAGTCGTCATTGGGATATTATCTTGCAACCCCCACGCTTGAAAAAAAAAAAAGCCCATTTAGTTTGTTTTAGTGCGTCGCTGCGATTGTTCTGTTTCATTGTACCGCAAAGAGAAAAATTTTGTTTCGTTATTTATGTCAGGGATAACGAAAAAATTATTTTTTTGTTTAGAAATCGTGAAAATGATGGGCAAACGAGTTGCGCTTTCGATTAAACAAAAACTTGAAATCATTCAAAAGTTTGTAAACGGTGCATCCGTTAAATCTCTAAAGAAGCAGTATAATGTTGGTGACCAAACCATACGCGACATTGTAAAAAATAAAGGGAAGCATCGTATTGGACATGCAAGTAGTGTGTGGTAAGTTTTTTATCTGTCGCCATATTTTTTTACGTAGGTTGCTGAACATTTTTGGATATATTGTACTGTAGTAAGTCCCTGACTTATGTAACTTCGAACGTAATTTTTTTTTCTTTTTTAGGATTGTAAAATTTAAAACAGAATAATAATAATAAGCAATCAATAAAGACGATCACGGCATGCGGGATTTGGAGTCACAAAAATAGGAATGAAGAAAAGATTTTTTAAATTTATTTAGGTTTTTTTTTATATGGCTTAAGGTTTCAGTGAAGGGGACACACGTTTCACCATAATAATGTAAAAACGCACAGAATTCCAGCTATCGGTATTATCACAAATGCAATAGGATCGAGTTTACTACCCGTTTATAATGAATTGCACTAACAGAAAAGCCCAATAACACGGAAAGTGCAAATTGTTTTTAATGTTTTATGATAGTGACCTCCAGAAAGGTGTTTTAGTAAAATGTGAGCTCGTGTGAAGTCAACTATGATAACCAAGGCTACGAAATACATATCAGTTTTTACTGTACAATTTCTTCCTTTAATGTTTTCTTTTTTATGTGCCACTCCAGCAACTTCACCACTGTCCCCAGATAAAGTTTTTAATTGAACTAATTAAAAATATATAACTATTTTTCTTCATTCTTCTGAGGATATTGTGTGGTTTTTGTAATTTTGGCATATCACAGATATAGGAGCAATATTTTATTAGTCATTCCCTAGTTACGTAAAACTCGACTTATGTAAGAAGCCCTGGAACGTATGTCGGGGACTTACTGTATTTTTGGATTAACCGGGAAATCGATTATCCAGGATTTTTATTTTACCATCTGTCCTGGAAAATCGAGAGTCTACTGTACATGGGCTGTGATACGGTTACTACAAGTAAAAACAGTTGCACGCATAGTGTGAGTATACTAATGCTAGGAGCATAATAAATAAATTTGATGATTTTGAAGTACTGGTTAAGCCATTGAATGCATACATCATAGGGATATCAGGGACATGGTATCAATCAGACATAAAGGATGCAGATTCGTAATATGGGGGGTAAAGAGTGTACAGAAATGATAGACATGGGTGGCCAGCAATGTTGAGTTAGTTTGGTGAGGCACAAACAGTGAGAAAACAGACAGATAGACTGGGTGGGCCAGAAGATCTGATTATTTTGTATTGGAGATTTTAACTTTCCAGATATTGACTGGAACTTGTGGATTTGTAACTCACACAGTAGCAAGGCTTTTGTGGATTTATTGGATGGCAGTTTTCTACATCGGCATGTTAGAGAGACAAGAGAAGGCAGCATTCTTGATATGTTTATCAGAAATTATTCTCTTTATCTTAATTTACAAAGAGTCATTGCTGATTATCAGCAATGACTTTGTGAATTAAGATCTACTAGGCCAAGGGTGGGGAACCTGTGGTTTTAAGGCTGTATACAGCCTTTTGGGGTACCAATTGCAACCTTTTGTCTATTTCTCCCAAATGCAAAATCTGCCTTTTATTTCGTGACATAACACTAAACTCAAAATATTTTTAAGGTAAATTTTATCTATTCTCTTTTTTATGTATTGTTATTCTCCTTATATAATTTAGTTTACACTTATGCCGTACATTACCGAAAGAAACATAAAAGGCATAAAAATATTGGATAGATCGATTGAGGACAAAACAAAGTGAAGAGGTAAAATTATATTGATAACTTTGTAGTTATCAATATAATTTTGATAACTACAAATGATAACTACATCAGCAACTAAGGCCAAATATGGCCTTAGTTGCCGATGCTCCTAAAAACAACCTGACAGCTTCTTAAGAAAGAACTGTAACATGTTAAAGAAAACATATACGTTAAATAAAATGTATGTATTGTCTTTTATAGTTAAGGAAAATAATAATGAATTATATATTAAAGTAAATACAAAATAAAGCATTTATTCTAATTCACTAATCTTTATAGAATATTATTGTTTCCCATATAGATGATATGGCATCACTTGCACTTGAAACTGAACTCATTTGGCAATGTTGCCTTACTTATCTGTGATGACTTATCTTGCTGACTGCCATCAGTATCAGTTGACATTCCGGTCATTCTCCCCAGTGCCATTGGTTTCCAGTGCTTGTTTCCTTTAAAATTGAATCTTCAATCAATCTGTGTATTTCATTTTTAATTTTTACTGGTAACCTGACTATGTCAAGAAATAAGAAAATAGCATTAAAGAAAAGGGAGTATTCACTGTTGTTTTGTTATTATTTGGTTTTTAGGAGCATTAGCAACTAAGGCCATATTGCTCCGTGATATGCGGTGGTCATTCCCTTGACCTTTCCGCATCCTCCGTATTTGGTGGTGACAGGCTCGAACCCCGGTCTAATCAAGAAGAGTGTGCTATGCACTGCTGCTCCTTCCCACCTGGCTACGGAGGCGCCTGAGTATTCACTGAAGAATGGGGGATTGCGGTATTACGTTGCAGTGAAAGATAAAATAATGTCTATTTTATTGTCATTGTCATAATGTCTATTGTAATGTCATTGGGTCTATTGACACTCTCTGGTTAATAAACCCATTGTTCAATATTTAGTACTGTATGTAATATTTTCTTAAAATATATGTAATCTTTTTTACTAGAAACTTAGTTTTTGACTTTAATCCCTTCTCCCTTAAAATTGGTGGGTATTACAGCAATATGGTTGCCATATTTGAATTCAGCAACATCAAATCTACAAGCTTCTACCTAAATTTTAACAGGGAGGGGAATTTTTTTTTTTTTTTTTTGCTGACCAATGTAATTCGATCAATTCTTTTACCCCTTATAACTTAATTATGTTTAACCTCTTCAACAACTTCTTTTCCACCTTCCTCTCATTTATTAATCTCCATCCCTAATATTCTACATGCATGAATTTAGATGCAAAATATTTTTTCCAATTTGGGTGCAACCTGAACAGTGAACCAGTGTGTTTCATCCCTTTTATCCCAGTATTAATGTAATCAACGAATACTTTGCTACGAAGATTTCTATTAATCTGCCTTAGCTTGCCTAATCTTCTTAGTGCTCTCTCTTGTCTTGCAGATGTTCGTAAGTGAATAAGCATATGAATGCTTATATGTAGAATGCAGGTTGACTAACGCCTGTTGTCTGCATCGGGAATGTGCGTTAATCTGTTCATTGGCTGTCGACACATAGAAAGCAAATTGATCAGTGCAAGTTCTCGTTATTGTCATTATGTGGGACATTCAGTTGTGTAGGTTATCCTAGGAAATGCAGTAAAGTCAGAAAATAAGCCAGTCTTTGTGTGAATTGAGGAGAAAGTACACACTATTCTTCAGATGCAGAATTAATCCTCGTGTCTTTTTTTATTTATTTATTTTATTTTATAAGTAATTTCCATCATATAGCAGCAAAAAACTACTGGAGAAAATAAAAGACTTGCAAGAGCCTAGAATGTTTTGGTTTTGCACATTTGGCACTATTACCCATTCACTTCTCCAGTCAGTGCACAACAACAACAGCTTCAACTGCTGGCAGCCATCAAGTTTAAAATTCATTCGGTAAACATCCAAATTAACACAAACAATGATGACCCAGTCCTGACACACTGTTACTGTGTGCTTTCCCAACTTGCATGATTCATTTGAAGGTGCTAGTTAGCATTGGTAGAGGCATATGATGCAAGGAAGCAAGCTTATGTAGCATCAGCCAAAAAAAAAAAAAAAAAAATGCTCCCATTTCACCCCTCCGTTCGTTCCAAATACCTGTCCAGCTCATTCTTAAATTTATTTAGGCTATCAACTTCCACCACAAAGGATGGAAGTCTGTTCCACCAAGCAACTACCTGCTGGCTAAAGGCAAACTTCCGCACATCTATCCTACAACTATCTTTCTTCAATTTGAATTTATGCCTTCTCAGGTGATTATTCTGAGGAAGAATCCCATCAGCATTGAGCATGCTCAAACTATTCAAGGCTTTATACACTTCAATTAGATCACCTCTCAGGTGCCTAGTCTACAGGCACTGTAATTTGCAAAACTTAAGTCTTTCTTCGTAAAACAACCCTTTGTTCCATTCACTAATCTTGTTGCCCTTCTCTGTACTCGTTCCAACAGCTCTATATCCTTCTTAAAATTAGGCCTCAGACCTATATACACTACTCAAGGTGTGGCCTGACCATTGCCTTATACAAGGGGATAATCACCTCCTTATCCCTGCTAGAAAAATTCCTGTATGTCATTGACAAGACACCATGAACTACTCTTGCAGACCGTCTGCACTGCTCAGAAAACTTTATATCTGCCTGCACAATTACCGCCAGGTCCTTTTCGTTCTCTGCCACTGTCAGTGTAGTACCACAGAGTTGATACGTCACTCTGGGGTTACTGCTTCCCATATGTAGTACTTTACATTTGTCAATGTTAAACTTCATTTGCCACCTCTCAGCCCATCTGCTCAACTTTTCTAGATCCTGTTGCAGCAGCGTAATGTCATTAGTGTCCTTAACAACCCCCAGCGCCTCCGTAGCCAGGTGGGCAGGAGCAGCAGTGCGTAGCACACGCTTCTTGATTAGACTGGAGTTCGAGCCCGTGAGCCACCAAATATGGAGGATGCGGAAAGGTCAGGGAATGACCACCGCATATCCCCGGAGCAATATGGCCTTAGTTGCTGATGCTCCTAAAAACCAAATAAAAATAACAATAACCTTAACAATCCTGCCAACCTTCATATCGTCTACAAACTTGGACATTAAGCAAGATATACCATCATCAATATCATTTATAAATACAGAAAACAACAATGGACCCAACACTGAACCCTGATGGACTTCACTAATAACATTAGTCCATGATGAGCAGTGTCCATTGATTACCACTCTCTGTCTTCTCCCACTCAACCATCTCTTTATCCATAGCAGCAATTTGCCTCCAATGCCACACTGCTCCAGTTTGTGCAGCAGTCTTCCATGTGCAACAGTATCAAAAGCCTTTCTAAGATCCAAATATATGATATCAAAGTTATTCCCTGCATCCATTTCCTTTGTGACCACATCATAGTATCCAATCAAATTGTTCAGGCAAGACTTTCCCTTAACAAAACCATGCTGTGTCCGAGCTATAACTGAAGTCTTGTCTAGATGATCCTGCAGTGCTTCTTTAACCAGTGCCTCCATTAATTTTCCTGGAACAGAAGTTAAACTAACAGGTCAATAATTACTTGTGTCGCCCTTTGATCCTCTGTGAATTGGGGTCACATTTGCACATCTCCAGTTCACAGGTATCTCCTCTGAGTCCAAAGAAGCTCTCATAATTATGGCTAAGGGTTTGCTTACTTCCTTTGCTGCCTCCTTTAATATAACTGGATAGATCCCATCCACCCTGGGCACCTTTATTATGTTTCTCCTCCAGTTTCCTCTCAGTTATTACAAAATCATATAGCTCACTGCCAGAGTTTAATTCACCTCTGGCATTTCCCTCCCTGAATAACTCCTCATGTGTGAATGTAGATGCAAAATACTCATTTAGTTTGTTAGCCACCTGAGCAGGATCATCAGCAGTTGAACCATCAATATCCAGTGGACCAATCTGATTCATCCCTATCCTTCTAGAGTTTACATAGGTAAAGAACTCTTTGTTGTTTTTCTTTGCATCCTTTGCCAAGGATTTCTCATAATCTACCGTTGCCTGCCTAATCTCCTTTGTGTCTTGGTTACAGACCAGCTTATATCTATCATAGGCTTCCATGTCATGCATTAATTTATATGTATCCCATGCATTTTTCTTCTCTGCCATATGTCTCATTAGTTCATCTGACATTCATTTAGGCCTATAAACCTTGAACAATATTCCTTAGTTGGTATGTAAAGCCTAGTAGCTTCCAAGATAAATTCTTTGAATGCTTCCCATTTTGAATTTGCTGTTGGTAACGTCATCAGTTGGTCCCACTGTATAGAATTTAGTTCCTGGAAAGTAGGATACCTGCATTCTACATTTAAGCACTCAGTCTTATTGTTGTGCACTATTGATAGCATATGATCATTAAATTTTGTTTTGTAAATCAGCCAGTTCACTGGGTTAATATCATCAGGAATTTGAGTCTCTGTTGCCAGTTGTTGCTATTAATATTCCACCATTCTGTTTCCGTGCATGATATATAGTAATTTTGCTTTATTTTTCATTTTACTATCTAGATATTTCTTGATTGCTTTTGATTTTTCTCTATTAAATATTGCTCTTGGTTTTTAGAAAATAACTATCTTCTGGAATGTTTATCTTTATCAATGTCATAGCATCATTTCTGCTTAACTGAGGATATCTCTTTTTTTTTTTTTTTTTTTTCTTTTGTTTGTTCGCCATACATTAGCCCTCGATGATATCGTAAATGTTTTTGTCTGTTCTGAATAATGAAATGAATACATTGTGTTATTTGTTGTTATTTGGTTTTTAGGAGCATTAGCAACTAAGGCCATATTGCTCCGGGGATATGCAGTGGTCATTCCCTGACCTTTCCGCATCCTCCGTATTTGGTGGGCATGGGCAATACATTGTGTATGAAGACAAATAGTCTGGACAACATCACAGGTTTTTAACATGAGTCTTATGGACAGGGTGATGCAATAAAGAGCCATTCTCATTGTCTAGTGAAGATGCAGTGCAGTCATAATTTTTTGAGGCTTTTTCAGTTGTTTTTATACTGAATCTTCTTGCTAGTATTGAGGAAAAAATTGCTAGATGGTCAGAAAAAAAATTGAAACCAGGGTCAGTTGTATTGTGACTTTGCCAGATATGCATGCCAGATCTCTAGTATCTCCAGCAGTGTCTATTGTAGTACCAATTACCACAACTTTGTTTTAATTAGATTGGATACTGTGAAGCAGTAACAAAGGAAATATACTAGATTAAAAGCACTAAAATAACTGAAGCTTTCAGAGGCTTCTGCCTTCTTCCTCAACTGTTGAGGAAGAAGGCAGAAGCCTCTGAAAGCTTCAGTTATTTTAGCGCTTTTAATCTAGTATATTTTATTGCATTTTAATTCAGTATTTTATTATCATTTTATTTGTACATTCACTGTAAACTACATTTGTTTTATTCTATCTTAATTCAGTATTTTATTATCAGTAACATTTTATTTGTATAATCACATTTATTTTGTTTGATCTACTGTAAATTTATTGTAAATTTAAATATAAAGCTTTTTAAGATTTTGGTTTTCGTTTTTACTTCAATGGTTGGTGAAAAACGCTAAAAATCATAGTATGAATATACCCAACCCCAGAGGCCTATTTGAAGAGCATGTATTAAACACTGCTGCTCCTGCCCACCTGGGACTTGTAAATTTGCTCTCCATTCATCTTTCCAATCATGACATGGTCGATATTATCCAATCCCTTCAATAGTGACCACTTTCCAATTATTTGCACAATACAAACGTTGGTAACTCAAAATCCTGATCAACGATCCAATTGGAAGTTTAGCGTGGCGAACTGGGATGACTATTCTGCCCAAATGCTTTTAGATAGAATTTATGTTCAACAGAAATGCATTGATGATGTAACTACTTACATCACCAGTCAGATCCTAACTGTGGCAAATGCTTTTATTCCAAAATCCAGTTCATATCGTGCTCACTGAAATCACTGGTGGAATGCAGAGTGTTCTAATGCCAAACAAGAGAAAAACCGTGCATGGAATAATTTCCGGAAGTATTCTACTATCGGTAACTTAATTGCTTATAAAAGGCTTAAAGGAAAAGCAAGGCAAATTAGAAGGAAAGCGAAACACGATTCGTGGATTGCTTTTGCATCAACCATCACAAAAGACATCGACACACGGATCATCTGGAGATGGATACAGGCACTAAATGGCAAATTTGTTTGGCTGCCCTCTCCAATACTTCACTGGAAAGGGAAAGACATCTTCACTCCTGAAGAAGTTGCCAATGCGCTAGCAGAATCTTTTGCCACCATCTCTGCTTCTCCTTCCAGAGCATTAAAGATGGTGCAGAATGGTATAAAATTAACTTCTCAATGCACCGCTCCTTTCTGTACAGCCAACCCTTTACACTAATAGAAATGAAAGAATCATTAAACCGATCTCCCAACAGTGCTTCAGGCCCAGATGGTGTTCGTTACATTATGCTGAAGCATTTACATGAAGAGAACTTGTGTATCCTGTTGATTTTCTACAATCGGATCTTCTCTGAAAATCCCTATCCTTCTTTCTGGCGCCATTCATTCATTATCACCATACCAAAACAGGCAAAGATCCTTCCCTGGTTCAAAATTATAGGCCAGTATCTCTCACGAGCTGCGTAAGAAAAAATTTTGAAAGGATGGTTCATACAAGACTCATATCCTGGAGTCACAAAATCTCCTTCCAGACCATCAGTATGGATTTTGGAAGAACAGATCAGTGCTAGACTTGCTTATAAAAGCTGAATCTCATATTCGCAATGCCTTCGTCTCATGAAACAGCATCTAGTCATGGTCAACTTAGATCTTGAAAAGGCATTCGACACACTACTTTGTGTCATGGTATTATAATGGATCTTTACCATCTAGGTCTAAGGGGACAGTTGCCTGATATAATTCAAAATTTTATTGTGGCTTTGGTATTTTCAGGTCTGATATAAAAACATACTTTCTATATCTTACATTCAAGAGGAAGGCATACCACAGGGTTCGATGCTTAGTCCAACACTATTTGCAATTCGAATTAGCAATATGATGCGGGACACCCCAAAAACAGTTGACACTTACATGTATGCAGATGACCTTACCATTTCCTCTCAGTCTAAAAGTATGAACACCATTGAATGGCAGCTCCAACTATCCATAAACAAAATAGAATCCTGGACTTCACAGAACGGTTACGACTGTCAGAAAATAAATGCACTGCCACTCACTTCTGCAAGCTTTTATATCGAAGCACATGATCCTCCATTACATCTTTCTAGGAAAACATTACTGCTCTAATACGCTGCTAAAATCCAGAGTCTTCCATCGTACCCCAGTTGGAAGTATCTTTATAATACTTGGTGGGATTTGTTCTATGACAACAAACCAAATGAAAATAGACCTGCTTCACTCAGGAGTAAAGAGCTTGTTCAGAATTGGAATATTGGTTTAAGTGATATTTTTCAGGACACAACTGCTCCTGTTCCACCATGTACATACATTTCTGCCTCTTACGATGTACATTATCTTCAGTGGGGGAAAAATGTCATACCTCCTTGCAATATCAGGCAGTTGCACTCAACTCACGCTACTCTGAACTCCTGTGCTTGTAAAATCTATACTGACTTATCAAAAACTGCCAGTACAGTAGGTGCTGCTGCAGTTTTTCCTTCATTTACTGCTACAGCCTCTCTACCATTTGCCTGCAGCGTCTTAACTGCTGAATTATATGCTATCAAGTTAGCACTTAGTAAAATTATTGAGCTCTCCATCTCACCTGCCATAATTTGCACAGACTCCCTCAGTGCTGTGTCTGCCATAAGGAAGAATTTCTCATTTTCCCATCCTATCTTGAAATGCATTCATTCCCAGTTAATCTCCTACAGCATGTCCAATCAGTCAATCAGTTTTTGCTGGATCCCTGGTCATTCTGGCATTCCAGGGAATGAAAGTGCTGACATTGCCGCTAAACCTCCTCAACCCGCTCTCTCAAACATCCTCAGGTTCCTTATAGCGACTATAAGCCTATCATTGGCAAAGCATGCTATGATAACTGGTCACAGATCTGGAAAAGTAACACCAACAATAAACTTTACCAGATAAAGCAATAACCAAAGCTGCGGCTCTCTGGCTTCCAACGAAACAGACGAGAGAAGTGGTATTGGCAAGACATAGAATTGGACACACTCATTATACACATCTCTTCTTACTATTGGGAGAAAACCCACCTCAGTGTTCGTCCTGTGTGATGCAACTTACGGTCCGTCATTTTCTGGTTGATTGTCCCTTACATTCAACCATCCCCTCTCTAACACATTTCAATCTCTCTCTCCATATTGAACATCTCATGATTTATAGCACTTCATAAGAAATGAAGCAAACATAGAAGAACTTTTGATGTACCTAAAATATATTGATCTGTACAGGAGCGTATAATTTAACATCTATAGCTATATGTTGCCTGTAAATAAACAATGAACAGATGCAATTTGGCCTCAGTAGCCCTTGTGTTGTTAAGCCCAATACCAACAACAACAACTAGCCACATTCCAGCAAGTTCAGCATCAGGTCCCATACATGGACTCCCATCTTTTACCATTATTTGTTATAACAGTGTTAACTGACCACTGAGATATATGCTAAATTACTTGAGAACATGCTTTCAATCTTTGTGGAAGATATCGTTGACCACCAATTATGTTGTATCCTGCTCTCTTGGCCAAAATCTTTTCATATTTTTCCTCCTTGCAATACCTAAAAAAATAAACTACTTTAGTATATTCTGCATTATGTGGAAGAGGTATATTTAGCTGATCAGTGTGTGTGTGTGTGTGTGTGTGTGTGTGTGTGTGTGTGTGTGTGTGTGTGTGTGTGTGGGGCATACATCCAGTATTTTGTATGTGTACGGAATCCAGGCATATAATTTGAACACTCATATAAATACCCAAAAATTTAAGAAGTTTTTTGGTGTTAAACATAAAGGGTAATTTAACAGTAAATGTGATAAATAAAATGTAACATCACCAAGGGTGTCAAGGCTACTGCTCAGGATTTCTAAGAGGTATAAGCTAAAGGTTGTAATGATTTATGCACCAACATCGAGCCACGATGATGAAGAGGTTGAAGAAATGTACACCGAAATTGAGTCTTCTAGATGAACAGAAAACGCACTACACTGTCATTATGGGGGACTTCAGTGCTAAGGTTGGAAAGAGACAAAACAGCACAGAAAGGGAAACTATAGGAAATTTTGGAATTGGTGAAAGAAATGAAAGAGGTGAAAGACTTGTGGAATTTGAAGAATCTAGAGGAATGTCAGTAATGAACACTTTTTTCAAGAAAAGGGTGAACAGAAAGTGGATATGGAAGAGCCCAAATGGATTAACAACTAATGAAATCGACTTCATCCTCACTAACAGAAGATATATCATGAATGATGTTACTGTCATGAACAGGATAAATGTTGGAAGTTATCACAGAATGGTAAGATGCATACTTGATATAGATGTAAGAAAAGAAAAAAAAAAACTGACTCGAGTAAATAATACAAAGTTCTTTGAGATAACAGAAGAGGAGAAAAAGCAGTATGTACTGGAACTTAAGAACAAGTTTGAGCTTCTGCAGACTATTCAGGACCAAGATATCAACGAGGAATATTACAACTTTCTGAAAGTGATAAAGCCCAAGAAACCTATAGGGAAAAAGAAATCCAAAGAAGAAAAAATTAGACAAGAAACACTTGTCATGATGAACCGAAGACGACAAATGAAGAGCAAGAAGAACACTGGCAGGGAGAAAATTGAGTATACTGAGTTATGCAAAGCCATTAGAAAGAGACTCGGATAGGACATAAGAAAATTTAACACAAGAAAAGTAGAACAAGCATTAAGGGAAAACAAAGGATTTAAATCAGCAGTCACGAGCAGTAATACAGAAAGACAAATGATATTGAAACTGAAGAATAGCAATGGTGTACTTATGAATAGCAGAGAAGGCATAATTCAAATAGCAGAAGACTACTATAAAGAGTTATACAGGGAGCGAGGGAATGATGCCAGCAATGAGAAAGATGGATCGCAAATTAGTAACACATACGACATACCCGATATTTTTCCTGGTGAGGTAGAACACGCATTGAAGAAAATGAAGAATTGGAAAGCTCCGGGGGAAGATGAAGTTACTGTAGAGTTGTTAAAATTGGGAGGAAGAGACATGACACAAAAACTGGCAAGACTCTTCACAAAATACATTAGAAAAGATATGGCACCTAAGGAGTGGAATAATGCAATCATAGTTTTGCTGCAAAAGAAAGGAGATAAATCAGAAATTGGAAATTATAGACCAATTAGCTTGTTATCCCACATCTACAAGTTGTTCACAAGGGTCATTACTAACAGATTAGAAAGAATACTTGATGAGAATCAACCAAAAGAGCAAGCTGGCTTTAGGACAGAATTCTCAACAATGGATCAACTTCATGTAATGTCACAGCTAATGGAGAAGGCAAATGAATATAAAACACCATCATGCCTGGCATTTGTGGATTATGAAAAGGCATTTGACTCCATACAGCAAAAAAGCAATGTTTCGAGCACTGGAAAGACAAGGCATAGATATATTTTGATTTTGAAAAAAATATATGAGAATGCTATCTCCTTTATTAGACTAGACAAAGACAGTAATAAATTTAAAATTGAGAAAGGAGACAATATCTCCGAAGTTGACTACTGCTGCCCTGGAGGAAGCTTTCAGAAAATTAGAAATCTTCTGGTCGCAGAAAGGAGTCAATGTGAATGGAGAGTACCTAAACCATTTATGATTTGCAGATGACATTGTGGTCATAACCCACGATCCCAAAGAATTAGAGGAAAATCTTAATCAGTTATGCAGAGATAGTAAGGATTTTGGACTAAAGATGGATATGGCTAAAACAAAAGTAATGATGAACAAGTATGCCACAGAAAGGGATATAATGATTGAAGGAGCAGTAATTGAAAAGGTGTAGTCATATACTTATCTGGCACAAGTCATTAGCTGTAATAATGATAAATGGCTGGAAGTCAAGAGAAGAATAAATTTTGGATGGATAGCATTCAGGAAATATAGTCACATACTGAGGAGCAATATTCCAATTTGTCTGAAATGTAAAATCATGAACCAATGTATACTCCCCACCACCATCTGTTAGATAAGAAGAGAAACACGTGGATTAGGCAGCAAACGTAAGCAAAGGACATTCTTATCAAAACTAAAGAACTAAAATGGTCTTGGGCAGGATACATAGCTCGAAGACATGATGACAGATGGACTAAGAAAATAATAGAATGGTACCCATGAGGATCTAAGAGAAAACCTGAAAGACAACAACAGAGATGGACAGATGAAATTCATGAATTTGTGGGTAGTAAATGGATGGCCATTGCACAAAACAGAAGGAATTGAAAAGTTGCTGGAGAGGTCTTCATCCTGCAGTGGATTGAAAATGGCTGATGATGATGTAATAAATAAATGAAAGACAGTGAAAATTTCAAGAATTTAACTCTGTAAAGTATTTTTTGATGGTAAGAACGTTTTTCTTTATTATGGATTTCTCTTTGGTAGTATAAGTGAATTTGCCACTTTTCAGTCATTTGGAGAAGCCTAGATTTGACCATTTTTCTGACCATGAATCCTCTCAGAAACTAGAGGAGTTCTTAAAGCTTCATTTGGGACTGCAGTTATTCAATCTTATAGGGAGAAATCATTTTTTATTTATTTTATTTTATTTTTTTTTTCACTTCACATGAAAATTGGCCCATGAGCACACACCTAGTACCATAAGGGTGACCAGAGTAGTTGACACACCAAAGAACTGCCAGTACAGCCAACCAATCAGTCTTTATATTACAGTTCCCCAACACATTCTAAAATTCAGCAGGAGGGTTCTGAATCACCTTGTTTGTTTTTACCGTATGGAGTTAAAAATCTGTAAGTCACCAGATGCAAGTTCTTTATCTGTTCCTTCCTGTGCTTTACTTCTTTCACAATTTTATTTTTCATTTCCCATAATAAAAACATTGATGCACTATCCCTATAATTATTTTTACAAGCAACACTTACTATTGGTCCATCAAAATAATCTAATAAAATTTTGATTTAGAAGAAACATCTCCCTTCTCTTAAAAAAAAAAAAATAAATAAGAGAGAATGTAAATAAAAATGTTACTACATTTTTTGGTGGGTATTCTGAGTATTACCAATTTTTTACCATTAGAGTGATTTTGAGTATCTTTAGCCAAAATGAGCTTGTTTGTATATTTTATAAGAATTAATGCTCTCAACTTATTTCAAGGTCATGAATTCCTGAATTAACAGGTAACTACATAACTTTATAAATTTGTTCAAGTGCTGATACATTTTACCTTATCAAGTTAAAATGAAAAAAGTTTTCTGTTGTTGTGATTAGTCACAGAAAACTGGGGGGAAGGATTGAGATAGTAAAAGTACTTGGTTGCCATGCCCCTTTTAAATTTTTTTTCAGGCACGAACTGGCACTTTGGCAATTGAAGATATGGATGGAGGAACATTTACTATTAGTAACGGAGGTGTATTTGGGTCTATGTATGGAACACCTATTATCAACCCACCACAATCTGCCATCCTAGGGATGCATGCTATTATTGAACGTCCAGTTGCTATCAAAGGCAAGGTTAGTCAAGCTTATTTTCAAATTTGTTTTTAATACTGTTCATTTAGTAAAAAGAAAATAATTTGCTATTCTTGAATTTTGCCATTCTTTACTAATTAATGCATTCACCGATTATGCTAACACGTTATGAAAATCCTTTTTTGACTAAGTTATTATGATCTTCACTGAAGTCAAATCATATCTTACAGCTGAAAACACACACACACACACACACACACACACACACACACACACACACACACACACACATATGACCAAAAAAGAGAAAATTGTTTTATATACACATGCACACACACACACAATTTTACAAGTAGATCACAAAATGGGGAGGTTATTTATTGCACTGTAAGCAATATATAACAATGGTTAATTTATTTTGCATATAGATACTCTTCCTACTCATGAGCTTTCTAGTTTAGTTTCAGTATTAGAATGAATGGCCAAGTGCAAGGAAGCAAAATTTTTCTGTATCTGTCAAAGAAGGTGGGGAGATGCAATCACTCATACTTAATCTCTCGCCAAAAAAAATCGCCATCCAATCTGGTCTTGAACTGTACCAAACATGCTCTCTTAGCCACCTTTGAGAATAACTTATTCCCATCTACACTTTAATCAGCCTCCCCCATTGAAGTGTCAAATTGCAAAGCTCGGCCGTTCCTCCCTTTCTGAACTGTTCGTTATAAGGACAGTGATTAGTGTCCCTGTCAGTCTAGATATGATTATTTGAACCTTTATGTGCTTTAAGTGTGGCCTCCTGACCTGTATACAATATTAAAAGTGCAGTTTCATCATTGTCTTATTAAAAGTAATAATGACATTGTCTTCCTCACTTGCAAGCAGCCGATAAATAATTGAGAACATAACACGTACCTTCCTGGCCGCCTGTTTATATTTCATGGCAACCATCATATTTTATTGTATAGTAATCCCTAAATCTTTTTTGTCCTAAACTTAGCTCATTTAGCTCCTCGTTCCCCCCCCCCCCCCCTTTACTATATAAGTTTCTTTTCCCTTGAAGCAAGATCTTACATTTTGGAGAAATTAAAACTTAGCTACCATTTTTCTGACCATATTTGTAAATGTTCCAAATCCTTTTAAATCAACATATCTTAGTTCTGGAAGGTAAACTTGTCCCCAGGGGTCTCCACTTGCTATGCTAGTCCACTTGTAAGGATGCCCTCTTATAACCACACTTTTCCTTATATTTTAAGCCAGTCCCTATTCCACCTAAACATCTCATCATAGCTGGTTAGTAATATCAGTTTTTGGAACCTCTATCCTTATTACTGCAAATGAATTGTTTCCCTAACAGTTGAATATCTAACTTAAATTACTTTCCTTGGAACCAGAGTAATCAGTGTCTGGATGTGTTCCTGGGGCATGTTCCAGAAGGGTATCACTTGGTACTGTGCTGGAAGCTTTAATAAGTTTACCACTTATGGTGAACCACTAGGTTTCTCTCCACTGTATCTGCTTGTGTTTTCAGAGATTAAACCTTGTCCAAGAATATGTCAAGTTTTGACTTAAGATCAATGCATTTTTTACATCAAGTACACAGAAATGCATTACCATTAGTAGAAATAACATAGTGCCACTGTCAGTACAAGCAGCTGACTCACAAGTGAATCACCAGTGAGAAATTCTCCTTGAGTAATGCCAGTCTGAGTCACTATGCTTGCAATTTTAATGGAAACCATGTTTATCACCAGATTGCAAAAATATACTATATATTAAATAAAACACTAATTTTGATACAGTAAAGTACTCTTAAAAATACCGTACACCAAAATTCTAAATATAGAATTCATGCTAATTAAAATTTTAATGCAGTGAAATTTACTAGGGAAAAAAAAAAAAAAAAAAAAGGTAATGTACATAAGTTTCTCACTTCCCCTTTTTCCCTCTTTGTTTTATATTTAGCACTCACAGTTGTATTTAATCACATATACTAAAAAAAAAAAAAACCCCAATATTTCACAAAACTTATTTAACCAACATGCTACGCTATGCTATTTATTACTCTTATTGAGATCTCCTGCCATACTACAATCATCATTAGCCGTTATCAGTCTACTACAGGATGAAGGCCTCTCCAGCAACTTTCCAGTTCCTTCTGTTTTGTGCAATCGCCATCCATTTACTGCCCACAAACTCATGAATTTCATCTGTCCTTCTCCATCGTTTTCTTCCATGTAATCTTCTAGCTCCTCTTGGGTACCGTTCTGTTATTCTCTTAGTCGAGATCTATCATCATATCTGCAAGCTATGTATCCTGCCCAAGACCATTTTATTTCTTTAGTTTTGATAAGAATGTCCTTTACTTGAGTTTGCTGCCTAATCCATGTGTTTTCTCTTCTTATCTAACAGTCTGATTCCCAATATAATTTGTTCCATTCTTTGCTGTGTCATTCTCAGCTTCTCTTCCATTCTTTTGGTGAGTGCCCAAGTTTCACTTCCATAAGTCATGGTGGGGAGTATACATTGGTTCATTATTTTACGTTTCAGACAAATTGGGATATTGCTCCTCAGTATGTGACTATATTTCCTGAATGCTATCCATCCAAAATTTATTCTTCTCTTGACTTCCAGCCATTTATCATTATCACAGCCAATGACTTGTGCCAGATAAGTATATGACTCCACCTTTTCAATTACTGCTCCTTCAATCTTTATATCCCTTTCTATGACATACTTGTTCGTCATTACTTTTGTTTTAGCCATATTCATCTTTAGTCCAAAATCCTTACTAACTGTGCATAACTGATTAAGATTTTCCTCTAATTCTTTGGGATCATGGCTTATGATCACAATGTCATCTGCAATTCGTAAATGGTTTAGGTACTCTCCATTCACATTGACTCCTTTCTGTGACCAGTCTAATCTTCTGAAAGCTTCCTCGAGGGCAGCAGTAAACAACTTTGGAGATATTGTGTCTCCTTGTCGAACTCCTTTCTCAATTTTAAATTTGCTGCTGTCTTTGTCTAGTCTAATAAAGGAGGTAGCATTCTCATATATTTTCTTCAAAATCATAATATATGGGGTATCTATGCCTTGTCTTTCCAGTGCCCGAAACATTGCCTTATGCTGTATGGAATGAAATGGCTTTTCATAATCCACAAATGCCAGGCATAATGATGTTTTACATTAATTTTCTTTCTCCATTAGATATTACATGAAGGTGATCCATAGATCACCTTCATGTAATATCTAATGGAGAATGAAAATTCTCCATTAGATATTACGTGGTAGAGAATGAAAGGGACTTGGGGGTGGTTGTGCAGGCAGATATGAAGTTCTCTGAGCAGTGCAGACGGGCTGCAAGAGTAGCTCATGGAGTATTGTCAATGATATACAGGAATTTTTCCAGCAGGGATAAGGAGGTGATTATTCCATTGTATAAGGCGATGGTCAGGCCACACCTAGAGTACTGTATACAGGTCTGGAGGCCTCATTTCAAGAAGGATGTAGAGCTGCTGGAACGAGTACAGAGAAGGGCAACAAGATTAGTGAATGGAACAAAGGGGTGCTCTTACGAAGAAAGGCTTAAGTTTTGCAAATTACAGTGTCTGGAGACTAGGCACCAGCGAGGTGATCTGATAGAGGTGTATAAAGCCTTGAATGGTTTAAGCATGCTCAATGCTGATGGGATTCTTCCTCTAGCTCAGAATAATCACCTGAGAGGGCATAAATTCAAATTGAGGAAAGACAGATGTAGGATAGACGTGCGGAAATTTGCCTTTAGCCAGCGGGTGGTTGGTTGGTGGAACAGACTTCCATCCCTTGTGGTGGAGGTTGATAGCCTAAATAAGTTTAAGGCTCAGCTGGACAGGTATTTTGAACGAACAGAGGGGTGAAGTGGAAGTGGTTTTTTTTTTTTTTTGGCTGATGCTGCATAAGCTTGCTTTCTTGCATCAAATGCCTCTACTAATGCTAATAGTTGAGAATCCTGTCCTAAAGCCAGCTTGCTCTTTCGGTTGATTCTCATCAAGTATTCTTTCTAATCTGATAGTAATGACCCTTGTGAACAACTTGTAGATGTGGGATAACAAGCTAATTGGTCTATAATTTCCAATTTCTGATTTATCTCCTTTCTTATGCAGCAAAACTGTGGTTGCATTATTCCACTCCCTAGGCATCACACCTTTTTTAATGCATTTTGTGAAGAGTCTTGCCAATTTTTGGGCCATGTCTCTTCCTCCCAATTTTAACAACTCTACAGTAACTTCATCTTCCCCTGGGGCTTTCTGATTCTTCATTTTCTTCAATGCTTGTTCTACCCATCAGGAAGGATATTGGGTATGTTGTATGTGTTACTAATTTGCTATTCAGTTATGTAATTTCATAACTAATACTTTAATTCTGAAGAACTTTCAAATAATATATGATGTAACTGCAAAATCATGGGCCAAAATAAGTCAAGAATGACTTTAATAAGGTAAATACAGTGAGACCTCATAAATTCAGCATTCAAAAATCCAACACTCTTTTTAAAAATTTTATTTAACCCACCATTGAGCACAGTGGAGATCGAGCCAAATCCCCAAGGTTTTCAGTGCCTTTGAGGTGTATCATAACGAGAACTGAGCACCTTCAAGTAAAACTATGATAATGTTTCTTGGGAATAATACCATCTCTTTATATGCTGTTACTATGCAGCAAAACACAATCAAAAATAATCACTGTTTTGGTCTAGTCCTAGTAGTTTTGAAAGAAGCCATTATTTTGTAACTCCTGCAATTTTTCAGGTGCCAATTGATAAGCCATGTGTGACAAATGGTCTGGCTATTTGATTACTGTCCTTTGGCATAAGTAGCCATCTGCATGGTTTACCACTTCATGTGACAGTATCTGACCATTTTTAATTACTTGAAGCATCTCTTTTTATGAACTCACAGAGAGTGAGGGAGTATATGTAAACAACTTATAAAAACTGCTTTTATTTATTTGTTTATGTAATAGCTTCTCCTTTTGCAAGGCACTCTGTTGATAGCTTTCCAGGTTAGTTTTATTGGAAAATGAAATTTGGATGATTTTATAAAAGAAAAATTCTTAAAAAATAACTATTGCAACTATTGACTTGAAGTTTTAGACATCTTAGACAAAACATCTAAAACTAAAAGTTTTAAAAATTAAAAGTAACCTTTTAATTTTTATGTTTATTATTATTTTTTTAAATGAAGAGTTAATCTTAATGTGCATGAAGTAGTATGTTCCCTAGTACAAATTGAATTCTGTAATATATGCTCCTTATATTTTTATTTAAATTTAAGAATGTATAGTTAGATATTAGTATTAGTAGTGGCAAATGATGCAAGAAAGCAAGTTTATACAGCATCAGCAAAAAAAAAAAAAAAATCCCATTTCACCTATCCATTCCCTCCAAAATTTGTTTAGTTCTTCCTTGAATTTAGCATTAGTAGAAGCATATGATGCAAGAAAGTAAGTTTATACAGCATCAGCCAAAAAAAAAAACAATCCTTCCCATTTCACCCATCCATTTGCTCCAAATATTTATCTAGTTCTGCCTTGAATTTATTTAAGCTGTCAACTTCTGCAATGACAGATGGAAGTCTGTTCCAGCAATCAATCACCCACTGGCTAATGGCAAATTTCCCCACATCTATTCTACAACTTTCTTTGCTCAATTTGAATTTATGTCCCCTCAGGCGATTAATCTGGGCTAGAGGAAGAATCCCATCAGCATTGAGCTTGCTCAAACCATTCAAGGCCTTATATACTTCAATCAGATCATCTCGCAGGTACCTAGTCTTCAGAAACTGTAATTTCCAGAACTTAAGCCTTTCTTCATGAGAGCAACCCTTTGTTCCATTCACTAATCTTGTTACCCTTCTCTATACTCATTCCAACAGTTCTACATCCTTCCTAAAATGAGGTTTCCAGACCTGTATACAGTACTCAAGGTGTGGCCTGACCATTGCCTTATACAAAGGGATAATCGCCTCCTTATCCCTGCTAGAAAAATTCCTGTATATCACTGAAAAGACACCATGACTTTATATTGCCACTTTGAAAGTGAATTTTGTACTGATATCACAGATTATACCACTGTTTTACATTTATTTTAAATTAAAAACCCTCACTATGGCTCCTATAGTTAATAAACCTCATACAGAGAAGAAAAGAAGAACAACGTTAAAGCTTAGTGACAAACTTGATATAATCCAAACTATTACATTAGGGTCACCCGGAAAGTTAATTCATATACCTATATATATTGTGTCTGTAAATTGCTTGTGTTCTCTGGTTGATTTGCCTGCTTTGCTGGAACAAAAACCCAGTTTCTGGGAAAAAGACTAACTGACTAACTCAGCCACGGAGTGAAAAAGGCCCATAAAAGTTCCTTGCATCATCGATGGGATTTGAACTTGGGCCATTTTTACCCGTTGTGGGGAGGTTGGTGATGATGCCACTGTGCTACCACACAGAGTAAACTTGATATAATAAAGAAAATAGAACTGGACGTAAGCAGTAGTGTATTAATGGTAAAGTATGACATTGGATCATCAACATGTTTATGTTTTTTATTTGCAGTTAATAAAATTGCATTCTTAATCTCTCTATTTGTTATTTAGCCTCATTATGTCTGCATTAAATATATTAAAAATAAAACTTTCTAGATAACGGAAAAATCTAAATAACACACCTTGAATCCCCGAAGGCACTGTTATTCTGAAAGTCTACTGTAGTTGATTTTTGTAGTTGAGTAAGATGGGATTGGAAGCAAATTTGCATCAGATTTTGTCATAAACTTGGAAAACAGCTTCAGAGACTTACTAAATTAAACTTGTATTTGGTGATGATGTATCTATGGGTAGAACACGAACTTTTCAAAGGCATTCATGTTTCCAAGATGGCCGAATTACATTTGAGGATTTTTAGTGTTCCGGTCATCTGTCATCAAGTCAGACTGATTAAAATTTTGAAAAATTGCATTTAGTTGTCTATGAGGACAGACGGTGTACAATTAACAATATTTGTGGCATTTTATTGTATTGTACAGTACATGCTGATACATTTTAACATTTAAACATGAGGTAGATTGCCAAAAAATTTGTGCTCTATTAATATGCTGAGTGACAAACAGAAATAGAACTGGATTTCTATGTGTAGAGACCTGCAAGTGCTGGCTGGAAAGGACAAACTTTCCTTTCCAAGGTTGGGGAGAGGGGGGGAATTGAAAGTTGGGTTTATGGTTATGACCCAGAAACAAAGCAACAGTCCTCCCAGTGGAGAAGTTCATCATATCCAGAAAAGACAAGACAGGTCAGATCAAATGTCAAGAGCATGCTCATTGTTTAATTTGACAGTCGGGAGTTCCTTCTGCCAGGCCAAATTGCATGTAAATCACCAATTCTACATTTGGGGATCTAAGGTATTTGAAGGAGGATGTTAGGAGAAAATTCCCAAACAAATGGCACTATTCGTGATTTACTTTTGCATCATGACAGTGCTCCAGTCCATATGGATTTATTAGTTCACCAGTTTTTTTGGCTAAGAATGAAATGATGACCTATACCCTCCCTGTTTTCACAGCCTGGCCTTCTGTGATTTCTTCCTGTTCCCCAAAATGAAAATCCAATTAAAAAGATTAAGATATCACAGAGATTCAAGCTGAATCACAAAAAGTGTTGGACAGCATGTGGACAGTGCCAACATGTAACTAACATAAGTGTAAATTATTTTTTTGCTTTAGTCTGAAAACTTTGGGCTTGCACCTTGCATAACTCAGTGAGTTTGGGAATCTCACTATATCCCAATTTGGGGATGCAAATTGGGATAATTATGTTTATTACAATCACATTTGTATTGAAGCTTTGAAGTATAATATTTAGTACAAACATAAGGTGAAATGAAGCAATCTCATAAGAAATTAGAGGTGACAACAATACTTCTGGATTCATTGTCAACTTATTGGACAAATCCATTTCTCAGCAACTAGTTTCTGCATTGGATTAGGGTTTCGTTGTAAACCTTGTCTAGCAGATTTGTAGTCAAGTGAAACTTTTATCTTGCAAGGGATGGCATAGCTTAAATACATAGTAAACTAAAGTCATTTTTATAATATTTGCATTATACAACTTAATTGAATAATAAACTTTTAGTACAGAAAGCTTCAACTATAAAAAATTCAAATTGTGATATTGTTTAGTTCCAATGCATCATTACTGCGGTTGATTTTAAGATACAGAAGTTTGTACAGTAAACATCATTTTTATAACATCTCATATGAAATCCTTCAGGTTACTTTCCTCTTGCACGTCAAATAAGTAACATTTCCCATTAGAGAAATCTGCTGTTACTTATTGAGACCGCCATCAGATGGTACCATTTTGAAGCTTTTTGGCCTCTCATCTTTGGGGGTGGATAGTACCCTGAAGTATAAAGTGCTTCTTTACACAATATGAGGGATGCCAAAAGGTGTACTTCTTAGTACACCTAAGAAGTACACCTTAGGGTAGAAGTGATAAAATCTTAGGGTAGAAGACTTCAAACTATGACATTGCTTAGTTCAAATGCAACATTGCTATACAGTTTGTCATAGCATAGCTATGGTATTCTCATAGTTTGAATTTTTCATAGTTTGAAGCTTTCTGCCCTAAAATTTTATTAGTCTGAAAAGTACACCTTTTGGCATCTCTCATTGTGTAGATAAGTCACAATTGGCCTGTTAGCTATTTACTGAGATTAAATAACAGCAGACTTCTCTAATATTCTTTAATAGTGAAGTGTTACTTACTTGCACGGATAAGAATCACGTGCTTAACTTGAGTCCCCGAAATAACTAATTCTTCAGCAGTTTTTCTGCCTGTGACAGATGTGGCCACATTATGTAACCACAGGAGTAGATGATATAGGCATTAACTTAGTATATAGTTGTGTTTTCAACCCTTCGGTCTCTATGATCTATTACTAGACACTTCATGTTATTCCATATTTTACTAATCTCCACCATCATAAGGGGAGTAACTGCACTACCAGTCTTAAAAATATCTAACAAGTTATTTCTGAGAACATGCAAATAATTTAGATTTAGAGTGCAGCCTGACCGCTCCAATTCACAATCATTATTTACACTTTGGGCATCAGCCTTACCTTCAGTTGATCCCAAAGGAGTAAACTCCTTCCCCAAAATATCCACCAGTTCAACCATTGGTTCCTTTAAACTGGTGTCTAAAAATTCAGGTGCCACTGTAAGGTCACCTGGCATATCTACAGAATACAGAATTTAACCTTTATACATAGTATGGACCATAATCTGCCACGCTGGTCCAGTGTGGGTTGGCAGATCGACCGTATTTAGCAGTCATGGGCTTGAACCCTGGTCTACTCAAGGAGCATGTGCTACTGCACTCCTGCTCTTGGCCACTCGGCTACAGAGGCCATAAAGGTATACTAAACTATATAAAAACTTTCACCCAACGTCCGGATGAAAAACCTAACCAGTCAGTTATCACTATGTATAGTAATTCAACCTTCACCCAATTGTCCGAATGAAAAACTCGCAATGATTCAGTTCCAGGCACAGAATCACAGTTCCGATTCACCACACCTAGAGCTGGAAGAAAAATGCCAATTTAACTATAGACCAGAAGTCCCTGACTCTCAGGAACAGTTCTAGTCAGTTCCAACTTTTGTTCTAGTCAGTTCCAAAGTTTGTATCAGTTCCAACACTAAGGATTATGTGGCTATACACCCTACAGCCATAATAATAAAGCAACACATTTTATTTAATCCTTAAAGTTTTATTTCTCAATGTGTAATCTACAGAAGGCAACTCTGTAAATCAAGTACAGTCAAACTTGGTTATAATGAGCATCACGGGACTGACAAAATTTTCTCGTTATAACCGTTACTCGCTATATCAGTGATAGCGGAGATGGGGAAACTGCTGGGACTATTAAACAATGAACACTTGATATCAGTGATGAGTTAAATCTACCTCCTATTTTTTTAAATTTTCGATAACTTGATAAAAAGATAGATTCAAAACACAAAAGAAATATTAGAGAGAAAAAAATAATATAAGTATATACCTACAATTTATTTGTCTGTCATTTTCAAACCAATACACTTACCGTAATCCCCCACGTACAAGATGCATCCTTTTTCGAAAAATTTGGGGTCTAAAAACTGGGTACGTCTTATACAGTGGTTGTAGATTTTTTTACTTGCATTTCCCGCTTGTTGTCTTTGCGCTCATTGTTTCACACTTGTTACCGCTATATTAGGTTACGTTTTGCCACGTTCTGCCCAGAAATGGCTCAGAAAAGATTTTCGTAGTGCTGAATTCAAGTTAAAAGTGATCCAGTTTGCAAAAGTGAATGGAAATCGTGCTGCTGAACGTAAGTTTGGTCCTCCTCCAACTGAGAAAACAATCCGAGACTGGCTATGGGAAGAAGAAACCCTACTGAAAACACCACGGCAGAAGAAGGCCATTATAGGCAAGTCAGCAAAATGGCCTGATTTAGAGAGGGAATTGAAGATATGGATCGAGGAGCAAAGGGCAATTGGAATTCCTGTGTCCACAAAGATGGTTCAGCATGAGGCAAGAAGAATTGCTGATGAAGAAGAAATTACTGATTTCAAAGGAGGACACAATTGGTTCTTCAGGTTCATGAAACGGAATGGACTAAGCATGCGTACACGCACCAGACTTGCCCAAAAGATGCCTGAAAGCTATGAGCAGAAGGTCCTTGAATTTCATCATTTTGTCATTCAATGTCGGAAGACACATCAGTTTGAATTGGGACAGATTGCAAATACGGACGAAGTCCCCCTCCAATTTGATGTCCCAAGTAACAGAACTGTTGATAAGAAAGGGATGAAAACTGTAACTGTGAAGACAAGTGGACATGAAAAGAGCCATTATACAGTTCTAGCTTGTTGTGCCGACGGAACCAAGCTGCCTCCTATGCTGATTTTCAAACACAAAACAATGCCAAAAGAAGACGTTCCTCGAGAAGTGATTGTCCACATTAATGACAAGGGTTGGATGGATCAGGATGGGATGAAGATCTGGTTTGAGAAAGTTTGGAGCAGGAGACCAGGTGGACTCTTATGCAAACCTGCCCTATTAGTACTTGATCAGTTCAGGGCACACCACAAAAAACACAAAGAAGATTGCTGCAGAGCAAAAAACAAAACTTGCCGTCATACCTGGAGGCTTGATATCCCAGCTCCAACCACTTGATGTCAGGCCGACCGGGCTAGCCGAGTGGGTAAAGTACCTGCCCGGCAACCCAAAGGTCGCGGGTTCGATTCCCGCCTCGGGCTTGGATCAAAGTACTGCAAAAACCTTGGGAGGTGCAATATGGCCACAGAAGCCGATGCGCCAACAACTTCCAAATCAAAAAAAAAAAAAAAAAAAAAAAACTTGATGTCAGCATTAACAAACCCTTCAAAGCTGCCATGAGAGACGAATGGAACCAATGGATGAAGTCTTCTGGGGACAATTTGACACCAACAGGAAGAGTGAAGAAAACAACTATAGGAGACGTTTGTACCTGGGTGAAAAGATCCTGGGATAATATCAAGATTGAGATCGTTGGCCAGTCATTTAAGAAGTGTGGCATTTCAAATGCCATAGATGGAACTGAGGACGAGGCAATATATGAAGACAGTGATTCGTCATCAGACACAGATGAGGACAAGCTAATGGATGGGAGTTTTGACAGTGATGAGGAGTTGTATGAATTTTATGATGAATAAAACTTGAGTTCAATAACTTTATGTAATACATTTTTTTTTTTCAAATTTCGGGCCCCAAAATTAAGGTGCGCCTTATACATGGAGAAATACGGTAATACTAAACACAGTTTATTTCTCTATAATTAAAAATAATACTATTTGAAAATAAACATGATTTCAATTAGTCTTTATTTATGAATCTTAAAATTGATGTTTGTTTTAAAGATTTCAATTTGATATTTCTTAAGTTTCCCCTTAAAACACTCAACACGTTAAAAGTCTCATTACCTGCCTCAGTTCCTTCAAAAAAATTGACCAGTGTGTCCATTGCACATTGAGCTTGTGAGATCATCATCATCATCATCATCAGCCATTTTCAATCCACTGCAGGATGAAGGCCTCTCCAGCAACTTTCCAGTTCCTTCTATTTTGAGCACTGGCCATCCATTTACTACTCAAAAACTCATGAATTTCATCTATCCATCTCCGCCTTTGTCTTCCAGGTTTTCTTCTAGCTCCACTTGGGTACCATTCTGTTATTTTCTTAGTCCATCTGTCATCATGTCTTCGAGCTATGTGTCCTGCCCAAGACCATTTCAGTTCTTTAGTTTTGATAAGAATGTCCTTTACTTGAGTTTGCTGCCTAATCCATGTGTTTCTCTTCTTATCTAACAGTCTGATTCCCAATATAATTCGTTCCATTCTTCGCTGTGTAGTTCTTAGCTTCTCTTCCATTCTTTTGGTGAGTGCCCAAGTTTCACTTCCGTAAGTCATGGTGGGGAGTATACATTGATTCATTATTTTACGTTTCAGACAAACTGGGATATTGCTCTTCAGTATGTGACTATATTTCCTGAATGCTATCCATCCAAAATTTATTCTTCTCTTGACTTCCAGCCATTTATCATTATTACAGCTAATAACTTGTCCCAGATAAGTATATGACTCCACCTTTTCAATTACTGCTCCTTCAATCATTATTTCCCTTTCCGTGGCATACTTGTTCATCATTACTTTTGTTTTAGCCATATTCATCTTTAGTCCAAAATCCTTACTAACTGTGCATAACTGATTAAGATTTTCCTCTAATTCTTTGGGATCGTGGCTTATGACCACAATGTCATCTGCAAATCGTAAATGGTTTAGGTACTCTCCGTTCACATTGACTCCTTTCTGCGACCAGTCTAATCTTCTGAAAGCTTCCTCAAGGGCAGCAGTAAACAGCTTCGGAGATATTGTGTCTCCTTGTCGAACTCCTTTCTCGATTTTAAATTTGCTACTGTCTTTGTCTAGTCTAATAAAGGATGTAGCACTCTCATATATTTTCTTCAAAATCATAATATATGGAGTATCTATGCCTTGTCTTTCCAGTGCCCGAAACATTGCCTTATGCTGTATGGAGTCAAATGCCTTTTCATAATCCACAAATGCCAGGCATAATGGTGTTTTATATTCATTTGCTTTCTCCATTAGCTGTGATATTACGTGAAGGTGATCCATAGTTGAGAATCCTGTCCTAAAGCCAGCTTGCTCTTTTGGTTGATTCTCATCAAGTATTCTTTCTAATCTGTTAGTAATGACCCTTGTGAACAACTTGTAGATGCGGGATAACAAGCTAATTGGTCTATAATTTCCAATTTCTGATTTATCTCCTTTCTTATGCAGCAAAACTATGATTGCATTATTCAACTGCTTAGGCATCACACCTTTTCTAATGCACTTTGTGAAGAGCCTTGCCAGTTTTTGTGTTATGTCTCTTCCTCCCAATTTTAACAACTCTACAGTAACTTCATCTTCCCCCGGGGCTTTCCAATTCTTCATTTTATTCAATGCATGTTCTACCTCATCATGAAGAATATCGGGTATGTCGTATGTGTTGCTACTTTGCAATCCATCTTCCTCACTGCTGGTATCATTCCCTCGCTCCTTGTATAATTCTCTATAGTAGTCTTCTGCTATTTGAATTATGCCTTCTCTGCTGTTTATAAGTACACCATCGCTATTCTTCAGTTTCAGTATCATTTGTCTTTCTGTATTACTGCTCATGGCTGCTGATTTAAATCCTTTGTTTTCCCTTAATGCTTGTTCTACTTTTCTTGTGTTAAATCTTCTTATGTCCTCTCTGAGTCTCTTTCTAATGGCTTTGCATAACTCAGTATACTCAATTTTCTCCCTGTCAGTGTTTTTCTTGCTCTTCATTTGTCGTCTTTGGTTCATCATGACAAGTGTTTCTTGACTAATTTTTTCTTCTTTGGATTTCTGTTTCCCTATAGGTTTCTTGGGCTTTATCACTTTCAGAAAGTTGTAATATTCCTCGTCGATATCTTGGTCCTGAGCAGTCTGCAGAAGCTCAAACTTGTTCTTAAGTTCCAGTACATACTGCTTTTTCTCCTCCTCTGTTATTTCAAAGACCTTTGTATTATTTACTCGAGTCAGTTTTTTCCTTTCCTTTCCTACATCTATATCAAGTGTACATCTTACCATTCTGTGATCACTTCCAACATTTACCTTATTCAGGACGGTAACATCATTCACAATATATCTTCTGTTAGTGAGGATGAAGTCGATTTCATTAGTTGTTAGTCCATTTGGACTCTTCCATGTCCACTTTCTGTTCACCCTTTTCTTGAAAAAAGTGTTCATTACTGACATTCCTTGAGATTCTGCAAATTCCACAAGTCTTTCACCTCTTTTATTTCTTTCACCAATTCCAAAATTTCCTATAGTTCCTCTTTCCGCGCTGTTTTGCCTTTTTCCAACCTTAGCATTGAAGTCGCCCATAATAATAGTGTAGTGGGTTTTCTGCTCATCTAGAAGGCTCTCAATTTCAGTGTACATTTCTTCAACCTCTTCATCATCATGGCTCGATGTTGGTGCATAAATCATTATAATCTTTAGCTTGTACCTCTTAGAAATCTTGAGTATTAGTCTTGACACCCTTGGTGATGTACTTTTGAATTCTAAAATGTTGTTTTTAAAATCTTTATGGACCAGAAACCCAACTCCACCTTCACTCCTTTCACTGTTTCCATTGGTGTACAGCAGATTTCCACTTGATAAACTTATAAGTGATTCATTTCTTCTTCTTGTTTCAGCCAAACCGATGATATTCCAATTCACATTTTCTAATTCCTTTTCCAGCTCTAATATCCTGTCTTCACCGATGAGTGATCGTACGTTATAACAGGCCAAGTTCAATTTCCGTGCATGGCAGCCTGGTCGTACCCAGAGATTCTTAGCACCCTCTGCTTCCACTCTGATCCTCTCGCTGCCGTAAGAGGGAGAGTGAAAGCTGCTGGGGACTGAGGGCCATTTGTATTGTTGTGCTCTCATTGCTGGAGGGTTTGGTCTTTTCCTCTTCACGCTGACCAGGCGTCTTGAAGATAGTGAGATAGTTGGCACTGATTTTGACTCACTTTCAGTTGTTATCATATCATCATCACAATCATCGCCATTATCGTCTTTGTTGAGCACAGCATCTACAATGTCACTCTCTGTAGGAAGACCATTAGTTAATAAGTTGTCATCGACTCGTACAAATTCATTGATGTTATCTGTATTAAAACCTAAAATATTGTTATGTAGCAGCCATTCGGATAATGGTAAATTGTTTTCTTCGTTTCCATCTTCTTCATCTACAATTGAAATTTCATTTGAATTTAAATTCGATATGGTTGTCGAAGTTACGTTGTTCCAATTCATCATTCGATAAATTTATAGCATCCAGTATCGATATAGACTCGGTAAGTTTCTGTTCTCTTTGACTAATCAGATGTAGAGCTAAAAATCTTTTATAAAATCCTTTCAAACTCTTGATTACACCTATGCCCATTGGTTGTAAAATTGATGTCTCATTGGAAGGCAGAAACACTAGCTTACTGTTGGGCAAATTTTGATTCTGGGTATGTACAGGACAGTTATCAACTAACAATAAAATATTTTTCTTCCTTTTTTTGAAAGCTCCTTATTCCAGTCATTTATGTATTGCCGAAAAATATCCGAAGACATCCAAGCTTTCTTGTTTGCAGTGTAATCCACAGGAAGTTTGCTTATGTTTTTGAAACACCTAGGTTTTAACGATTTTACATGATAACAAATAGTTTTTTTAATTAGTTCATGTCATATTTGACATGAACTAATTAAAGAGCACTGTCATGCGAGCCTTTGCTTTTTTTCCACCAACACGTTTTACCCCTTTGAATTTAAATGTATTTTCAGGTGTTAAATTATAAAAAAGTCCTGTTTCGTCAGTGTTATAGTAGTAATAGAGGCATGTGAAGCAAGCATATGAGCTTATGTAGCATTAGCCAAAAAAAAAAAAAAAAAAAAAACCAATTGCACACAACCATTCCATCTAAAAGCTTGTCCAGTTCCCCTTGAATTTATTTAAGCTATCAACTTCCACAACGACAGACGGAAGTGTATTCCAGCAGTTAAGCATCCGCTGGCTAAAGGCAAATTTCCTCATATCTATTCTACAACTGTCTTTCGTCATTTTGAATTTATGCCCCTCAGGTTCGTAATCTGAGCAAGCAGAAGAACCCATCAGAATTCAGCATGCTCAACCCATTCAAAGCCTTATACACTTCAGTCAGATCACCTCACAGGTGCCTAGTCTCCAGCCGCTGCAATTTTCAGAACTTAAGCCTTTCTTGGTAAGAGAACCCCTTCGTTCCCCTCACCAATCTTGTTGCCCTTCTCTGTACACGCCCAAGCAACTCTAAATCCTTCTTAAAATGAGGCCTCAAGACCTGTACGCAGTACTCAAGGCATGGCTTGACTCATTGCCTTATACAAAGGGATAATCACCTTTTCCCTGCTATCAAAATTCCTGTATATTATTGACAATACCCCATGACCTGCTCTGGCAGCCTGTCTGCACTGCTCAGAAAACTTCATATCTGACTTCATAATTACTCCCTGGTCTTTTTCATTTTCTACCACACAGTTGGTATGTTCCTTTGGGGTTACTTCTACCCATATGCAGTACTTTGCATTTGTCAATGTTAAACTTCAGTTGCCACTTTTAAACCCATCTGCCCAAGTTTTCTAGATCCTGTTGCAGTAGCACACCTGCTGTAGGTGTCTTCGTCATTGAAATCTTTCCTGATTTCTGCCCAAACTTGGTCAATCCATTCATTTGCCATTATTGGATCTGCAGATCGAGATTTTCCACTAATTTTTGTATAAACGATGTTATGTCAGTTTTTAAATCAATCCAGCTAACCATTGTTACACACAAAATCGTTGCATCTAAATTGTTTAGCAAACTTTTCCACTTGAGCCTTCAAGTTTGGACCGTCTATTGCAAATCCAGCCCTTCTTTGTGTGGTGAACCATTGAAGCAGTGCTTCATCGATGTTTGTAACCTCGCTCTTTCTAAATTTTTATGTTTTTTTCGGTTATGTTCTTTTCCAGTGCCGATATGTAAACAACTTTATTCTTCCACAATATCGATACATTTGAAGAGGACAAAGAAAACTTTTTACATACTTCAACATATTTTGCACCATGTTGTAACTCATGAATAATTTTGACTTTTTCGTGAATCAAGAGACACTTTCTTTTTCAAGAGACACTTTCAATGACAAGCAGATGTGTGCCATAATTTAGGACTTGCAAGTATAAAAAAATAAAGAATTAATTTTAGCAGCAGGAAAGATAGCTGTTCCACTGCAAGCAACTAGGCTAGGCCGACTATTAGGATTGAAATGGGAAGACTTTAACTAATTTTATTGAAGATAATATCCAATGCAGAATTCAGTTAAGTTAAATATTATATAAAAAAAAAAAAAAGATAGAGAGAGAAAGAGATTGGCCAATATGATCTGAAGAAAACTCACCTAAAAATAAAAATGTGGAACCATTTAAAACTGGTAAGGGCTGGTTGAATAGATTTAAAATCCAGGGAGAAGCCGCAAGTGCAGATCAAGGAGCTGAAACTTTCAAAAAAAACTTGTTAAAATTATTGAAAAGGGGTATTATGTGTTATACTTCTCAACAAGTTTTTAACATAGATGAAGCAGGACTTTTGTGGAAACGAATGCCTAAAAGAAGTTTCATATTGAAAGAAGAAAAAAACATGCCAGGTTTCAAAGCGACAAAGGATCGGTTGACTTTATTGTTGGGTGGTAACGCTGCGGGAGATTTAAAATTAATACCCCTTTTAGTTTATTTGGAAGAGGGCCAAAGTTCAACCCAAAATCGACACATTTTTCGTGATAAATTCATCACTTAAATTAAATCAATTAAAATGAATTTAGATCAATTAAATTCATGATTTTAATTGGAATTTTAAGTTTAATTTTGATAAATAAGTAGTTACCACATAATCATATACATATGTAATGCAGAATATTTTATATGTACAAATATTTGAATATTCAATATTTTGACCGACATTTGTGCATCTTTTCACTACCGTTTATTATTGATTAGGAAATATCCTATGGCACCGACCGCAACTCACAAATACATATGTTACCTTATGGGAATGCGGGGCTCGCTTAGCGCGGATTCACTTAGCGCTCTGTTTTTCCGGAATGAATTATCAGCGTTAAGCTGGGAACACCTGTACTATGTTTTCTATATATATACCTTAGTAAACTAGTTGTCACCTATTATTTTATCACAACATATATATAGCACGTAGTGACGTTATAAACCAAGATGGCTACCACCATGTATGTCTGCCAGGGGCAAAAGTTAATGTCGTTGTAGAGCTGAAATCGTCTTTTAACGGCACAAAAGGTGATATCGTTGTAGACGATGGCACTAATGACATTAAGTGTAGGAGATCTGCGGCCTGTACTAAGCAAGTACAGGCCAATGCTGAAAAAAAGTAACGAGTTAGGGTTAAATTTGAAAGTGTCTGCAATCCTGCCCAGACACAATAGGATGATGAGAGCTTTGCCAATCAATTTGGCCCTGGAGAGATTGTGCAGGGCTCAATGGGTAGAATTTTTCTCACCATGGTCTGTGCTTGTTAACAGGAGAGATTGCTTCTACAGGGTTGAGATATACTTAAATAGAAGGGGTGCAAGAATATTTGCTGATGCTATTGAGACAGTGTTAGATCAGTCAGAAAACTGCTAGCTTGGGGGGATTCACAGACTAATAGATTTACAGCAGCTGCAGGCAGAGGTGGAAATGATTCTTGCACTGCTTCTATTGGAATGAGCGGCAGCCTGGAAAGCCAGTTGCTGGGGATTTCAGGAACTGCTGGGGGGGGGGGTCATTAAACAAGAAAATACATGGGCTGTGTTAGAGTAACTAAGAATAAGAACAGGTGCATGTGTACTTGCATGTACACCAATGCTAGGAGTATAGTAAATAAATTTGATGAATTTGAAAGACATCCAAGGCAGATATTGTTGGAATATCAGAGATGTTGTGCCACTCAGATATAAGGGATGCAGAATTGGAATTTGGGGAGTACAATGTGTACAGAAAGGATAGACAGGATAGGAAGGGAAAAGGGATTATGCTGTTAGTTAAGAAATATAAAATCTAAGGAAGTGCATCCAGTTGACATAGATGGACAGTGCAATGTTGAGTCAGTTTGGTGTGACATAAGCACTGGGAAAGCAAAAATGAGGGTAGGAGTTTATTATAGATCTAATCACTCTGATGAGTGCAATGAATAATTATACAGAGAAATACAGTAGAGTGGGCCAGTAAATCAGAGTGTCTTATAATGGGGGATTTTAACTTCCCAGATATAGACTGGAACTTGTGGATTGGTCACTTGTGCACTAGCAAGGCTTTTGTGGATTTATTAGATTATTGTTTTCTACAGCAGCATGTTAGAGAGGCAACAAGAGGGGGTAACACTCTTGATCTGATTATCAGCACTGATTATTCATGCATTAAGAATTTCAGATAAATGAACCACTAGATTACATTGATCACAGAGTACTGATGTGGGATTTAAAGATGTGTGCAATATGGTCTAAGTAGCCTTTTCGCCAGAAAACACCACAACAATTAAAGATGTAACTGCCATCAGGAGTAAAGGGAAGGGTTTTTGCTTTCGTAAAGGCGACTACGGTAGTTAGAAAGATGCCTGGGGTGGATGGTATCTATCCAGTTATATTAAAGGAGGCAGTAAAGGAAGTACGCAAACCCTTAGCCATAATTATGAGAGCATTTTTGGACTCAGGGGATAGATGTGAAAGAGACTGGAGATGTGCAAATGTATATCCAATTCACAAAGGGGCGATCAAAGTGTGACACGAGTAATTACAGACCTGTTAATTCGACTTCTGTGCCAGGGAAAATAATGGAGTCACTGGTTAAAGAAACATTGCAGGATCATCTAGACAAGACAGCAGTAATAATTCAGGCACAGCATGGTTTTGTCAAGGGGCAGTTTTGTCTCACAAATTTCATTGGATACTATGATGTGGTTACAAAAGAACTAGATGCAAAAAATTATTTTGATATCATATATATACTTGGATTTTGATACTGTTGCACATAGAAGGCTACTGTACAAATTGGAGCAGTATGGCATTAAAGGCAAGTTGGTACAATGGATAAAAGGATGGTTGAGTAGGAGAAGACAGAGTGGCGATCAATGGATACTACTCTATGTGGACTAATGTTATTAGTGGGTTCCCTCAGGGTTTGGTGTTGGGCCCATTGTTGTTTTTTATATTTATCAATGATATTGATAGAGTTATATCAAGCTTAATGTCAAAGTTTGCAGATGATACAAAGGTTGGCAGGGTTGTTAATAACTGTAATGATAGTATGCTATGGCAACAGGATCTAGAAAAGTTGGGCAGATGGGATGAGAAGTGGCAACTGAAGTTTTAACATTGACAAATGCAAAGTACTGCATATGGGTAGCAGTAACCCAAAAGAAATGTACCAACTATGTAGTGTTATACTCAGGGTAGTGGGAAATGAAAGAGACCCGGGGGTAATTGTTCAGTCAGACGGAATTGTCCGACAAAGCCGTCCTCTACAACCAAATTTATAATGCCATCAAATACAGTTCCACACAAGATGACCTATCTAACGAACTTCAATACCTTATAGAAAAATTCATATCCAGAAAATACCCTTTTCAGCTGATTCAACAAACTATTTCCACCGCCTAAAATAATATCAACAAACCATCCAAACATATTACATGCAGTAACATACGTATTGTTCTTCCTTACCACAGTAATCTTGCCGGACAATTCCGTCGATTATTTACCAGTACTGACATCACTCTCACATTTTCAGCATATAATAAACTAGGATCAATGTTTAATTCATATAAAGATACACATAAATATCAAATCAGTGACATGAACAATATTGTTTATTTAATCAAATGCCAACAAAACTGCAATGCATGCTACATTGGTAGCACCACCTCTAAATACGGCTCCACAACAACATCTAATACACGAGTGTATTATCATTACAATAGCTTTAGAACAGGACAATCAAACACAGAACTCACACTACATGTACAATCCCACAATCACACTCCTTTAGTTGATTCAGCCATCCCCATCATTAAATTGAAATCTAGTTTTAAAATTTTTCAGTATGAAGCCCTCATCATAGAATGGTTTCGCCATCATTCTAATTTTAACGTAATAAATGCCAAATTACCCTATAACCTCTCTCCGGTTCGGAATCTCATGCACCTGAGATTCCTGCATATATCAGAGAGCATCACAGGAACATAGTTCTTTAAATACGCGCGTTTCACTTCCTTCTCACTATCGCCAACTGAAGACATTAACTACGAAAGCCAATTCGTTACGGTAATGGCCTCCTTGATTTACAGATATAGATTCAATCATTTTTAACCTTAAATTCTAAGGCAACCAAGGACGAAGATGTGCACTTCTATTTCCTTGGGCATATTTTAACTCTGTTTTAAAATTAAATTTATCCATATTAATCCCAATTTTAAATTCAAATTAGTATCCATCCTCCTATCTCAAGCATCAATTGCAGATTATACAAAAGGTGAGTACCGTAAAAATTAAGCTACGCTATTAACTTGAGTCTTATACAAGGGGATAATCACCTCCTTATCCCTGCTAGAAAAATTCCTGTATATCATTGACAAGACACCATGAGCTACTCTTGCAGACTGTCTGCACTGCTCAGAAAACTTCATATCTGCCTGCACAATTACCCCCAGGTCCTTTTCATTCTCTACCACTGTCAGTGTAGTACCACATAGTTGATACGTCACTCTGGGGTTACTGCTTCCCACATATAGTACTTTACAATTGTCAATGTTAAACTTCATTTGCCACCTCTCAGCCCATCTGCCCAACTTTTCTAGATCCTGTTGCCACAGCATACTATCATTACTGTTATTAACAACACTTCCAACCTTCGTATCGTCTGAAAATTTGGATTAAACTTGATATACCATTGTCTCCATAGCCGAGTGGTCAGGAACGGGAGTGCAGTAGCACACGCTCTTTGAGTAGACTGGGATTCAAGCCCCTGACTGCTGAATACGGTCGATCTGCCAACCCACACTGGATCAGCATGGCAGATTATGGTCCATTTCCCTCAGCATGAATTGTTGAGGAGGCTTCCATCCTGCAGTGGGTTGATAATGGCTGCACTTTACCTTTTTTTTTTTTTTTTTACCATTGTCAATATCATTTATAAATACAGAAAACAACAATGGACCCAACACTGACCCTGAGGGACTCCTCTAATAACATTAGTCCACGATGAGCAGTGTCCATTGATTACCACTGTCTTCTTCCACTCAAACATCCCTTTATCCATAGCAGCAATTTGCCTCCAATGCCACACTGCTCCAATTTGTTCAGCAGTCTTCCATGTGCAACAGTATCAAAAGCCTTTCTAAGATCTAAATATATGGTATCAAAGTTATTCCCTGCATCCAGTTTCTTTGTGACCACATCATAGTATCCAATCAAATTGTTCAGGCAAGACTTTCCCTTAACAAAACCATGCTGTGTCTGAGCAATAACTGAAGTCTTGTCTAGAAGAACCTGCAGTGCTTCTTTAACCAGTGCCTCCATTAATTTTCCTGGAACAGAAGTTAAACTAACAGATCTATAATTACTTGTCACCCCTTTGATCCTTCTTTGTGAATTGGGGTCACATTTGCACATCTCCAGTCCATGGGTACCTCCCCTGAGTCCAAGGAATCTCTCAAATTATGGCTAAGGGTTTGCTTACTTCCTTTGCTGCCTTCTTTAATATAACTGGATAGATCCCATCCATCCTGGGTGCCCGTTTTATGTTTATCTTCAACAATTTCTCCTCCAATTTGCTCTCAGTTATTACAAAATCATGTAGCTCACTGCCAGAGTTTAATTCACCTCTAGCATTCCCCCTCCCTGAATAACTCCTCATGTGTGAATGTAGATGCAAAATACTCATTTAGTTTGTTAGCAGAATTGAACCATTCAAGCTGAACCATCAATATCCAGTGGACAATCTAATTCATCCCTTTCCTTCTAGAGTTTACATAGATAAAGAATTCTTTGCTGTTTTTCTTTGCATCCTTTGCCAAAAGATTTCTCATAATCTGCCTAATCTCCTTTGTGACTTGATTACAGACCAGCTTATATCTATCATAGGCTTCCATGTCACCCCTTAATTTATATGTATCCCATGCACTTTTCTTCTCTGCCATGTCTCATTAGTTCATCTGACTTCCATTTAGGCCTAAACCTTGAACAATATTTTTTAGTTGTTATGTAAAGGATAGTAGCTTCCAAGATAAATTCTTTGAATGCCTCCCATTTTGAATTTTCGGTTGGTAACATCATCAATCAACCTCAGGGGCTCACATCTGGGAGTATGGGCTTGGCACACCCAGGGTCCTGAGCTGGATATCATCATTCTTCTCTTTCTTGGTGATTCCCTTGTATCTCTCTCTCTCTCTCTCTCTCTCTCTCTCTCTCTCTCTCTCTCTCTCTCTCTCAGGGTAACTTGGAAATTTTTTTTTTAGTTGGTGCAGCATAAGTGCTTCCTTGCACTATATGGCTAGTAATAATAATAATTGGTCCCACCATGTAGAATTTAAATACTGTCTCAGACCACAGTAGTCACCTTTACGAAAGCAAAAACCCTTCCCTTTACCTCTGATGGTAGTTACCTTTTTGAGTAAATCCCACTTCAGCAAACTATGATCACTGCCACCTAGTGGTTCCTTTATCTGCAGATTCTTAATGCATACAGAATCACTACTGATAATCAGATCAAGAGTATTACTCCCTCTAGTTGCCTCCCAAGCATGCTGATGTAGAAAACAATCAACCAATAAATCCACAAAAGCCTTGCTAGTGTGTGAGTGACCAACCCACAAATTCCAGTCAATATCTGGGAAATTAAAATCTCCCATTATAAGACTCTCTGATTTACTGGCCCACTCTATTTCCCTGTAGAGTTTCTTATTATACTCATCAGAGTCATTAGGCCTATAACACACTCCTATTCTCAATTTTGATCTCCCATGCTTATGTCACACCAGACTTACTCGACACTGCACTGTCTGGCGATGTCGACTGGCTTCACTTCCTTGGATTTTGTGTTTCTTAACTGATAGCATAACACCTCCTCCCTTCCTATCCTGCCTATACACATTGTACTCCCCAAATTCCAGTTCTGCATTCTTTATATCTGTGTGACACCATGTCTCTGATATCCCTACAATATCTGCCTTTGATGTTTTGGACAATACCAGAAATTCATCAAATTTATTTACCAAACTCCTAGCATTGGTGTATACGCAAGTATACATGCACCTGTTCCTGTTCTTAGCTACCCTAACACAACCCATGTGTTTACTTGTACTGCAATGACTCCCAGCAGTTTCTGAAATACCCTGCATCTTGTTTTCCAGGCTGCTGCTCATTCCAATAAATCCACAATAAGTGCAAGAATCACTTTTACCTCTGCCAGTGGCTACTGTTAATCTATTAGTTCTTGTATCCCCCCAAGCTAGCAGTTTTCTGACCCACCTAGCACTGCCTCGATAGCATCAATATTCTTGCACCCTTTCTATTTATGTGTATCCCATCCCTGTAGAAGCAGTCTCTCCTGTTAACAAGCACAGATCAGGCTGAAAAAAAATTCTATCCCTTGAACCTGGCACAATCTATCCAGGACCAAATCGATCAACAAGGCTCTAATCATCATATACTCCCTCCTATCGTGTCTGGTTAGAATTGCAGACACTTTCAAATTGAACCCTAATTCACAGCTTTTTTTTCAACAGTGACCTGTGCTTGTTAAGTAATTCCACTGGTCTCCTACTCTTAATATCATTAGTGCCAACGTGTACAACAATATCACCTTTTGTGCCCTTAAAAGATGATATCCACTCTTCAACATCATCAACCATGATGTTGTAGAGCGGATACCCTGGTCCTTTTCCACCTGTTCCTTTTTACGTTATATCTGTTACCAGCATTCCTTTGTGCACTTGGCCATCATTAATTTCAAACAGAAAATGTGATTTGTAACTAGAAGTGATACCATTCTTGCCACCAAGCAGTTCTCTTTGTATCACTGTTAACATCGATGATGGCCATTATCGTTGATCACCCATTAATTGTGCTCCCCGACACTGGCTAGGATGGGCTTACAACGTTGGAAATCTGTAGGTACAGATTGTGAAAATCAGTTTTCTGTTACTGGCAGATCTGATGTATCAGAGTGCTTTCATATACCCACTGTTGCACTTGGCATCCAACTATTTTGGCATGACCCATGCATTTGGCAATTTTCCATGTGGAACATCCAGCTTCTGACAACCAAGTGGTCTGCCCCCTATTGAAGTCCATCAGTTGTATATAATATCACCTTATGCATGTTAACCTTTTCAAAAGTACATATATACAGTATATATACATATTTTATGTAGGTATCCCTTGTTATACGCAGTCTCACTTTATGCATTCTCTCTATTATGTGAATTCAAAAAATCAAAATAAAAACTAGTCTTAATCACTGTGCTCACACATCTGCAACTCAACCACTATGCATATACTATAAGCACATGGTGTAAGTGTTTAGTCTCTCTGCAGCCGCAGAATTGAAGCATCACAAATGGTATTTTTGTTTACTTAAATTTGCGCAATGTATTACATTGTAGTGTATTTGTGCAATGTACTACATTACAATGCATTACATTGTAGTGTAGCTGACATGCAAGTTAGTGCAAATGCATCATTTCTGCATGCAGCCAACTACTAATTAACTAGGAATTGGCACCATTTAAGTATATCTCATATTGTGAATACCTTCACAATGAGTCCATGATATTGCACTACCTCGAATAAGTAATGCTTCACCAATGGGGAAGACTACTGTTACTTATTCTCAGCAGATACCACCACCCAGATGACACCATTTTGGAGCTTGTTGGCTCCTCATCAGTGGGTAACCCCCCCTCCCCCATGCCGTCTAAGTGGTTGTATCCATTGGTGAAGCGTTACTTATTCAAGGTAGTGCAATGTCATGGTAACTCGTTGTGAAGATATTTACAATATGAGATATACTTAAATGATGCCAATTCCTAGTTACTTAGTAGTTGGCTGCATGCAGAAATGATGCATTTGCACTAACTTGAATATCAGTTAACTGTTTCATAACTTGAGGCTTATAGCCCTACTCTATGATTGTAGTGTAACTTAAAATCAATCCCCGTGGAAAAATGTAAAAACAGATTGAAATGAGGCAAAAAACAAAAGGGATCTTTAACTCTCAAGAAAAAATTAGATGTGATTAAGAGGTATGACTGTAACTAATGGGCTGTTGACATAGAGCCATGGGAATCTCCAGATTGATGTTCAGAACAATAAGGAATCAAACTGAGAAAATTAAAGGCATTTGTAAAAGTGGTTAGAATGACAGTAAGACCACACAGATAGGCCACTGCTTATGGAGAAATTAGAAAAGATGTTGGCTCAAATGGACTGAGCATCAAAATTAGCATGCTATTCTTATATCCACCAGTATTGTTCAGTGAAAAATTTGCTTGAGGACCTGAATGTTATTGAGCACAAACTGAAAGTGCAAATCTTTGTCACAAGTGCCGAGTGGTTTGATCGTTTTAAGGGGCAACATGGATTTCATAACATTAAGCTAACGGGTGAGGCTGCAGCAGTTGAAGACCATGATTATTTACCTCAGCAGGTGTTCATTGTGAACAAAACAGGGTGGTTCTGGAAGTGCATGCCAAGCAGAACATTTGTCTCAGTGCTAGAGAAGACAACTCTGGGTTTTAAAGCCTCAAAGGATTGTCCTATATTGTTGTTAGGAGGAATGTATCTTAAGACTGTAAAATAAAACACCTCATAGTTTATCACTCTGAAAACCTATGAACTCTGAAGGGTTATTCTAAGGAGCATTTGCCAGATTGTATGGCAGTCTAACAAGAAAGCTTGAATTACAGTAGCTCTTTGAATCCTACTTTTCCAATGAACTCTGTCTCAAGGAGAGTTGGATTTGAAGACAAAGATGAGGCCAATATGGATGAATTGCCCCAATATCGCCCGGGAGCTCACCAGTGAGGACCTTCCCGAATTGGAGAAAGATTTGAAGATAATGGCCCCTCTGTTGTTGAACCTGTTAAACATCTTGCAACAAATCAAATGGCTGAATTTTTTAAGCACATGGAATGTGCCAAGTTGAGTAACTTTTTGTTACTCAAGTCACACCTGAACTTAAAAGATGCATATTCATGGCACACCTAAATAGTAATTGCCACTGAACTCTGGTGTTTTTCCTAATCGCACAGCACATCAGTTTGCTGTGGCACACAGGTTGGGAACCACTGCATTAATAAGAAAAATCTTTACAGAGAGAGAAGCACTAAAGTTTCTAGAAAGATTCAGAACTCTTCTGCTTGCTTAAAAGAACTCTGCAAGGGAAAAGAAAAGTATTGTTACTTATTCTTAGTAGGAACCCACCTAGATGGCAATTTTAGTACTATTTTACCCTTCTTTGGTGAGTGTGTAAGTACCCAATCACTGATGGTATAACAGCTGACAACCTAGTTGTGAATTAAGTTCACAATATGAGAGATGCCAAGTGGGCATGTAGTTTAATATATGTAGGCGTTTAGGGCTAAAAAGTCTTAGACTGCACATATGCCCACTGAGAATAAGTAACTATAGTCTTCTTTACTGGGAAACATTACTTATTCAAGGTTGGTGTACTGTGTACAGAATGATATAATGCAGACTTATATGAGAGTTAACTCTTCCCACAGTCGTCTGAAATATTTAATTTTATATTAAATTAATTATTTTAGATAATATTTTAAATATTATTATTAAATTAATTAAATATTTTAGCTCATCTGAAATATTTTAATAATTACATTTTAGGTTGAAATCCGGCCGATGATGTATGTAGCTCTAACTTATGATCACCGTTTAATTGATGGACGTGAGGCTGTGACTTTCCTTCGAAAGATAAAGGCTGCAGTTGAAGATCCTCGTGTTATGTTCATGGATCTCTAGTATAGTATATTGGGATGATTAAGTAGTCGGAGTTTTTAAATTTAAATAAAACTTAGGTCTTATTTCAAGAGCACAAGAATGAATACTGACCAATAGGGAACTGGCATAGAACTTTTGCTTGAAGACAAGAAAAGATTTATTGATAGTGTTTGTGAAAATAAAGACAGGAACACTCCATTTTGCTATAAATAATTATTTATTATTTCCGCATTCTTATTTCAGATGTAAAATGAAAGTTAACTGTTATGCTAAACAGTAAAAACAGCAGTATATAGTTTACCAGATGCTTGTACCTCTAATGTATATTTATTTATACAGGATTCTTAATTCTGGATCCTTGATTTGTGATGGAGAAAGAAATATACTGTAGATAATTGTATTATCCCAGAAAATTATTTTATCAGTTGTTTAAAAAGAATCAGACCAGCTTATTATGCATAACTTCTAATTGCAATCAGTTGAATTTTGATACCATTTATTATTACGCTGAAAGCAGCTGGTAAACTATAGGATTTTTACATTGCAGTAAAAAGATAATAAAAATTTTTAAAAGAGAAAACATTTATTCTCTGTTAATTATTTATTTTAACCAATTAAAAGTCAGTATTTTTGCATAGATACTTTTTGTGGAATTGATATTTATGAGATTAGGATTTGAATGACAAAAAAAAAAAATCAAAATTTTTTATATAGATTATATTTAAAACTTTAATAGCAATTATTTTATTCAAGTTGATTTTATATATACCCACAAACACACAGTAAAAACACATCCATTCATAGTACAGTTAATGCCACATAATTGAAACAGGAAATGATTCCATGTCCAAAAGCAAATCGAAAACAGTTTTTTTGCTGATGCTTATTTCCCACGATAATTGTAATAAAAGAATGATTATATCACATTTGGCCTTAGCAATTTGTGTTCATAATTTAATTGATGTCCAGGATAATTACCTAGGGGGGTGTAATTCCACATGTTTTATTTCACAGATTAGCAACATGTGGAATTACAACCCCCTCTCATTAATGCATATTATGATATATATGGTAACAACTTTTATTATATTTCATGTGGCAATTGCACACTGTATATTATCTGAAGTACACATCACAAATCCACATCTAAATCGTTCACATTTAGCATTAGCATTAGTAGAGGCATACGATGCAAGAAAGCAAGTTTATGCAGTATCAGCCAAAAAAAAAAAAAAAACGCTCCCATTTCACCCCTCTGTTTGTTCCAAATACTTGTCCAGCTCAGCCTTAAATTTATTTAGGCTGTCAACTTCCACAAAAAAAATGGAAGTCTGTTCCACCAATCAACTACCCGCTGGCTAAAGGCAAATTTCTGCACATCTATTCTACAACTCTCTCTCTCTCTCTCTCTCTCTCTCTCTCTCTCTCTCCTCAATTTGAATATATGCCCCCTCAGGTTCTTAATCTGAGCAAGAGGAAGAATCCCATCAGCATTCAGCTTCCTCAACCCATTCAAGGCCTTATACACCTCAATCAGATCACCTTGCAGGTGCCTACTCTCCAGGCGCTGCAATTTGCAGAACTTAAGCCTTTCTTTGTAAGAGCAACCTTTTGTTCCATTCACTAATTTTATTGCCCTTCTCTGTACTCGTTCCAGCAGCTCTACATCCTTCCTAAAATGAGGCCTCCAGACCTGTAGACAGTACTCTAGGTGTGGCCTGACCATTGCCTTGTATAACGGGATAATCACCTCCCTGTCCCTGCTAGCAAAACAACTATATATCATTGACAAGACTTCATGACCTGCCCTGATCAGCAAACTTCATATTTGGCTGCATAGTTACCTCCAGGTCTTTTTCACTTTTCACTTCCCTGAGTGTAGTACCACCCAGTTGGCACATTTCTCTTCAGTTATTGTTACCCATATGCAGTACTTTGCATTTGTCAATGTTAACCTCCAGTTGCCACTTCTCAGCCCATTGTCACAACTTATCTAGATCCAGTTGGAGTAGTATACAGTCGTTAACAACATTGCCAACCTTTGTATAATCTGCAAACTTGGACATTAAACCTGATATACCTTCATCAATATCATTGATAAATATACAAAACAACAATGGGCCCAACACCGAGCCCTGGGGAACTCCACTAATAACATTTGTCCACTAAGAGCAGTATCCATTGTAGCAACCTACCTTTAATGTCATACCCAGTTTGTACAGCAGTCTTCCATGTGCAACAGTATCAAAAGCTTTCCTGAAATCAAAGTATATGATATCAAAATTATTTTTGGCATTCAGTTCCTTTGTGACCAGATCATAGTATCCAATCAAATTGGTCAGACAAGACCTCCCTTTGACAAACCCATGCTGTGTCTTAACTATTACTGCAGTCTTGTCTAGATGATGATTCTGCAATGTTTCTTTAACCAGTGACTCCATTATTTTCCCTGGAACACAAGTTAAACTAACAGGTCTATAGTTACTTGCGTAATTTTTTGAACCCCATTTGTGAATTGGTGATATATTTGCATACCTGCAGTCCATGGGGACCTTCCTCTGAGTCCAAGAAAACTCTCATAATTGTCACTAAGGGTTTGCTTGCTTACTTTGCTGCCTCCTTTAATATAACTGGATAGATCCTGTCCACCCCAGCTGCCTTCCTTGTGTTTAACTTCAACAATTTCTCCTCCACTTTGCTCTCAGTTATTACAAAATCACTTAGCTCCCTGTTAGTTTGATAAACTTCTGGCATTCCCCTCATTGAATAACTCCATGTGTGAATGTAGATGCAAAATGCTCATTCAGTTTATCAGCTACCTGAGTATGATCATCAGTAGTCAACCCATCTGTGTTAAGTGGTCCAATCTGATTCATCCCTTTCTTTCTAGTTTACACAATTAAAGAATTCTTTGCATCCTTTGCAAAAGATTTCTCGTAATCTGCTTTTGCCTGCCTAACCTCCTTTGTGACTTGATTACAGACTAGCTTCTATCTGCCATAGGCTTCTGTGTCACCTGATACTTTATATGCATACTATACATTTTCTTCTCTGCCACAAGCCTCATTAATTCATCTGACATCCATTTAGGCCTGAACCCTGAACAGTATTTCTTAGTTGGAATGAAAAGCCTCGTAGCCTCCAAAACTAAGTCCCTGAAGGATTCCCATTTAGAATTCAAAGTTGGTAACATCATCAGTTGATCCCACTGTACAGAATTTAAAAACTGTCTGAGACCCCTGGAATCACCTTTACGAAAACAAAAGCCCTTCCCGTTAGCCTTGATGGTAGTTACACCTTTAAGAAATTCCCACATCAGTACATTGTGATCAATGTCACTGAGTGGTTCCTTTATCTGCAAATTCTTAATGCATGAATAACCACTGCTGATAATCAGATCAAAAGTATTACTCCCTCTGGTATCTTCCCGAACATGTTTCTGTAGAAAACAGTCATTCAATAAATCCACAAAAGTCTTGCTAGTATGCGAGTGACCAGCCCACAAGTTCCAGTCAATATCTCTAAAGTTAAAATCTCCCATTATAAGACATTCGGATTTACTGGCCCACTCTTATTTCTCTGCACAATTGCTCATTATACTCCTCAGATTCATTAGGCCTATAACACACACCTACTCTCATTTTTCCTTTCCCAGTGCTTATGTCACACTCAACATTGCATTGCCACCAACATCAGTTGAACGCACTTCCTTAGATTTTATGTGTTTCTTAACTAACAGCATAACCCCTCCTCCCTTCCTGTCCTGTCTATCCTTTCTGTACACATTGTACTTCCCAAAGTCCATTTGAAGATGAGTATTTAAATCTGTTCCTTCTGCTGGACCCAGAGAAATTAATCAAGTGGATTTAGCTTGAGTGATTTATGGTCAGTAGTGCCATGAATAAGTCTCTAATATGTCCAGTAATACAGTAGATAAAAATGAGACACAATGCTCAGCCTACTGGGAGTAGTTAGACCGTGATTTTTTTCTCTAAGGTACCAGCCCATACATTAATACCCAACATGTTATAATGAAACTGAAAGAGAATAGCAAAGTGTGGAATCACCCCCCCTCCCCACCTATTAATGTGTATTGTGGAAGTTCCAAGTGATTTCCTGTTTGAATTATGCTTCGTCAGTCCTCAGGATGCACTTGCAAGACCAAATCACAGTAGGAAACACAATCCTCATAAACTGGAGGTAAGAGTTACTGAACATAGCAGATATGATTCTAAGATTCTAAACATATATTTGGCTTTACATTTCCTGTCATAATGCAGCAAATGGTAGCATGGTTCACTCCTACCCTTCATCAAGCTGGCCTGTGTACATTAATCGTTTGACCAAGCTCCACTGCTTCTTCCATATCAGGCATTTGCACTGAGAGTGATCCCCCCTGTTTGCACCAAATATAGGCATTCATCAAGTCATGACATTGGTTTCAGGATTCTGTCCGTCTGGGTGTTTTTGCAACATGTGGTACATGCTGTAATACTCATTGGTCATGTAGTCCATCTCTTATGTACAAAATGAGATTATGCATAGGTTTCTGAATTTAATATGATACTATTAAGCTGAAATAGCTCTCTTTTAAATTCTCAAGCTGACATACAGTTTGCATATGGTGACAAGTCTGTTCATATGTGATATGCGCATATGTGACATGTCTGTGCATATGTGATTTGCATAGAAATATACTTTCAAACTTTTTCAGTGCAAATTGCAAATATTCCATTTAAGCATCAGATCAAAAAAACTGTTCAGAACATTTTCAGTTTATTTTTGGCCAAGAAATCATTTTCCATGCCTATTATTCAGCATTAACATTGCGTGCATACATACATACACACACAAAACCAAGTGCAGCAGTGGTGATATTTTTGGAGGGTGTGTTCTTAACTCTTTTGCCTTTTCTGAATTTTGGTTGTACATACTGACAAAATAGGAAATACAGTATTTCAAAATTTATATATATAGTTCCAAAGCAAATATTGTAAATAAGATATCATTACTGCAGCACAACTATTATTGAGTACACAGCAGTAGGGACATTAATGGAATCCAGTGGATAAAATAAAGTTTTTGCATTTAAAAGTTCTCTTTAATACTCATTTCAGTTTTATCTGCAATGGGTAGTTCATTATGAAATAGAAACAAAAACCTTCTTGGCAAAGGTAAAAAAAGCCAACATGAGAACCATGGCAAACTTTGGTAAACTTTTACCAGACAAAACTCATTTCCCGCTACTGCAGTTTCTCCCTGCATTCTCGGTAAACAAATGGTGTATATTATCGGTAGTGGCAGTAGAAGTCGATAATGATGTATTGATTAGTTTTTTCTGAATATTAAAAGCAGATTATTGGAGTTCGTGAGTGTAATGCCTTCGTGGTTGAAATTTACTTATGGGTACACCCTCCAGACTGCCTCAGTCTTAGGGTGTTTATCCCCCTTCCCACTGTTTTAAAATAGGAAAATGACTTCATCAGGTGGTGCATGTTATCAGTAGTGCAATAGAAGTTCGTTTCCCTATTTTAAAACAGCAGGAAGGGGGAATAAACACCCTAAGGCTGAGACAGTCGTGGAGGGTGTACCCTTAAGTAGATTTCAGACCACTCGTGATCTCCAATAATCTGCTTTTAATAATGAGAAAAAACTAATCAATACATCATTATTGATTTCTATTGCCACTACTGATAACACACACCATCTGTTTACTGAGAATGCGGGGAGAAACTGGTAGTGGGAAACGAGTTTGTCCAGTATAAGTTTCTCGAAGTTTGCTGTGGTTCTTGTGTTGGCTTTCTTTACCCTAATTAGCCACCTATTAACTAATTCTGCAGATAAAAAAGTTGTATACCAACTGAATAGTACTCAAGAAATGAAATGAATGAAGGAAACAATTGTACATTTGCAATAGTATATCTTGTTAAATAAAATTTTTTTTATATGTTGTAGTTTGAATTATTATTATATATATCCTCCAAATCAGTCACTCTCAGTGGATATACAGGTCACTATGATGTTTATAATTATTCTTTCTGGACTGTTAGCCTTCCATTTACTATTTTCCTCCATGCTGGTCTGTTTCCTATTAAACCTTTAGCCATAGCCAAAATAAGATTCTTCTTCTTCTAATGCTTGCTTGAACTATTGGACCAACTTCAGATGTATTTAACTGGCCTTCCTTTTTTTTTCATGCCCATACTGTATTAAATTTGCTTCACCTGCCTTTTATCATGTATCTGTTGCATGGGGATTTTTTCTTATTTCTTTATCACAGTGGTTTATTGCAGTGTCATTGATGGTGAAAGAATGCTGCATTTAATGTATTTCTAAGTCTTGTTGGATTGCAGTTTGTTAGAGTTTTTTTGCTATAAACAGAAACAGTTTCATTGAAGCAAGGATTGAAGCAAGCCTGTGTCAAATTGTGTTGAATTCTGCTAGAAGAGTAAGCATATATTTTCAGATAAAAATTGTGCCATTCCAGACAATTTTAATTTACTAGATTGGGTAGCAAAAGTTACTTGGTTTGAAAATATGGAGTTTGATAGTTGTGCATTCCCATTTCATGTGATTTACTTCTGGCTCTGTTGGGTTCTTATATACTTACAGTTGAAGCAGTGATATTTGGATGTTACTTTTTTTAAATAAAAGGATGAAGTGGCTTTTATTTTTAATGGTTATGGTGTAGATCTTATGGTGTAGCACTAAAGAATAATTGTCCATGTTAATCTAATATGATAGGATCTGTTGTGTTAAAAATTTTGGAGAAGTCTGCTGCTGCCTGTGTCAAATTTTAGATTGTAGTACCTGTGTTCATTATGGCCTAAGTAAGCACTCTGCTTTTTACACATTTGTATGCTTTATTGGCTCAATTTTATCAACAGTTGTAGGGGAAAAAAGTGCTGTCGTGTTTTATTTTTTGATTTAATTTTCTTCTGTCCGTGATTGATTATTATTAAATCTTTGGTTAAAATTTTGAACATATCTTTTCAGATTGGTTCTGTGATTCATTTATTATCCCATGGATAGAAGTGCCTCAGGATAAACTATACCAGAGCTGTTTTTTTTTTTTGTTTCCAATTTAAACAAAATTTACGCACATCAATGCCAATTTATGAATTCCTTAATTCTGTTTTCATTTGATCTGTATCATTAACATTGTTTTGTTAACGAAGAAGTTTGGCTATAAAAACCAAGCATTTTCTTAAGCCTATTCTTGCATATTAATTATCAAGAATTATATGACAAGAATTTAAAATTAGCTTCTTCCTCATCAATTACCGAAGTATGACAGCTTCACATTTGATACATATGTCTTTTAAAGGAAATTTTTTCTCAGTTCAAATGTTTTTTGTGTCTCTCGGTGGTATTTCAAGCTTTGTTCACCGACACTGAAGATAATGCCCAAACAGGGGTGTTTTTAACATGCGAAAAAATCTCTAAAGCATGGCATCATATTTTTAACATAAAAATTGAATCATTCACAATTGTGTTCCTAATTAGATTGAAAATAAAGGGCAGCATCAAAAAGTGTACAATTTAAAATTTTTTTCTTGCCAATTTTGAGCTTATTAAAAGGCATCCTTTGTTCCATTGTGTTAGAAGGATATTTACATGCCTCATGGGTTACATGGATATTTACGTCAGGGGGTTAAAATTAAAGTTAAAACTTGAAAGGAAATTGTATAATTCACAAGGCAATCAAATGTCAATAGAAATTCCTCAAAGTAGACACCACTTAGCGTTGCGTTTTCAGTAGTATTAATCTGTTTTATTGAAACAAAACAGGTTTTATCTTGAATGCTAGTGATGTACTTTTTCATGTTGCAGCCCACTATAAGGGGAAACATGCCATTAAAGTCAGTTCAGGACATTGCATACAGTCATTTTGTTCACTATGTTAGCATTTTTTTGGGTTCAGAAATTAATTGGGAAACACAAACAATATTTTTTTCCTTTGAGTTATTTTGATCACTTTTATAAATTTAATAATGTGGAGTTGGTACCACATTCCAGCTCAGTATTATTAAAAGTCAAATTCCTTGATGTTATGCTCGCTGTTCATCTTAACTTTCATATTCAGGTTCTGAGAGAGAAACTTCTAAGAGTATTTTTGTTAATGAAACAGATTTATTAATCCAAGGAGTATAAGAAAATATTTTTATATCTACATTTTTTCTGTATATAATTAATTTTCCCCTTGCTGTCTGTCAGCTGTCAGGTGCTCCTTAGTTATTGTATATTCTGGACAATGGGGTACACTGGACCATTAGCTGCACCCAGAAGAATTTGAGAATTAATATTTTATTGCATATATTTGAAATACTCTTTCACAAGTAAAGGTATCATTTTCCTCAGTTGGAGAGGATAGCTGTAATGTCTTTAAGCTGCTCCATGTAGTAATTTTTCATCAGGACTACAAATTTATAACATATTGAAACTGCTGTACTGCATGAAACAAACAGAAACATGAGCTACTAAAGAAATCTCTTCCCCCCCCACACACTGGTCTGGTTATTCATTGATTTATTGCAGAGATTAATGATTCTCGAAGGTCATAGATAGGTCAATCAAATAATTACTAATACCAGTAATTTGAACTGATCTCTCTGATTATTGTTTCACATGTAAATCTCAGTAGAAGAAGAAGGGAAATGGAGGAAGGGAGTAGTTAGTCTCATATATTGAATGGATGGCAGATGTAATTCCCTGTAATCCTTTCTAGAAGGAAGGTGCTTTATTTTTTCTTTCTTGTGGAAATAAAAGAAGAGTTTTAGTGAAACATGTAACACCCCACTGGGATACATTAAGTAATAATTAGGAATGGCCACCTTTTCTTGTAGAGTTCTGTATATCATATTGAAAGTGTATTCCATATCACCTAGGAGCATGTCCATAAGCTACCACAGAACAGTACACCCACCCACCAACTACTGATCTGCCCCATCAAATGTTTTTAGCATTAGTAGAGGCATATGATGCAAGAAAGCAAGCTTATGCAGCATCAGCCAAAAAAAAAAAAAAAGAAAAGAAGCTCTGTTCGTTCCAAATACTTGTCCAGCTGAGCCTTAAATTTATTTAGGCTATCAACTTCCACAACAAAGGATGGAAATCTGTTCCACCAAGCAACTACCCGCTGGCTAAAGGCAAACTTCCGCACATCTATCCTACAACTGTCTTTCCTCAATTTGAATTTATGTCCTCTCAGGTGATTATTCTGAGCAAGAGGAAGAATCCCGAATGCCATCAGCATTAAGCATGCTCAAACCATTCAAGGCTTTATACCCCTCAATCAGATCACCTCTCAGGTGCCTAGTCTCTAGACACTGTAATTTGCAAAACTTAAGTCTTTCTTCGTAAGAGCAACCCTTTGTTCCATTCACTAATATTGTTGCCCTTCTCTGTACCCGTTCCAACAGCTCTACATCCTTTTACATTAGGCCTCCAGACCTGTATACAGTACTCAAGGTGTGACCTGACCATTGCCTTATACAAGGGGATAATCACTTCCTTATCGTGCTATAAAAATTCCTGTATATCATTGACAAGACACCATGAGCTACTCTTGCAGACTGTCTGCACTGCTCAGAAAACTTCATATCTGCCTGCATATTACCCCCAGGTCCTTTTCGTTCTCTAACACACTCAGTGTAGTACCACATAGTTGATACGTCACTCTGGGGTTACTGCTTCCCACATGTAGTACTTTACATTTGTCAATGTTAAACTTCCTTTGCCACCTCTCAGCCCATCTGCCCAACTTTTCTAGATCCTGTTGCCGCAGCATACTATCATTGCTGTTATTAACAACCCTTCCAACCTTCGTATCGTCTGCAAACTTGGACATTAAGCTTGATATACCATCGTCAATATCATTTATAAATACAGAAAACAACAATGGACCCAACACTGAACCCTGAGGGATGCCACTAATAACATTAGTCCACAATAAGCAGTGTCCATTGATTCCCACTCTGTCTTCACCTGCTCAACCATCCCTTAATCCATAGCAGCACTTTGCCTACAATGCCACACTGCTCCAATTTGTTCAGCAGTCTTCCATGTGCAACAGTATCAGAAGCCTTTCTAAGATCCAAATATATGATATCAAAGTTATTCCCTGCATCCAGTTCCTTTGTGACCACATCATAGTATCCAATCAGATTGTTCAGGCAAGACTTTACCTTAACAAAACCATGGTGTGTCCGAGCTATAACTGAAGTCTTGTCTAGAAGAACTTGTTTAACCAGTGCCTCCATTAACTTTCCTGGAACAGAAGTTAAACTAACAGGTCTATAATTACTTGTGTCGCCCTTTGATCCTCTGAATTTGGGGTCACATTTGCACATCTCCAGTCCATGGGTACCTCCCCTGAGTCCAAAGAAGCTCTCATAATTATGGCTAAAGGTTTGCTTACTTCCTTTGCTGCCTCCTTTAATATAACTGGATAGATCCCATCCACCCCGGGTGTCTTTTTTATGTTTATCTTCAACAATTTCTCCTCCACTTTCCTCTCAGTTATTACAAAATCATCTTGCTCACTGCCAGAGTTTAACTCAACTCTGGAATTTCTCTCCCTGAATAACTCGTCATGTGTGAATGTAGATGCAAAATACTCATTTAATTTGTTAGCCACCTGAGCAGGATCATCAGCAGTTGAACCATCAATATCCAGTTGACCAATCTGATTCATCCCTTTCCTTCTAGAGTTTACATAAGTAAAGAACTCTTTGTTTTATTTTGCATCCTTTGCCAAAAGATTTCTCATAATCTGCCTTTGCCTGCCTAATCTCCTTTGTGACTTAGTTACAGACCAGCTTATATCTATCATAGTCTTCCATGTCACCCATTAATTTATATGTATCCCATGCATTTTTCTTCTCTTCCATATGTCTCATTAGTTCATCTGAGATCCATTTAGGCCTAAACCCTTGAATAGCATTTCTTAGTTGGTATGTAAAGCCTAGTAGCTTCCAAGGTAAACTCTTTGAATGCTTCCCATTTTGAATTTGCTGTTGGTAACATCATCAGTTGGTCCCACTGTAGAATTTAAATACTGTCTCAGACCACTGTAGTCGCCTTTTCAAAAGCAACAGTTTAAAGAATTACTGTATGTGTTAAGCACTTCTAATAAAAAAGATCTAAACAGTTTAATCTTCACAATTTCACAGATTTAAAGTAGGTTAACAAATGTTTGTCCTTTTTTTGAGGAGCTCATTAACTAAATTCTAAAATGCAGTAAATATGAACAATGGGCTCTCATCATGATGAAATTCAGATTATAATATTTGGCAATAAAAATGAAATTTAAACTGTATACTTATTTCTGATTTTTTTTGCATATCAGTAGGTGTATCACTAACAAGAAATGGCATACCACAAGGTTGCCCACCCCTGTACTATACAATCAGACCTAAAAAAAAAAAAAAAAAAAAGTCATTTCATGCATCTAGTATATGTTGGACCATAAGAACCCAGGGAATTTTAGGCAACATTTTCCAAGAATAAAGTGCATCTTATGGTTCAGCAAAGATGATAAATTAATTTTCATGTGGAATTTCACTCTGTAGAATAGATCACTTGAAAAATTGGTGGCCTTTAATGTTAAAAACACATTTTACAGCTTCAGTAAAACCTTTGGAAAATGTGGGAAAGAAAATTGTGAAGATTTTTGTTTTGTTTTGCTCTTGGAAGGTGAGGGCATGTACTATTACACTCGGCCCAGTTATTCATTAGATGATTCCTTTGGTAGTTTAGATGTGATGGCCAATGCTGCAGCCACCTTGAAACAAAATTAAGAAATTACTGTTATTTTGATTTTCAAGTTGTGAACTTTTCTTCATGTGAATTTTTCTACCTCTGAACTGATTATGCAGTAATGTTTTGCTTACTTGTTTGGACTGAAGTTCATTTTTTTGTTTATTTTTTAAGGACAATAATGGAATATATATACACAAGCACACAATATAAATAAGATGAATATATATTATTGAAATCTACTTTAAATGTGAGATTGAAAGAACCGTACTTGCATTTCAGGTCTTGTTTGTGGAAGATTGTGTCACTTAATAGTATGAGAGCCAATAGGCACATTAGTAGCTATGAGGGGCATTCAAAAAATAAGTTACACCTGCTGCCGTCTCTTGGTATAATTGCACAACAAATGTGGCCCCTGCACGGAATGCAGTTCATATCATGCGCCTCCTGGTAGGTGAGTTTTGTTGACGTAGTGGTAACAGTTGTGTAGAAGCAAGCATTCATAATGGCACGTCAGCTAGAATGTTACTCCAAGTTTGAGGTACGCTGAACAGTGCGATTTTTGTGGACTAAACATCTGAATTGTTCCAAGATTCAATGTGAAATGATGGCAGTGTATGGGGAAAATGCAATGTCGCATGCAGCCATGGTGAAGTGGTGCCAGCAGTTTGAATGTGTTCGCACGGAATTGACGGATGCTGATCGAAAAGGAAGGCCAATAATGTCGACCACTGCAGACAATGTGATGCAGGTTGATGAAATGATTCACAATAATTGAAGACAGTCGCAGAAATGGCAAAGGAGTTGGATATTTCAATAGACAGTGTTCATTCCATCCGTAAACATCTTGACTATCGCAAATTGTGTGCACGATGGATTCCTCGTTCACTGACAGAAAAAACACAGAAATCAACTTTTTTGTCTTCTCTAGCCTTCCTTCAATGTTATTCTGTGGAAGGCCATGACTTCTTATGATGCATCATTGCTGGGAATGCAACATGGGTGCACCATTTCACCTCAGAAATGAAGAGAACATCTACGGAATGGATTCATACAATATCGCCTGTCCAGAAGAAATTCAAAGTTCACCATCAGCAGGAAGGTCATGGTCACTGTGTTTTTCGACTGCGAAGGAGTTGTTTACATGGAATTTATGGCAAAAGGCACAACAATTAATGCTGCCTCATACTGCCTAGCATTACGGTTTGCAAGCAGCCACGAAAAACAAGAGGCCTGGAAAGTTAAGCAAAGGTGTGCACACCACACAATGCATGTGCAACACGGCACTTGCCCCAAAGTTTTGGATTGGAGGTATGGCAACATCTGCCGCACAGTCCCAATCCTTCGCCTTGTGACTATCACATCTTTGGCAAGCTGAAAGAACATCTAGGGGGACAGCGATTTGCAAATGATGAGCAGGTGCAAACAGCAGTTCGACGGTGGCTGAATGACCAAGGAGTAGATTTCTATCATCAGGGAATCAAATGTTTAGTTGCACGTTCTGAGAGGTGTTTACACCAACTTGATGACTGGAAAAGTAGTGCAAGGTATGTGCTTTCTATTGCATAATGTTACATACCTCAATATATTGGTATGTAATCAATAACAGATGCATGGTCATTTTATGCCCATGCATCTGTTAATCTAAAAACTAATATATTAATAATAATAACTAATTTAATATAAATCCATTCATATTATATGGGCTTATTATGGAGATTTCTCCCCTACTCAAGAAGGGGGGGGAAGAGAATCTTGAGCAGATCTTGAGGAAGAGAATCTTGAGCAGATCTTGAGGAAGAGAAGCTTGAGTCCAATCAAATTAAATAGCTCATTACACATTTTCTGTTATTCCAATATCAGTATTACTATTAAATTTTATGTAGTGACTGATGGGGCCAAATATTGTAATTTTTGAGAGTTAATTAGCATCTGAATAGTAATTTAATAGTGATATTTTAATTAAAAATAAATACAGCAAACTGCAATTGGAACACAAAGCCCAATGTGTATACATCAGGTAAAAAAAAATCAGTTTACTTCTGTGTATGTAGCATATGGAATAAATTGCAACAGTGATCAAGGTGTATAGATTGGTAAAGTTCAAAGCAGAATTGAATAGTCACTTTTTGGTGAAGGTAAGGTATAAAGATTTTTTTTTTTTAATACTTTTTTATCAGGTGTAGAAAAAAAAAAGTCCACTTCCTTGCATCATTCAGCATGCATAATTTTAATGCCAATTTTAATGCATACCTATTTTTGTTTCAAAAGATTAATTTTTATCTAACCATGCTAAGTTTCAACAGTCTCTTTACAAGGGGTTAATAAATACTGATAACTCATAATTGAATTAATGTTTGTAGTTTTAATGTTATATTATGTGTTAATTTGTTAATGTGTGGTGTTGATTTTCAGTTTCCACGATGACTTACCAGTAATGTTTGGCACCTCGTATACATGGCTATTTGTTTCACTGTGCTAGTCAGATGTTCCCTGGAAGTGTCTCCAACTTGACTGTATGAGTATGCACTGAATGGCCACTTTATTAGGCACACCTACCCATTTCATGAAATGGGAATCACCTTCAGTAATAGCATCACATGTTCGTACCATACAACATAAAGCATAGCATCATATGTTCGTACCATACGACATAAAGCATATGGGAAGATATGTAGGGATACTATGAATGGGCAGCTGAGTGTGAGAATGGGCAAGATGAAAGATTTAAATGAAACATCTTGGTGTTATTCTAGATTCCAAATTATCGTTTTTCCTGCACCTGCAATATCCAGAGGCACAGGAGTATGTGTATCTCTGAAACTGCAATTCTGCTGGAGTTTTCAAGTTTCAGCATGTCTCGGGTGTATCGAAATCCTCATCCGGCTTCGACAAACTCAGCTTCCACTAAACCTCTAACCGTGCATTCAAAGCTACCTCTCAGACAAGAATTACAGTATCATCTCACTACTTGAAGATTACTCACACCATATACAGAGGCTGTTCCCAGAGTTCTGTATTGGACCCATTCCTATGAAATATCGTATTAGATGAGCTCCTTGGTCTGGATCTGGGCTGTCTCTGCCCAGGCCTATGCCAATGACCTTATTCTTACCATGGCCAAGGATACCAGGGTTTCTCTTGAGACTTCTACTACCTATCTTCTCAGGATTCTCCAAGATTGGGTTAACTATCATAATCTTCATATTTCTGCAGCCAAAACACAATCCATCTTTCTGAAAGGCTAACTCTATCCACCAAGACCACCACAAATCAAGATTGACAGATCTACCATTAAGTTCAGGACCCAACTCAACCATCTGTGTTGTTCTAAATTTGACATTATTGTTTTTCCTGCACCTGCAATATCTACAGACAAAAGTAAGAAGATACACTGCCCTTGTTGCTTGATTGAGCCAGAATGACAGGGGACTCAAATGATGCACCCTCTCACTCATATATATAAAGCTGTATTCTTGCCTATGATCACTTATGCTGGTTTCCCTGGGCAGTCATCAATCGAAACCAAAGAAACCTGGATATTGTCCAAAGAAGTATCCTAACAATCACCCTTACCTACTGTACAGTGAGCACCTTGGCTCTCCAGGTTCTTGCAGGTGACTTCCCCTTGGATGTTATTTGTCATGGTCTTCACTTCTGTGTCTGCAGAGGCTTCACTGTAGATCTCACCATTGATCCCAAGCTTGAGAAAATGCACCTTGCTGCATTTCTGCTGATATATATGAATTGAATCACCTAAGGGTCTATTATGGAAGTTTATTCATAGCATTAGTAAAGGTACATGATGCAAGAAAGCAAGCTTATGCAGCATCAGCTAAAAAAAAAAAACAAAAAAAAAATACCATTTGTTCCAAATGTCTGTCCATTAAATTTATTTAGGGTATCAACTTCCACAACAAAAGATGGAAGTCTGTTCCACCAATCAACCACCTGCTGGCTAAAGGCAAATTTCTGCACATCTATTCTACAACTGTCTTTCCTCAATTTGAATCTATGCTCCCTCAGGTTCTTAATCTGAGCAGGAGGAGTCCCATCAGCATTCACCTTGCTCAACCCATTCAAGGCCTTATACACCTCAGTCAGATCACTTCGCAGGTGCCTACTCTCCAGGCACTGCAATTTGCAGAACTTAAGCCTTTCTTGGTAAGAACACCCCTTTGTTCCCCTCACCAATCTTGTTGCCCTTCTTTGTACTCGTTCTAGCAACTCTACATCCTTCCTAAAATGAGTCCTCCAGACCTGTACACAGTACTCTAGGTGTGGCCTGACCATTGCCTTGTAGAATGGGATAATCACTTCCCTGTCCCTGCTCGAAAAGTTCGTATATATCATTAACAAGACTCCACGACCTGCCCTGGCAGCCCATCTACACTGCTCAGCGAACTTCATATTTGACTGTACAATTACCCACAGGTCTTTTCCACTTCCCTGAATGTAATACCACACAGTTGGTACATTTCTCTTGGGTTATTGCTACCCATATGCAGAGGCGCCTCTGTAGCCAGGTGGGAAGGAGCAGCAGTGCATAGCACACGCTTCTTGATTAGACCGGGGTTCGAGCCCGTCACCACCAAATACGGAGGATGCGGAAAGGTCAGGGAATGACCACCGCATATCCCGGAGCAATAAAGCCTTAGTTGCTAATGCTCCAAATAACAAACAAACAACAACAACCCATATGCAGTACTTTGCATTTGTCTTATCTAAGGGTCTATTATGAAAGTTTATCCCTAACATTGCTCAAGTCTCCTGCCTGGTTTTCCCTTAGCTTTCACACTGCCTTTCTTCTAACAGGGCATGGCTCCATCAACAGTAAACTGTTCTCCCTGGGTATCTCAGAGGATTCACAGTCGCTGCAGTGGCATTGTGAATTGGGACCATATTGTCTACAAATGTCCCTCATATGAAGGTTAAAGATCCATCTTTTATACCACCATTCAGGACTCCCTGTGAGCAGGAACACCTTAAATTATGAAAACTACTACAAAGCCTCACAATTTGCTCAGGATCTGTTCATACGGAGATCAGTAATCCCACATCCTGGGTCACTAGAAGCCAATGGCTCCTAGTTGAAAGGATCCGCTGACCTTCCTGGGCATACACACTGATGTCCCCCTATGTAGACTTCTACTACTTTCTGTACTTGTCATAAACTGAAACAGACTATTTTTCCCGGATTGTCTCGCTGAAAATGATACTTCCTGCACTTGGAGGATTGCCATCCTCCCTACATGGGTGGAAAAGACCTGAGTTCGGATCACGATGACAGGAGAAATTTTTGAGTCTTTTTTACGATGTGGCTGAGTTAGTCGACCTCAGGCGAGAGTAGCTTAGTTTTTCTCCCGTAAACTGTTTTTTTGTCCAGCAAACAGAAAATCGACCTCAGAACATGCTATTTACAGACAATATACATGGAGCTGCATGGCCTTAGTTGCCAATGCTCCTAAACCCTTTATTAGGTATACCTACCTAGTAGCATGTTGAGCCTCCTTTAGCCTTCAATACAGCCTGAATTCATCTAGGCATGGATTGAACAAGATGCTAAAAATGTGCAGCAATGGAATACCATGCAGACATGAGTGTGTCATGCAATTCCTTGAGATTCGATGACGGAGGTGTAGGCCTGCAGCATACAGCCGTTTCCAACTCATCCCAAAGATGTTCCATAGGATTCAGATCGAGTAGGCCACTATAGCAAAGAAAAGTCCTTGTCATGTTCCTGGAACCATTCCATAGTGATTTGGACTTTGTGCACCGGCGCATTATCCTGCTGGAAGTAACCATCTGACAGGATAAAATCAACATGAATGGACCCACTTGGTCAGCAACGATGTGACATTCAGACATGAATCTATGGGTATCATGGACCCAACGTGTGCCATGAAAACATTTCCCACACCTTAACACTGCCCCCATCACCTTGCACAGTAGCCGTGAGACAGGACGGGCCCATGGATTCATTCATGTTGTTTTTGCCAAATTCTGAGCCATCAACATGATGCACCTGGAATTTCGACTTGTCAGACCAAGCAACTGTTTTCCAATTCTCGATAGTCCAGTGCTGATGTTGCTGTGCCCAAAGGAGGTGTGCTCTCTTGTTCTTCATTGATAACGTGTAATTTACAGCCCATTTGTGCCGACCAGGCTAGCCAGGTGGGTAAAGTGCCTGCCTGGCAACCCAAAGGTCACGGGTTTGAATCCCGCCTCGGGCTTGGATCAATGTACTGCAAAAACCTTGGGAGGTGCATTATGGCCACAGAAGCCGATGCGCCAACAACTACCAAAAAAAAAAAATTTTTAAAATAAGCCCATTTGCGAGAAAGTGAAACTAGTGGTCCGTTGTGATATTTTGTTCTGTGCACCAAGGTTGTATTCTGATGTGATGTGCAACATTGTGGCCCGTCTGTTTGCTTGCACAATTCTAGCCATCCCCTCATCAACGAGTGATTTTCTTCCACAGGAGTGCTGTTGAGAGGATGTTTTCTGTTCGTTGCACCATTTTCGATACCATTGAAACTGTGATGTGGGAAAAGTTCAGAACTGTTTCAGAGATGCTTTGTCCAGCACGTTTTGCACCTACTATCATGCCACGTTCGAAGTTAGATCACTCCTTTTCCCCATTCTTGCTACGGTTGGTACGCTTAACTGATACTAGAAAGGTTCTGCATTTATATCCGCAACTGTTCATGTGACTTGCAATGTTGTGGGACAAACTATTTGTGTGTGCACAGCAGGGGTGTACCTAATAAAGTGGCAGCACAGTGTATATTGGAAGGTAAAGAAAATAGTATTTTTATTCCCAAGAACATAGGGCTAGTTATTTTCAGGAGAAACCTCAGGTCAATCCTGACCAGTGCTGAATTAACTACATTGGTTAAGCAAACGAGACCTCCCCTCACAAACCAGTGCTGTGATCTATTGTTTTTGTTTTTTTTTTTTTTTTAGGAGCATTAGCAACTAAGGCCATATTGCTCCGGGAAATGCGGTGGTCATTCCCTGACCTTTCCGTATTTGGTGGTGACGGGCTCGAACCCCGGTCTAATCAAGAAGCGTGTGCTACGCACTGCTGCTCCTTCCCACCTGGCTACGGAGGCGCCACTGTGATCTATTAAGGATACAATTCCTTTCCAGAGAGTCCTATATTGTATCCATCACAAAACATAAGGTGTGTTCATTCCCACCACTGGGTTTAAGTTTGCTGGTCTCTAGTTGCTTGTCATATCTTTCTGGCTTTCTTTGTGGGCTGTGAGACTTCACTACTCCACTCCAACCCTCACTGTAGCACCGTTGGTAGAAACGCTGTCCTCACACACCAGATGGAAAAAACCTGAGTTCGAATCTTATCGATCACGAAAGTTTTTTGGGCCTTTTTCACAATGTGCTATTAGTTGGTCTCAAGGGAGGGTACGTTTTTTTTTTTTTTTTCTATACTGAATATGATTTTGCACCACAGACTCAACATCCATCTGAACTTGATCCGATTTTTAGTGGTCTGATAATTTTCAGAAAGCTTTTGATAAGTACGATTTTCTCCACTTTCCTTCAGCCCTCCTGAATGTCTCTGTAGCACCGATGGTAGAATCGCCATCCTCCCCACACCGGGGGGAAAAGACCTGAGTTCGCACTCCACTGATGACAAGGAATTTGTTTGTGGGCCTTTTTCACTACCTGGCTGAGTTGGTCTCAGGCGACGACAGTACGGTTTTTCTCTGGGAACTGGTTTCTCGTCCAGCATACAAAAAATCAAACACAGAACACACTCGATTTACAGATTTATAACTGAGCAATATGGCCTTAGTAGCTAATTCTACTAAAAACTACAACAACCATCCTGAATGTACTCTACTCATCATAATGAAATTCTTCATTCCCCTATCTCTGAATTGCACCATGTCTCGTCCATCACTGCTGGTTGACCTATCAAGAGCTCAAATTCGTTTAATGTATACAGGGTGTTTCAGTTAAACGTTTCAGAACTTCTAAGAGGGGTAGGGTACATCCTGACAACTCGAAATCATATACCAATGGGCAGAATCGAAAATTCCGAGCTTTAGTGCAGGGAATCTTAATTTCGCACAAGAACGCCAAGTTAGTAGGATGGATGATTACACGAACGCAGAGTTAGCCGATATGCATTTGGCGTACGGGGCTGCAAATTGTAGTGGGCCAGCCGCACAGCGTTTGTACGCGGAACGATATCCGACGAGGCGTATTCCCAGTCATAATTTCTTTGCAAGACTGCAGCAGAGGTTAGCTGAGAGAGGTTCATTTGAAAGAGCTGACAGGGATAGGGTAAGAACAGCACGGGCTCCAGCCTTCGAACAGAATGTGCTGCAGCATGTACAGGGGAATCCAAGAACGAGTACACGAAGTCTAGCAAACGCAGTCGGGGTTTCCCATTGCAGCGTCTGGAGGATTCTCCGAGAACAAGACATGCATCCGTTTCACGTGCAGCGTGTCCAGACACAGCAACCGGAGGATTATGCACCTCGTATTGCTTTCGCACAGTGGTACCTTGGAAAATGTGCTACAAATCCCCTTTTTCCTGCTGAAGTGTTGTTTTCCGATGAGGCATCCTTCACAAGGGAAGGAATTTTCAACACGCATAACGACCATATCTGGGCGGTCGAGAACCCGCATGCAATACGACGTCGTGCAGCACAGATTCGATTTTCGGTCAATGTATGGGCCGGTATTATGGGAGATCACCTCATCGGACCTTACCTGTTACCGTGTCGTCTAACCGGACCTATCTACTTGATCTTTCTGCAGCAAGTATTGCCACAACTTTTGAGAGATGAACAGATTTCTGCATCGACGCAACAGACAATGTGGTTCCAACACGATGGATCCCCTGCCCATTATAGCGGAGATGTTCGTAACTACCTGGATGTCACATTTGGTCAACAGTGGATCGGACATGGTGGTCCCGTGCGTTGGCCTGCTCGGTCACCCGACCTATCATGTCTTGATTTTTATTTCTGGGGTCATATGAAATCGCTAGTTTATGACACCCCTGTTGACAATGCTGAGGAGCTGGTTGCAAGAATCGCAGTAGCTGCCGAAGAAATTCGAAATTCGCCTGGAGTATTCCAGAATGTTCGGATGTCCATGCATCGGAGATGTGAGGCGTGCATTGTAGCCCTTTTGCTTCTTTTCATGTATTATTAAAACGATTTCTCACTTATGGTCTCTTTTCTTTATGGTGCTTCTGTGTACAACGCCGCTTCAGGAAAGCATTTCCGACCCCACATTGCTATATGATTTCGAGTTGTCAGGATGTACCCTACCCCTCTTAGAAGTTCTGAAACGTTTAACTGAAACACCCTGTATACAGTTTTGTTGCATTAGGGATTTTTATAAGCATCAACCAGTAAGGTCATATTGCTCTGTGCACACTGTAAATTGTGTATGTTCTGTGGGCGATTTTCTGTTTGGACAAAAAAACTCGAGTTTCCAGGATGAAAGGCCATGCTACCCTTGCCTCAGACCGACTACCTCAGCCACGTTGTGAAAAAGGCCCTTAAAAGTTCTGTTATCAATTGGGCTCGAACTCAGGTCTTTTCCATTTGGTGTGGGGAGGATGGCGATTTTACCAATTGTGCTGCCCACAAGGGCATCTACACAATACTGGCATTATTAGGTAGGTAACTTAGTTTCATATCTTTTTATTTTTAACAAACCTGATATAGCCCTTATGGTTATTTAAACATTTTTCCATGGAAATGTAGTGCAATAGATAATTATAGGTTGGATACAAGTAGTCACAGGGAGGATGCAAGTGTGATTTTAGCAAACATAAGGCGTGTTCATTGACTGGAAAAATACCTTGTACCACCTGTGCTCAAATGAATTCCACATTTACGAAACATTTCTTCTATTAACTAGAGCAGGCCACACCGAAAAATTCTTCTTCCTCAAGTCCACTTTGCACAATTCCTCAAGTCTAGAGTTAACCCACAATGCTTCATCACATGTCCCTCCTATCATATCTCAGGAAAATTGCAGACAAGTACATTTTATCCCTTCTCATAACATTTTCTTTTATTATTAGTAACAGTGGCATATATTGTTGTTGTTATAGGGTTTTAGGAGCATCAGCGACTAAGACTATATTGCTCCGTGTATATTGTCTGTAAATTGCGAGTGTTCTGTGGTCGATTTTCTGTTTGCTGGACGAAAAATCTGAATATCCGGGAGAAAAAACCATTCTACCCACGCCTGAGACCGACTATTTCAGCCACGTGAATAAGGCCCATAAAAATTCTTTCCGTCATCGACGGGACTCGAACTGAAGTCTTTTCCGCCTGTTGTGGGGGAGGACGGTGATCCTACCTACTGTGCTACCCATGAGAGCTTAGTGGCATATGATGCAATAAAGCAAACTTATATAGCCTCAACCTAAAAAACTGCGTCACCTATCCATCCCTTCAAAAAATTTGGTTCATTCTTCTTTGAATTTGTTTAAACTGCCCACTTCCACAACAACAAATGGAGTCTGTCCCAACAAAACAGCTGCTGGCAGAAGACAGACCTCTTCACATCTAGGCTGCAACCCTCCTACCTCAATTAGAATTTATGCCCCCTTGTGTATAGTCTGAGCAAGAGGAGGAATGCCATCAACACTGACTTGTTCAATGCCTTAAACACCATTCAGATCACCTCACTGCCTAGTGTCCAGACGCTTCAATTTGTATAACTGACGCCTGTCTTGGTAAAAATCATCCTTTCGTTCCATCCCGAATCTCGTTGCCTACTCTGCACCCATCCATTCTAGAAGATCTATGTCGTTCGTAAAATGGGGCCTTCAGACCTGTATGCAGTACTCAAGATGTGGTCTAACCATTGCTTTATACAATGTGATAATTACTTCCTCATCCCTGCTAGTAAAGTTCCGGTATGTCATAGACAAAACCACATGAACTGTCCTGCAGCTGATCTACAGCTACATGTGGAGATGATACAAAGATTGGCAGGGTGGTTAACGACAGTCATTAGGGTGAGCTACTGCAACAAGATCTAGGAAAATTGGGTTGATGTGCTGAGAAACGACAGATGAAGTTTAACATTGACAAATGCAAGGTTCTACATATGGGTAGCAGTAATCCCAGAGTAACTTGTCAACTGTGTGTTACTACAATCAATTTACTGGAGAATGAAAAAGACCTGTTGGTAATTGTGCAATTAGACATAAAATTCTCTAAGTAGTGCTACCCCGTGGGTAGCACAGTTGGTAGAATCAGCGTCCTCCCCCACACCGGGTGGAAAAGACCTGAGTTTGAGTCACGTCGATGAGGGGAAGAATTTTTATGGGCCTTTTTCACAACGTAATAAATAATAAATTTTCTGTTTATACTTCGGGATGACCAAACGGTCAGAGGAGTTCACAAGATAGACAGAATACAAGAAACAGCGCCGTATTCAGCAGGCACGGGCTTGAACCCCGGTCACTCAAGGCACGTGTACTTATGCACCCGCACGCTTGACCACTCGGAAACGGCGGCCGTTAGCTGAGTTAGTCAGTCTCAGGCGAAGGTAGCATGGTTTTTCTCCTGGAACCTCTGGTTTTTTGTCCACCAAACAGAAAATCGACCACAGAACGAACACATGTAATTTACAGCCAATATACATGGAGAAATATGGCATATCGCTTATGCTCCTAAAACCCCATTACAACAACAACAGCAACTGAACAGTGCAGACATGCTGCCAGGATAGTTGACAGGGTTTTGTCAAAGATATCCAGAAAATTTGCTAGCAAGGATAAGGAAGTGATTATCCCTTTGTATAAGACCATAGTTAGGCCTCACCTTGAGTATTATATACAGATCTGGAGGCCCCACTTTAGGAAAAATGACATAAATCTGCTGGAATAGGTGCAAGAAGGGCAATTAGACTGCTGAAGGGAACAAAATCTTACCTAGAAAGGCTTCAGTTCTACAAATGCAGTGTCTCAAGCCTAGGCATGGGAGATCTGATCTAATTGAAATGTTTAAAGCCTTGAATGGGTGGGTAAGTTGAATGTTAATGGCATTATTCCACTTGGTGAGAGTACACACGTGAGGAGGCATAAATTCAAGTTGAAGAATGTTTGCAGGATCGCTGTCTTCTTCACATGGGTTGGAAAAGACCTGAGTTCGAATCCCGTCACTGACGAGAGGGATGTTTATTGGCCTCTTTCACAATGTGGCTGAGTTAGTCACTCTCATGCGACGATACCATGGTTTTTTATTTCCGGAAACTCGGGTTTTTTGTCTAGCAAACAGCAAATCGACCACAGAATACATGCAATTTACAGACATCATATACGAAGCAGTATGGCCTAAGGTTGCTGATGCGCCTAAAACCCTCCAAGAACTAACCAAAAAAAATCAAACTATTATATTAGGGCCACCCATATACAGGGTGATTCACTACCAGTGGGACAAACTTACAGGAGGTGTAGGGGGCACAAAGATGAATCGGAATCATAGCATTGCAGGGTCTGAAATGCCTTCGTCATGCGGTAGAGGACGTTGAACGGGAGGTTGCGTTGCCGTCCTACCGTCCAGACGAGGGGGCAGAAGGTACGGTCCAATGAGGTGGTCTCCAACAATGCCGGCCCAAACATTGACAGAGAAAAAAGGCGTTGAGTTGCACGTGTTCGCGTACTATGGGGGTTCTCCAAAGCCCACAAATGGGCGTTATGTTGATTGAAGGTTCCCTCTCTTGTGAAACTTGCCTCATCCGTGAACAATACGGACGCAGCAAATGCGCTGTCTGCCGCACTCTGTTGAAGAAACCAAGTAGCAAAAGTCCTCTGGAGTGGATAATCCGCAGGCTCCAATGATTGGACGCGTTACAGATGGTATGAACTCATATTGTTTGTTGACAGTGTCCTCCTTACAGTGGATTGGGAAATACCCAATCGTTGGCCTATCGCTCGAGTTCTCGTACTCGGATTGCCTTCTGCAAGACGTAGGACATTCTCCTCATTGTCTGGCGTCCTCGTCGTTCGCTCTCGATTCATGGTACCTCTCGTGAAACAACCAGTCTCACGTAACGTTCTGTGCACACGTGCGAAAATCGTATGATGAGGAGCACGCCTGTGAGGAAAACGTTCCTGGTACAAGCGCAGAGCGGCGCGCCCGTTACAGTCTGCAGCTCCATACGCGAGGTGCATGTCGGCAAGTTCAACGTTTGAATAATTCTGTTCACAGTTGAGTACTTTGAAAGACACAGGATTTAGGAAGGCAGATGAATCACTCTGACTGTGCACAGAGAGATGGAACATACATTACATTGTCTTGCGTGTTGTTCAGTATCGTTGTTGACTCTGGGTTGTTATTGCTTCTATCACTTCATTTGCGTATTTCTTTATACGTATATATGTACATAAGTTAACATATTTTATATAATTATGGGTTCTAAAGAATTGAAAAGTGGAATAAAAAGAAAACACGCTACTTTAACTATCATTAACAAGCTTAAAGCGATAGAACAACTTGAAAACGGTGTTCCTGGAAAAAAAAAAAAAAAAAAAAAAAAAAAAAATTGCTGTAGAATTTGGTATTGGCCAACAGATTGTGTCAGATATAAAAAAAAAAAAAAAAAAAATGTATAAAGACATTTGCTTTAAAATTCGATGTGGGAAGTGAAAAAAAAAATGTATCGAATTGACAGACATTTAAAAAGCCAAATTAAGTGTTGCTGGAAGAAGCTGTGTTTAAGTAGTATTCACAGCAACAATCAAGTGGTGTTGGCGTGCGACGCCAGCACCACCTGATAAATGTAGAAAAAGACAATACATTTATATTGTCTTTTTATAGTTTTTAAATAAAGGCTGTACAGTGATATTTTTTTTATTTATTTTCACCAGCACTACCTATATTTTATTTATTAAATTTTCCATTTACATATTTATGTTCTAAGTATTTGTTCATTTAAGGCTATCTTTTACTTCAGTAATCCGGATTGTCGCTTAATACGGATGACTTCTCTCCCCAATTAATCCGGATTAGCGAGGGTTTACTATACTTTCAAAAATTTAAAATTAAACTAAAATGACAAAAACTATCACATTATGTAGCAGATTACATTATTAAGGCAGATTACGAGAAATCTTTGGCAAAGGATGCAAAGAAAAACAGCAAAGGCTTCTTTACTTGTGTAAACCCTAGAAGGAAGGTGATGAATCAGATTGGTAAACTTGATATCGATGGTTCGACTGCTGATGATCCTGCTCAGGTAGTTGAAAAACTGAATGAGTATTTTGCATCTACATTCACATATGAGGAATTCTGTTGGAAAGTGGAGGCCAGAAGTTTATCAAACTTTAACAGGGAGCTAAACGAATTTGTAATAACTGAGAGGAAAGTGGAGGAGAAATTGTTGAAGTTAAACATAAGGAAGGCACCTAGGATGGATGAGATCTATCCAGTTATATTAAGGGAGGCAGCAACGAGAGTAATGCTTAGCCATAATTATGAGAGCATCCTTGGATTCAGAGGAGGACTGCACGGACTGCAGATGTGAAAATGTATCCCCAGTTCACAAAGGGAGGAAGATCAAAAGGTGACACAAGTAATTACAGACTTGTTAGTTAAATTTCTGTTCTGGGGGAAATAATGGAGTCACTTGTTAAAGAAGCAATGCAGAATCAACTAGACAAGACTGCGATTATAGTTCAGACACAGCATGCATTTGTTAAGGGGAAATCTTGCCTGACCAATTTGATTGAATACTACGATGTGGTCACAAAGGAACTGAATGTAAAAAAATAATTCTAATATCATATACTTGGATTTCAGGATAGCTTTTAATAGTGTTGCACATAAAAAACTGCTGTACAAATTGGAACAGTATGGTATTAAGGGCAAATTGCTGCTATGGATAAAGGGATGGTTTAGTTGGGAGAAGAGAGAGAGTGGTAATCAATAGACGCTGCTCTTCGTTATTAGTGGAGTCCCCAAGGGTTCGATTTTGGGACCATTTTTGTTTTCTATATTTATAAATGATATTGATGAAGTTACATCAGGCTCAATTTCCAAGTTTGCAGATGACAGGGTTGTTAATGACAGTACGCTGCTGCAACAGGATCTAGAAAAGTTGGGAATATGGGCTGAGAAGTGGCAACTGAAGTTTAACAATGACAAATGAAAAGTACTGCATATGGGTAGCAGTAACCCCAGAGTAACGTACCAAGTGTGCGGTACAACACTCAGGGTAGTGGAGAATGAAAAAGAATATGAAGTTTTCAGAGTAGTGCAGACAGGCTGCCAGAGAAGGTCATGTGGTCTTGTCAATGATATACAGGAATTTTGCTAACAGGCATAAGGAGGTGATTATCCCTTTGTATAAGGCAATGGTCAGGACTTCAGCTGACTGCAAAATGATAAATGTCCTATCATATATTTTTATTTTCTTTTTGCTCTCTCTCTCTCTCTCTCTCTCTCTCTCTCTCTCTCTCCTCGTTCTGCTCTGGGTTTGGGACTAGTTCCTGGACCCGGAATAGCAATAACACTCTCCTGCTATTCTTTCCATCTCTGTCCCGCGCGGGAAAAAAATCCTTGTGCGGGATGAAAAACTTTTTATTATTATTATTTTTTAATTTATTTAATTTATTTTTTTCTCCCTATCTATTGCTGGTATCCGATCGATGCTTTCTTCCTTTCCGCGATCGGGATGCTGGATTTAAAGATTTTTTTTTTTTTTTTTTTTTTTTTCGTTCTCGCGTTTTGGTCAGGCTAGCAACCTCTCACCCACTCTCGTTTTTTTTTTTTTCCAAACAATTTATCCTGGACTGGGGCTCGCCTGAGCCGGGGAAGTCCTCTTCCTCTTTCGTCTTTTCCCCTCTTTACCTTACTCTAGTTTTCTTTTCGTTCCTGGGAAACTCGTTCCCCAGGGAGGAGAGCGAGCAGATAGTAGGAGAGGCCTTGCTTTCCCACGGCTAGGGGCGAGTACCTGGAAGCGGAAGTCGAGGTATTACTGCTTCCAGGTAGCCAAAAGGCCAATACACAACACTACACTACAGAACACACACACAAGCTCACAGACAAAATTTTTCTGTCTAATCAATTTCTCCCTTGCGGGATGAAAAACTTTTTTTTTCTCTACTTCCTTTTTCCCTATCTCAGTTCAACCGGCACAGGACCCTCCCTCCTGTGCAGAATGTAATTTTTTTATTATTTATTATATTTTTTATTATTTATTATTTATTATATTTTTTATTATTTATTATTTATTTATTTTTATTACACGACGCACACTGGCCTTACCTTGACAGAGTCTGTAAAAACTGAACAGAGCAACGAGGCAGAGATGGACTTCTGTTCCAGGAGCCACCCATACAAAAACACAAAAACAAAACAACAAAACAATGGTCAGGCCACACCTTGAGTACTGCGTACAGGTCTGGAGGCCTCATTTTAGGAAGGATATAGAGCTGCTGGAACGGAACGAGATTAGTGAATGCTATTACCAAGAAAGGCTGCAAATTACAGCGTCTGGAGACTAGGCACCTGTGAGATGATCTGATTGAGGTCTATAAGGCACCAGGGGTTTCCCCCAACTCCGCGTAGTTTTCATTGTGGGTGTACCAGTTTGCTGGAAATGCCAGAAGTTTAAAAGTGTATGGATATTGTATATGTGTAGTTTCATGTACCGTTGTTTATCTGGTCGTTTAGTCGCTGGACCTTTGCTGAGGCCCAACGTTGCCTCACCTTCGCCTCGTGGAGGCAGACCAGGAATCCAGTAGTTTTAGTTTCACTCTGGCAGGTCCTGCCACCTAATTTCCTTAGATTTCTGTGGCTAGGACCTAAACAAAAAAAAAAAAAAAAAACGCGCGCTCTCTTTTATATGCACGTACGTACAGACAGATCCATATTTATACGATACATATATCCATCATCGTCGGTTTTGATGATCGTTAGGTGAGAGGGATAACGCTTGCATAATAAAGGCCGAAAAAATTGGCGAACGGTAATTTTGACATAATTAAGTTTTTGTGTGTGTGGGGCATTCGCTGGCATAAAGGTAGAGTAGGTGGGAGACTGAAGGCTGGGGGGGGTTAAGGTAGAAATATGGGGACGATAGTGTAGGGAACCCCCAGAAGTCAGTGAGACAGGCCCATGCCTCACCAGGAGAAAGTAGGGGGGAGGGGGTGGAAAGGCACCAGGCAAGGGAGCCCGGTGCTATCGCCAACAAGCGTCTGCAGGAAAACCATACAATGACCCTGTTGGTGGTGTCCAATCTGGTGTCATGTCCGAGTTGTCATCTTGGGACCTGGAGTTGTCATCCTTGGGAAGTGAGCTGAAGAACAGATGTTCTTTGGTTATAATGGTAGTGGGTTGTGGGCTGCGGCCATTTGGTTTCTCTGGGAATTGTTTTTTTTTTTTTTTTTTTTTTTATTGCCTGTTGTTTATTTCCTAAGCCTTCCAGTTCTCAGGAATGTGTCTTGTTCACATAGAGCCAGCTGGTGGGGTGTCTAAGTTTGGTAGTCATTCATGGGACATGGGGTCCCGTCCATGTTAGTCTATTTTGGTATAGTTTGTTTCCTGAGTTTTCTAATTATTGGGGGTGGATCATTTCTGGTGTCCCAGTCCAAGTGAGCTGAAGAACAGATGTTCTTTGGTTATAATGGTAAAGTGTAAAGTGTGTTTAGGGTCAAACGGCACCAGGGGTTCCCCCCATCTCCACGTAGTTTACATTGTGGGTGAACCAGTTGACTGGAAAAGCCAGAGATTTAAAAGTGTATGGACTTTGTATATGTGTGATGCCTTGTACCGTTGTTCATCTGGTCATTTAGCCGCTGGGCCCCTACTGAGGCCCAACGTTGCCCCACTTACGCCCCGTGGAGGCAGACCAGGAACCCAGTAGTCTGTTTCACTCTGGCAGGTCCTGCCACTTAATTTCCTGAGATTTCGGCGGCTAGGACCTTAAAAAAAAAAAAAGAAAAAAGAAAAAGAAAGAAAGAAAGAAACGCGTCGACGTAGGGGTAGAATCGCTTAGTTTTGCTAGGCCAAGTTATGGGCGTAAGGTAATTTAGATATGTTAAGTTTTTGGTATGTAGGGCTTTCGCTAGCGTATAGATAGAGTGGGGGGAAGGCAGAAGGCTGGGGGGAAGGCAGAAGGCTGGGGGGAGAAAGACAGAAATATGGGGCCAATAGAGTAGGTAGCCCCAGTTTTCAGTGGGACACGCCCATGTCCCACCAGAGTAGAAGATATAGGGTGGAGAGGAGGGGAGGACGAAAATGTCCCCCCTCCCCCCAAGGAAGTAGGTATAAAGGTGAAGGGGGCTAGAGTGCCCTCTTCAGATCGCCATATGGCTATTGGCAGCTATTGTTTCAAGTTTCTTTACTCATGGGGCAAGCTCCGTCCTTGTGCTTGTGTCCCTCATCTTTAGTTGCAGCCTTTACATTGTGCTGGCTGGTGTCTCAATAGTGGTACTTGATGTCAGTCATTGTAGATGGTGATTAATGTCCTTCTCCTGACGAAGAGGTCTTGTGCGAACTGGGATAATGCTCTATATTCATCCTCAGTATCTATGAAATGGGATTCCAATCCTTTTGGTAGGTATCTTATTTTTGTTATAAGTACCCCTCTGAGGTCTTCATATTGTGGGCACTCGTACACTATGTGATTCCAGCTTTCTGTCTTCCCGCACGTACAGTTGGGGTCCTCAGTAGAGTGTGTTTAGTGTCAAACGGCACCAGGGGTTTCCCCCATCTCCGCGGGCTATACATTGTAGTTGTGAAACAGAACACTGTCAATGCCAGAGGTTTAAAAGTGTATGGATTTTGTACATGTGTAGTGTCGTGTACCCTTGTTCCTCTGGTCATTTAGCCGCTGGGCCCCTAATGGGACCCAATGTTGTCCACACTCTGCCTCGTGGAGGCAGACCAGGTACACCAGTATTATAGTTATTTACTCTGGCAGGTCCTGCCACCTAATTTCCTGAGATTTCAGTGGCAAGGACCTTAAAAAAAAATAAATAAATAAAAAAAAATAAAAAATAAAAAAATAAATATTTAAAAAAATAATAATAAATAAATAATAAAAAAATAATAATAATAATAAAAAAAAACACGTTATAGTTATGGGTCAGCCAAAAAAAAGTACTATTTATGCAAGTAAATGTTGTTTGGTTTTTAGGAGCATTAGCAACTAAGGCCATATTGCTCCGGGATATACGATGGTCATTCCTTGACCTTTCCCCATCCTCCGTATTTGGTGGTGACGGGCTCGAACCCCGGTCTAATCAAGAAGCGTGTGCTACGCACTGCTGCTCCTTCCCACCTGGCTACGGAGGCGGCACAAGTAAATGTTGTTAAGTTTTTGGGTGTAGGGCTCAAGCAATTTAACAATGGTTCAGACACTAGTAATTATAATTAAAAGAGAGAGAGAGAGGGGTGGGGAGACTGAAGGCTGGGGGGAAAAGACAGAAATAAGGGGTCCATAGAGAAGATGACCCCCAAATCAGTGGAGCAGGCCCATGCCCCACCAGAGGGAAGAGAGGGGCGGCGAGGGGAGGAGGAGACCAGAAGTCACCTCCCCCTCCCGCCCGGGGAGTGGAGGCAAAGGGCCACGCAAGGGAGCGTGGCTTAAAAAAAAAAAAATTTTTTTTTTTTTTTCTATAGAGTTCCAAAGGAAGGTCTTGTATCTGGGTGAGAGCCAGTTTCGTTGAGTCCAAGGATGGTTAGTTTAGTCGTGGTGCCTGTTCTTGATCCCTGTAGATAGCAATAAGTGTCCTCCTTCCGGTGAACAGTCCCTGGGCGAATTTTGTCAACTCCTTATACTCCTCTTGCGAGTCCAACAGGTTTGATTCCCTGTCGCGAGGGGAGTAAGTCAGCTTTGTCATCAGGAGGCAGCGGAGATCCTCATAATTTTCACAGTTGTACATTATGTGAGACCATGTCTCCACTTCCCCACAGACACAGCGGGGATCGTTTACTAATTTAAAACTGTTTAGTTTGGCATTCAGGGCCCCATGACCTGTTAAAAGATACGTAGTGTACAGTCCAGGGTGAAACCATGATGGTGCTTTTGGGTATAATCTTCCGACATCAGGCAGAAATTTCCTCGTTATTTCCCCTTTTGTGGATTCTGGCCACCTATCCTGCCAGACCTGCTGCAGGTGGGTGGCGAGTTTTGTTTTCTCTCTTTTCAGGTTTCCTGTAGGGTCAATGGAGTGGCCCAGGAAGGTGCAGGGAAGCCCTTTTGCGAGATGCTGCACCATGGCACAACGCACCACCTCGAGGTCAAGGGGGAGTGCTCCCGCCAGAACCTGCAGAGCATGTGTACTCACAGTGCAGCAGGCCCGTGTAATAGAGAGGAGTATTGTCCGTTCGATGGAATCGAGTGTCCTTCTGTTAACTGCAGTAGTTGCTTTCTGGAACCTCAGTAGAGTGGAGTGTAGAGTGTGTTTAGTGTCAAACGGCACCAGGGGTTTCCCCCATCTCCGCGTGCTATACATTGTGGGTGTGAAACAGAACACTGTCAATGCCAGAGGTTTAAAAGTGTATGGATTTTGTACATGTGTAGTGTCGTGTACCGTTGTTCCTCTGGTCATTTAGCCGCTGGGCCCCTAATGAGACCCAACGTTGTCCACACTCTGCCTCGTGGAGGCAGACCAGGTACACCAGTATTATAGTTATTTACTCTGGCAGGTCCTGCCACCTAATTTCCTGAGATTTCAGTGGCAAGGACCTTAAAAAAAAAAAAAAAAAAAAACACGTTATAGTTATGGGTCAGCCAAAATGAAGTACTATTTATGCAAATAAATGTTAAGTTTTTGGGTGTAGGGCTCATGCAATTTAACAATGGTTCAGACACTAGTAATTATAATTAAAAGAGAGAGAGAGAGGGGTGGGGAGACTGAAGGCTGGGGGAAAAGACAGAAATAAGGGGTCCATAGAGAAGATGACCCCCAAATCAGTGGAGCAGGCCCATGCCCCACCAGAGGGAAGAGAGGGGCGGCGAGGGGAGGAGGAGACTAAAAGTCACCTCCCCCTCCCGCCCGGGGAGTGGAGGCAAAGGGCCACGCAAGGGAGCGTGGCTTAAAAAAAAAAAAAAAAAAAAATCTATAGAGTCCCAAAGGAAGGTCTTGTATCAGTCCAAGATGGTTAGTTTAGTCGTGGTGCCTGTTCTTGATCCCTGTAGATAGCAATAAGTGTCCTCCTTCGGGTGAACAGTCCCTGGGCGAATTTTGTCAACTCCTTATACTCCTCTTGCGAGTCCAACAGGTTTGATTCTCTGTCGCGAGGGAAGTAAGTCAGCTTTGTCATCAGGAGGCAGCGGAGATCATCATAATTTTCACAGTTGTACATTATGTGAGACCATGTCTCCACTTCCCCACAGACACAGCGGGGATGGTTTACTAATTTAAAACTGTTTAGTTTGGCATTCAGGGCCCCATGACCTGTTAAAAGATACGTAGTGTACAGTCCAGGGTGAAACCATGATGGTGCTTTTGGGTATAATCTTCCGACATCAGGCAGAAATTTCCTCGTTATTTCCCCTTTTGTGGATTCTGACCACCTATCCTGCCAGACCTGCTGTAGGTGGGTGGCGAGTTTTGTTTTCTCTCTTTTTAGGTTTCCTGTAGGGTCAATGGAGTGGCCCAGGAAGGTGCAGAGAAGCCCTTTTGCGAGATGCTGCACCATGGCACAACGCACCACCTCGAGGTCAAGGGGGAGTGCTCCCGCCAGAACCTGCAGAGCATGTGTACTCACAGTGCAGCAGGCCCGTGTAATAGAGAGGAGTATTGTCCGTTGGATGGAATCGAGTGTCCTTCTGTTAACTGCAGTAGTTGCTTTCTGGAACCAGATGGGTGACGCGTAAGTTATGGCTGGTATAAATGTTGTTTTGTAATACAGTCCCAAGGTGTGCCTCTTGAGTCCCCAATCCCTTTTAGCTATTCTTGAGACGAGGGCAGAATATCTCCTTATTTTCTCTCGGATATGTTTCAAGTGTGGGTTGAAAGATTGGTTCTTGTCCAGTATGATTTCTAGATATTTCATCTCACTGAGTAGTTTGATAGTTGTATTTTCTACTTTAATTTGCGGTGGTCTACAGAGATTTAATGTTCCTTTTAGTAGCATTGAGTAGGTTTTCCCCGGTGAGATCTTAAGAAAATGGACCTTCATCCAGTCTTGTAGAATTTGAATTGCTCGATTTGCCTGGGTTTCCAATTGAAGTCGATTGTCTGCGGCAACAGTCAGTATCAGGTCATCTGCAAATGCCTGTGAGTCGACTTCCCCCAAGTCGAAGGACAGAAACTCATCCAATACCATACTCCAGAGGAGTGGTCCCAGTACCGATCCCTGGGGGCAGCCCCTGTAAACAGTCCTGGTCAGTTTCTTGTACGGAGTCACTACTTGTATTTTTCTATTGGATAAATATGACTTCATTATTTTGTAAAGGTTGATGGGTGTTTTTGCCTTCCTCAGTCTGGCTAGGACGCTCGGCCACCAGATGGTGTCGAATGCCCCAGCAAAATCGACCGAAATAACCAAGAAATACTTCCTATCACAGGCAGCAGCCAAACTTAGGAGGCTGTTGAGAGCATCCACTGTTGAGGTTCCGGGTTTGAACCCAAACTGTGTGGGCATCACGAGATCTGCAGCTTCATAGTGGTGCAGGAGTCGCTTGTGAAGCATCTTTTCAAGGAGTTTACTAGCAACTGGGAGCAGGGAAATTGGCCGGTATGATTCGGGTTGTTCTGGTGGCTTCATTGGATTTTTTAGAATTAATTTGACGTTGGCCATTTTCCAGTCGGCTGGAAAGACTCCTGTCTTCAGGCATGTGTTGAAGAGGTTTAGTAAAGTCTGCGGAGAGATGTCTACTACTTTTTTAATAATCTCCGGCTCCAGAAGATCTGGGCCTGGGCATTTTTTATTCTTTATTTGTTGCGCTGCCTGTTGTAATTCTTCTAAGGCAAAAGGTGGTTCCATTTGATCTATATGATATGTTTCATTTCTATCGCAGATCTGCAGTTGTTCTGGTAGTTGCGGATGTGCTGGTTTTTGCAAAATCACATCGAGGATGTTGGTGATAGACTGTTCCCAGGTGGTGGCCAATGTTCCCTGCGGGGTGCGGGTCGAGGTCATGACCTCACCCCTGGGGAGTTTGTTCGTAGTGACTTTGTACACCACCCCCCAGGGGTCGGCATTTCCAGTCGTGCTGACTAATTGCTCCCAGGCCTTCTGCTTACTTTTTCGTATTAACTCAGTGTATCTGTTTCTCACTGCTGCGTATCTTTGTCTGAGTGCTGTTACTTCCACTTCCGGCCATGTACGTCTTGCCCTTTGGAACTGTTTTCTTGCCTTTATGACTTCTCTTCTGAAGTTCTGAATGTCCCGAGTCCACCAAGGGACTGCACCAGGTGTGGGCAATTTTCGCTTCATCGCAGCCTCACTGGCCGCTATTATGGTCTTGGTAATTTTTCTCTGGATGTCGTCTGGGTCTTCTTGTCCATCCGCTTCAATGTGGTGTTGGCATAAGGTTCGAGTCAGCAGTTCCCCAAAGAGTCTCCAGTCAGCTTTGTTTACTGCAAAGCGGTTAAGCATCTGTTTGGCTATCGGTGTTCTATATAGAGATCGGTTGATTTGGAAGGTAATCACTCTGTGGTCAGACGTGGTCCAGGAGTCTTTGACTATCCAGCCAGTGATGTGTCCTGCAAGGTTTCCAGTGGCAAGGGTGACGTCAATTGTTGCCTCCCACAGAGTATTACAAAACGTAGGAAGGTGGTGAGGCCTGTTTAGGACTGTCAAGGGAGAATTTGCCAGGAACTCCTCGAGACGCTGCCCATTTCCGGACCCCCTTCTGTCCGGTGTTTGGCTGTGCCAAGCCGGGGAGCGGCAGTTTACATCCGCCCCTACCAAGATCCGTTGGCCTGGAAGAGTGTCCAACACAACCTGGAGGTATCTCGTGGCAAATGTTATTTCTTCCCCCGGCCTACAATACAAGGCAATCGCGTAGAAGGATCCCAGGGGTGATATTATATGGGCACAAGCAGCCCAGCCTGTGCAGAGTTGTGTGATACGGGTGGCAGTAATGGCTGGATTGCGGATCACTATAGCCGCTTTTGGGGTTTCATTCTCAGCCTGTATGATTTTATATGCTATTGGACAGCCTCTTACTTTTTTGGAGTGGGTGTAGGGTTCCTGCAACAAGAGGATGTCGGCATTTTCCTCGTCCGCTATTTTTCTGAGTTGTTCAGGCACTGCTTTGGCATGGTGTGCGTTTTGTTGTAGTATTAACAGCTTGGTTGTATTGAACTTTTTAAATTGGAACCTCAGTAAGGTAAGGTGTAAGGTGTATTTAGTGTCAGACGGCACCAGGGGTTTCCCCCATCTCCGTGTTGCTTTCATTGTGGGTGTACCAGTTCACTGGGAAATGCCAGAGATTTAAAAGTGTGTGGGCTTTGTATCTGTGTGATGTCGTGTACCGTTGTTCATCTGGTCGTTTAGCCGCTGGACCCCTGCTGAGGCCCAACGTTGCCCCACCTTCGCCCCGTGGAGGCAGACCAGGAACCCAGTAGTTTTAGTTTCACTCTGGCAGGTCCTGCCACCTAATTTCCTGAGATTTCAGAGGCTAGGACCTAAAAAAAAAAAAAAAAAAAAAAACGCGCGCGCTCAGTAGTGGGTTGTGGGCTGCGGCCATTTGGTTTCTCTGGGAATTGTTTTTTTTTTTTTTTTATTTGCCTGATGCTCTATAACAGAGGTGGCCAACGAGTCGATCGCGGATTTAATATCGGTCGATCACGACGAATTTTAAATATAGCGTCATCGCTAGATTTGTGCACCTTTGTGCAATGAAATTTTTGAGATGGTAGATCGCGGCACATTTTGAAGGAAAAAAGTAGATCGCATCACAAATTAAGTTGGCCACTCCTGCTCTATAAGCTTGCTTTCTTGCATCATATGCCACTACTAATGCAATGCTAATGTACCGCGAAGGATTTTTCAAATGTTGCATACCATGACGTCACAACTCGGTGTGATGTTTATACACAGAAATATTTTGTGGTTTATAAATATAATTATCCCGATGTACTAGTGACTAAATATTTCCGTGGTGTTTACTCCTATAAAAATTTATATTGGAAATACTTTTACTTCACTAATCGCACAGGAAATATCATTTTTATAAGCAAGTTCAATACGTTATCATGTTATTTTATTATTATTTATTTTTTTTTTTTTTCCCAGCACGGAATGTGCCTGAAAATGGAGAATCTGCTCATTTAATATTAATTTAAAAAGCATTAATTTGCTTTCAGAAGTAAAGAAAAACATTAAAAATAAGAAGCAAATATATTATACTTTCATCATTAAATTTAGAGATTAAATCAGAAAGGTAACAAAGTTAAAATAGCCAACAGAAAATTTTTCCATAAAGATACATTGTCTAATCAAATTACGAACAAAAATCAGTTGTAGTTAAATTTTTGTGATTATGCTAAACAAATTGTTTTTCATTAAAAATCTGCAACTAATTTAATTTGGAATTCATTACTTTATCGTAATTGGAAATTGTTAATATCCTTTTTCTTAAATGACGCTAATTAATTCTGTTTTTTAATCTAACCCGGTATCGAGGTTTGTTGCACGATTGCATTACACACTGTACGATCTTTACGTGAAAGTGGATGGCCTTTTTCAGATCATGTTACCATCTAGTAATTTCCGGGATTAATGATCGAAATATAATATAGTTCCGCTAAGGTGTAAATTGCGGATATGTTTTTTAAACAACTTCAGTGAAATAAAAAAAAAATGTATTAGCTAATGAGTATTTCAACGCTTTTAACATTTCAAGGATGAAAGAATTTTTGAAACTCAGGAGTCACAGTAATTCAATAATTAATATACTTGCAGGGATATCGGAAGTGAGGTCAGAAGAGTACGGAAGCATCTCCAAATAAAATTTTCTATGGGTGTATGCACCCTCAGATAAATTTAATTATTATAAATACTTTCTCAAAAGAATCTGTACACGTATAATTTTAAAGGGGAAGGGGTGTGGATTAGAGATGGAATTAGATAAATAATAAAAAATCTAAAAGAGGCGCCACCTTGAACCTTACTATGGGTTTCCCTTGCTTTTCTTACATAGGCTTCCCTATACACACATACACACCCGTAGATGCACTCACAAGATTGAAAGTTTTGAGCGCTCCCATTTTTGGAACACTAAAACCCTTAAATGCAATTCGCAGATAAAATATCCATCAAGAACAGAAAACAATTTCACCTTGCTTTAACAAATGGATCTATTATATCCAAGCATCAGTCAGCAAGATCATCATGTGTTGGAATATTGAAATCGCTGCACAGAACCGTGAGAGATTCTGTGTGTTCAGGTTCGATGCCAGTAATGTGAGCATTGCGGTCGAATTTCTTAACCGTGATTTACTCCAGGATATGAAATTAAAAAAAAAAAATCTGAAGGGTAGGTAGGGTACGGACAGGGTAAATCGAGTTATTTTTTGCCTCATATTCACAGTCAGAAATCGGGCTGTACCGCTTAATCAATTTTGAATGGGTAAAAATTGAACCGAAGGACAAACGAAGTAGTAGAGAACGTCATGTTTAGGAAGTGTTGGTCTCCTGGTGCGCTTAAAGTTCTAAAATTTAGGTTGCTGTGGCCGTGGATCAACATTAATCGCGTTTGCCTGCAGCCATGAAACCTTAGGGCTCTTGGAGCTACTGTGAGATTTCCCATCTCGCATAAAATTTAATCAGAATGCCCAAGGAAATAAATAAATTGAGGTTGAGGAAGAGGAGAGAGATAATAAAAGTAATAGGGGCATGTGATGCAAGAAAGCAAGCGTATGAGCTTATGTAGCATCAGCCTAAAAAAAAAAAAAAAAAAAATCCAATAATAAATAAATAAATAAATAAAAACATCATACAACCGTTACCTCTAAAAGTTTGTCCAGTTCCTCCTTGAATTTATTTAAGCTATCAACTTCCACAACGACAGATGGAAGTTTGTTCCAGCAATTAACCATCCGCTGGCTAAAGGCAAATTTCCGCACATGTATTCTACAACTGTCTTTTGCTCAATTTGAATTTATTACCCCTCAGGTTCGTAATCTGAGCAAGGAAGTATCCCATCAGAATTCAGCGTTCTCAACCTATTCAAGGTCTTATACATCTCAATCAGATCACCTTGCAGGTGCCTAGTCTCCAGTCACTGCAATTTTCAGAACTTAAGCCTTTCTTGGTAAGAGAACCCCTTCGTTCCCCTCACCAATCTTGTTGCCCTTCTTTGTACTCGTTCTAGCAACTCTACATTCGTCCTAAAATGAGGCCTCCATACCTGTAAGCAGTACTCAAGGCGTGGCCTGACCATTGCCTTATACAAAGGGATAATCGCCTCCTTTTCCTGCTAGCAAAATTCTTGTATATCATTGACAAAACCCCATGACCTGCTCTAGCAGCCTATTTGCATTGCTCAGAAAACTTCATATCTGACTGCACAATTACCCCCAGGTCTTTTTCACTTTCTACTTCCCTGAGTTTAGTAAAACACAGTTGGTAAGTTCCTCTGGGGTTACTTCTACCCATATGCAGTACTTTGCATTTGTCAATGTTAAACTTCGATTGCCACTTTTCAGCCCATCTGCCGAAATTTTCTAGATCCTGTTGCAGTAGCACACTACCATTACTGTCATTAACAGCCCTGCCAACCTTTGTATCATCTGCAAACTTCGACACTAAGCCTGATATACCTTCATCAATATCATTGATAAAAATAGAAAACAACAGTGGGCCCAACACCGAACCCTGTGGGACTCCACTAATAACATTAGTTCACGAAGAGCAGTATACATTGATTACCGCTCTTTGTCTTCTTCCACTCAACCACCCTTTTATCCATTTTGTAGCAACTTACCCTTAATACCATTCTGCTCCAATTTGTAAAGTAGTCTTCCATATGCAACAGTGTCAAATGCTTTCCTGAAATCCAAGTATATGATAACAAAATTATTTTTTGCATCCAGTTCCTTTGTAACCACATCATAGTTTCCAATCAAATTTGTCAGACAACACTTTCCCTTTTCAAACCCATGCTGTGTCTGAATTATTGCTACAGTTAATATCTGAGGTAGATAAAATATATAATACATAAGACGTGTGATAAAATGTTTCGGGGACTGATTTTGTAACTTGAAATTGCTGTTGCAGCGAGACGCAATTTGTCGTAACATATTCTGTCAATCTGAATTAGTGTGCATTTAATAGACGATACTTTATATGTTTCAGCTCATTTTAAAATGAGTATTTTTAACGAGCATCAAATTTGCATCACATTTTGTTTAAAATTAGGGAAGTTTGAACAGAACACTTGTGATGTAAAACCAGTAGGTTCCTATATTGAGAAATTGAATTGCTAGAGTTTTGATATTACAGTTATGTTACAAACAAATATGTATATATTTGTTTGTAACATAATTGTCGTTCTTAGGTGTTGTTGTGTGAGTACATATGTAATTCTTAATAATGAACTACTACTTTCCTACCAAAGTACAATTACTGAACTTGAATAAGTGAAAATAAGAAAAGAAAAAGTAGTATGAAATTCTAATATCAACAGTGCTTTCCTAGACAGAAAGGACATAACCCTTGCACTACCATGCCGCTGTAACCCGACAAATTCGATCTTGGTCGCAGGCCATGCAGTAATTTTTAAGATGCTAGTTGCTTTAAAACTTTCATATAGAGCCTGCCGCATTATTTTTAAATAATAAAAAAAAAAAAAACAAAGAAAAACAGATGGCATGAAAAATCACGATCGCGCTAAGCAGCTTTCTGATTACTTTTATACCTTCATTTATCATAGATTTTTAGAAGAAAAAAAAAAACATTCACAGATCTTGCACCAATTTCTGGAATAATGCTTCATACACTTTTGCTCGAATAGTATTTTAAAATCGAAACTACAGTATTCACCACGTTCTATTGTTTTTAATTCAAGTGACTAACTTCATCTTAATATGCAGAAAAAATGATATATCTTGATGACAGAAAACAGGAAGTTAATTGGACAATTATTAAAAATTGTTGCTTACAGGGGCGATTCAAGGATGAAATAGGCCCCCGCCATATTTAAATTTGAGGTCCCTTTAATACATATAAACTATTATTATTATGAGAAATTTTATCACTATTTTAGAAAATACTTACACTGAAAATTAGCCCCTTCCTCTAAGGGCGAGGGCACCGGCTATGGTCGGTTTCGCCCTAGCGTTAACGCGGCCCTGATTGCTTATGACATATCTTTTCTCATTCACTTAAAACTTAAACGCTGACTTACATTTTTAAAATAGGCCTCCTTCAGAGTATTTCTTCCTCCACCCTCCCCGATTATATGCAACTGTCCCAATGTTACTCCCACTTCTGGAAGTATCACTGGGATTCTTCTACAGGAAAGGGTCCTTGAGCCAAAAATTCTTGAATGAAGAGTGCGGTGTGTGCAGGAGCATTGCCACGGTGGAAAAAAAAAACCATCCATAATTTTACGAACAACCGGTAGCATTTTGTAACAGCTGGTTATGTTTTCCCGCAATCGAATCAGAACCTCTTTATAATAGGCCTGGTTGACAGTCTGACCATTCTGAACTAATATTCACAATGAATGATGATACTCTAATTTAGGGGTAAAACAAGCAAAATTGTTTTCAGATTTGACTGAACCTATGGGAGTTTGGTGACTTCCACTGGGAAGACTAGAATTGCGTTTTGAGACCATACCCATACGCTCCTGTTTCATCGACAATAGTGATGAAATTGGTCCATTTCCACTCTGTTTTTCAGCCTCACAATTCTCGACGATGAACGTTTTGATTATTAAATTTTGGAGCAAAGTTTGCTGATAGCCAACGTGCCAAAAGAAATTCCCAATCCATCAGCAACGACAGCGCAACTTAAAACAAGCATCCCCAAATCCATTTCTTAAGATTTAGAGGATTTCCGCTCTGTTTTTATCGTTATTCGCAAAATACTTGATGCACACATGTCGTTCGCTTTCGTAGCCCCTACAATTGCGAGACAAGTCTAAGAACATCTTTACTTCAATACACGCTTATTACTGGTTTAGTGAATCAGGTAGCGGTGCGAACCAGTAATGTGGTGACTTCTCTTCTACATTAACTGAACTTCTTTGGTCCTGTACCTTCGCCGTTTCTTTTGTAACAAATAAGATCGGAAATGTTTGATCAACAATTTCCAACTTTCGGTCAAATTTTTTTTTGACCAAAGTTTTGATTACGGTACCCTGGAAAGAAAATTATTATTATTATTATTTCTCCCTGATTGGGGTTCCACCTCGTGATGGGTATTGCTACCAAGTGAACAGGGTGGTTGTTTTGATGTCTGGTGTTGGTCGAGGAACTCTCTGACTATTCTACAGGTGTTTTATTATTATTATTATTATCTGTTTATTGATCTGCTCAAGAGCCACCCCATGGACAGCAGTAAGCTAGGAAAGGGGGGTGATATTTGCATTCAAAGGTAAAGGCAGGGGCATGTGTCCTGGTTTACATGGAGCTGTTGCTCCATGAATGCTTAGCCTGAAGGTACAGTACCTTCAGGTTTTTATTTACATACTTGAGATTCCATTTTGTGGGATACTCCGGATCAACCAAAAAATCCACAAGGATTTTTTGGTCGAGGCAGTCCATCGCCGGTATCTCCTCTTTCTTGACTATCTCAGCGCTCACTGCCGAGAGTTTTTGGTGTAATAGATACCAAGGGAGCAGATCAGTAATGGCTTCACTTTATTTTATTTTATATTTATTCAGTCATGGGAAGCATTATCGTGGCATATTGTTTTAATTCTGGTGGTGGTCTTGAGAGTCATAGCGATAGATTTGTGTAGGTATCCATTAGCTTCTGTCGTCTGTATGTATTCTGCTAGCAGAATTTATCAAGATCGATGGCCAGATTGTTGATCACATCTACGGCGTTTCTTGGAAACATGCCTCTCAGGCCTTTGAGGTTGTTGAAACTGATTCTGAGTGGGAGCCTTGAATCCAGTTGACTTCTTCCAGCAATTCGGAAGTTTTCATCCAGCCAGTGATATCAGGGGCGTCGAGTCGTCCTGTGATTAGTCTTGCCAGTGCAAAAAGGTTAGCTACCACAATCTGTTGTTTCCATGGAGTTGTTGTTGTTGTTATTTGGTTTTTAGGAGCATTAGCAACTAAGGCCATATTGCTCCGGGATATGCGGTGGTCATTCCCTGAATGACCTTTCCGCATCCTCCGTATTTGGTGGTGACGGGCTCGAACCCCGGTCTAATCAAGAAGCGTGTGCTACGCACTGCTGCTCCTTCCCACCTGGCTACGGAGGCGCCTTCCATGGAGTGACTTCAAGATTGATGTAGAGTAGATGTAAAGTACTAATAATTAAAAAAAATTAAAGCTTCAAGAAATAATTAATGTTAAATTAATTTTCTTTAACAGTAACGTTTAAATAAAAAAAAAAAAAAAAACAGAAACGATTGACTGAACACTCCTAGCGTGCATGCAAGGTTTCTAGTCTCTTGTTTTCATGGTCTAGTTGACAGTTATATGGAGCTCCAGAAATCTGTAATCCTGAAGAGAGTTTTTCGACCAGCAGTAATGATAATAGTAACCGGACACAACCAATCACCCCATGCACTTAGTACCAGTACCCATCATGGGGTGGAAAAAATCCCATAAAGAAAAAAAGGATTTTTTATAATAATAATAAAGGTCCTGTAATTATTTTTCAATTGGAGAGATTATGTTTTTTCCAATAGTAGAGTTTAGAGTTTTTAATAATCAGAAATAGATTCTTGGTGCGTGCGTGTGTGTGTGTGTGTGTATCTCCATCAATAATTCATTCAGATCACCTCCTTTTACATCCATGCTCTTATAGCATCAACAGATAACGATGTCTTTTTTTTTTTTTGTCTTTTGCCCCAAGAATCTGTAATATAGTAATCTTTCCCATTTAATCTTTCTATATAACAACCACTCTACAGTTATTAGAAAATTTAATTGGGTATATGGATAATACTTGTTATTGGTCGGCTGGAACTGCTGACGTCACGCCAAAGCGGATAACACTAAAATCACGCTTACATTTTATTCCTCGCTTTTATTGCGCATCCGGGTCCTAATTAAACGGCAACGAATCTCCGAATAGCAGCATTGACAAATCACGGCGAAAATACATTTCCAACCTCCACCATCCCGTCACTAATGATGCTAAACACTCCTCTATAATTTTAAATTTTCTCCGCACAAAATTCGTCTGCAGCTAAATGGCATTATTTCTCGATCTGCAGCCCCAGAGGTAATAAGCGAGGTATAGATCCGCTGTTCCCAATAAGAAGGAAGGAAGAAAAGAAAGAAAAAAAAAAAAAAAAACAAATGTGAGAAAGTTGCAGCTCTGGTCGGCCCGAAGGCAGTCCATGAACACCTTTAACTAGCGCTCGCTCTTCGCCAAACCCGTCCTAAGGCAATTTATAAGCATGCATTAAAGTGTTACACTATTTCCTCCTCTCTTAATCTATACGTTATAAATGCGCAAAAAGCTAGTTTTTCTTCTTTCCTCATAATGTGCCGCAAAACTTTAAAAAGGTTCACATGTAATTTTCTCCAGGTCGCCTGCTAGCGGGAGCGTGTACCGCACGCGAGAGGCAGAGCACACCTAGATGGCCGGTTCTCACGTCAAGGGAATTAAGCGTACCGCCTCAGCCTAATGGCCTGAATTGGACTCTAATAGAGGGTGCATTCGGGGGTGTCTGCATGCACCAGATGTTTCCCTCCCTTCCCTACCCCCTCCTCACTCCCCGCGTCTTCTTTTATGAAGCCGAAGGAAATATTTCAGTCGAACAGCCCAAAACATGCAATTTTCCTTTGTTTATACGCATCCAACAGTTGTGGCCAATTGGTTTATTTAAACTCCTGCCGAGTAAATGCGGCATTTTCCAGTTAAGTATTCTTACTATCTTCACTTTGTCTGTTGCGTGAGTTGCTCGCAGCAGATATCGTTGGAGCGTTTCTGTCCTTCGAGGAGATTCTCATCTAGAAAATCGCGCCGGTAACATGAGCTATATTAGCATATCATCAACGGTACAATTAAGATGCCCGGCTGATGGTCACGTGTAACTAGGAACGCGCATTTCGTGGCGAACGTGATCTTTCATTACGGGCATGACGTAGTATTGTTACACGTGTGGTCGCCAGTATTTTAGCACGTGATACATTGTTATTGCACACGTGCGGCAGCTTGTATTTTAGAACGATGTATATTGCACACGAGCGGTCGCCATGTAGCACGTGATTCATTGTTATTGCGCGCGTGTGGTTGTTTGTAGTTTGGCACGACGAGGCGCACGTGAGGTGATTACATTTGTTACGAATACTCGCGAATATTGTTTTCTAAATGCGTAGGCGCAGAAAGTAATCTCTGCATTGTTTTATACATGCAACCGAGTTGACCAGTATGTTTTTTTACTTCAGCCATTTAAACGCGCAGACGCGTCAACTACAGAAGAAGAAGAAGAAGCAGAAAAAAAAAAAAAAAAAAAAACAGAATTAATATGCATTTTTATTTTTAACCTCTCCGTACATTTTAGCGATAACAGCGGCCGCTTTAGCGGCTTATTAAAATATTAAAAGTCCGAAAAGAAAAAATAAATAGACTGAATGGCGTAAAATAAAATTAATAAATGCACTCCACAGTGAAATAAGAGAAAATAACATAAAATGAAATTGCATTACTTTGCATAAAAAATAAAGAATTGTTACGAGTTAAATTTTAAGGATGTATTAATAAAAAATTAGCTTTAGTTTTTTTCTTTTTTAGGTAGGTGAGAGGGTTACTTCAAGCTATTAATTATTATTATTATCGTAATTAATTTTAACCAACTACAAATGTCGAGACAATCAAATGAAATTCTTAGATCTCTAACTACAGTTGAGGTCCGTACAGTGGTATACTGGCATCTTGGTCCATGGTTACTTTTGGAGAGTACCTACTCTTTTCTATAACTATGTATTAACCATTTCACTAGTGGGGCCTTTCCTTTCCAAATCTGGATCCCGATGCTTCATATCCAGTTACACCAAATGTTTCACGGTCCTGCAACTAAAATGAAGCAATTGCTATAACAAGGGTTATAATAATTAAGAGGGAGTAATTTTACTCAATAGAAAAACATGATGGTTGGCTCGTTTTGGTCGTTTCTTAGTGCTTCGTCTTTTTTGCTCACAGTGTTATGCATTGTATAGGTTGGTACAATGCGCCCGTATGAACCAGCATGTCATGAAGCCTGATAAATCAGAAATACATGTACATGGGGAAACTCTTCTCCTGAGATCGACTAACGACAGTCTCGATTGAAAAGACTCTAATTCCTTCAGTTTTCCATGGAATTTGAATTCAGACTTCTCCCAACGAGTGAACTCACTATACTGTTATGGATATTGGATGAATATTGCATTGTATGTGTCATATAACGGTTGATATGTCAATATGATCGATATAATAACTTATTTGATGTATTGATTTCAATGAGGGTGTCCGAATACCAGTGCCCTTAATATTGCAATGAAAGGTCAGATAAGTTTTCAAACGTTTAGTTTTACTCAACGATTTCACAATAACTCAATATCTTTATTTTTTACTTGAACTGACACATAAAGGCTGACCCAGTTTGGTAATTGGAGTAGTCATTTCAAAAAGCAATTTCTTGCATGTTATGCTTCATTATTTTTAAACAGAATAATTTTCACATGCATCCCCCCCCTCACACAGATACTGATTTATAAATTTGTTTCCCTCAGACAAAAAAATCCATACATGAGTCCATTCATAAGGTGCAGGGTCCATGAGAAAATTTTCAAATAATAAAGGTCGAAATACTAATTAATAGTTCTACATTTGTCTTATCTAGGTGTATCGTTGGCCCTGCACTCACCCTCTTTGCACTCAGAACAGAAGGTGAGGTTCTTGCCAAGTACTGTAGATCCCCCTCTTCTTCTTGTCGGAAGCGCCCCTGATCTGAAGAATTCGCCACTGTAACCGCAGACCAGACTGAATGTGATACTGAAAGACTAAGTCACTAGAGTGAGCTCGGCACATTATCTCCAAAAGATTACTGACCTTTGCTCTCAAACGTTATTAAATGACTTGCCGATATATCGTTTGCTGTTCTCTGGTTTGGAATGGAGAGAAAGATCACTTAAAATTTTTAATTGTCATTCGGTCAACAGTAAGGCTTGTGGCCAATAGTACAGGCCTTATCTGAGAGGCCAACAACATATATAGAATATGGTGTAAGGAACTGGATCAAACACCAAAGCAAATGAATCTCCCTCAATATTACTCAAGAATAATTGAATAAATTCCTTAAACATTTATCAATGAAACGTGGTTCAATTACTTGCGCCTCAGATTCAGGAGCAGAATCTATCGGAAACTACCAATATCATTGATAAGAAACAGCTTCATCATCCGTCACATTCAACATGTTTTGTCCTTGAGTTCAAAGGCCGACACAGTCCTACATTTACGATTCAGGACATGGCCAGAATGACGCTATGTACGTTAAGTAATTAAATGTTTTGTTGATACTCCGAGACAGCTACATAGGGTCAGAGGAGTTTTCACACTAGTTAGGGACTACAAGAACATTATCGTATTTTCTGATATGTACTTGATGTACTTCTGATGACGAGTGGACTTAATTAAGTTTATCTGGACTTGCTGCTAACAGTGTTTACAGTCTGTCAAGATGTGGAGAGCACATCTTTGGTGATGCCTCAAGTATAGAGAACATCTTTGATGATGCCTCATGCGGAGAGCGCATCTTTGGTGAACCCATCACTTCGTTTAGATTTCATTGTTTTAAGTCAACCAATGTGGATTATTCTTTCTGATGGCGTCTTCGTTAAGTCTGAACGTTCATCAGTATGCACTTTTTATCACTTTTTTATAATTGATGGACTGATAGAGTTTTAGTGAGCTTCCTATCTAATGGGGTTGTACTGTAGTTCTTGAGCGTCAGTCATAAAATATTTTCCTATAAAATGACTCAGAATATTTGGCCTTCTGTAGAAAATGCAATAATTAATGTTATTCGGTAAAAAAAAGAGTTACTTTCACAGATTTGTGCTTTTCGCTATAACTATTTACATTATTACTATGTGCAGTTCTCATCGAATGTACTGGTGAACCTAAATAGTCAATTTACTAATCTTTTCAAACCTTTTTATTTTTTAAGCAGTCACACAGCCACTTCCAGGTGTTTTTGTTCATCTTGTAGCTTTATTAGCTCGAAAGTGTTTTCCAGATTTCGTCTCCTGTATTTTTTGTTCACCATATTCTTTTCTGGGTTTACAGGTCATTGAAATATCCTAAGATGCTCACAATATTTTTACGAGACATCCTCAGCGGCAGGTTTTCTGATGTGCATCAGTCTTACCAGTTAGGCATTTAATCAACAGATTCTTTGCAATAAGCCCTCGTGGGTAGCACAGTTAGTAGAATCGCCGTCCTCCGAGTGGAAAAGACCTGAGTTCGAGTCCCATTTTTATTGGCCCTTTTCACAACGTGGCTGAGTTAGTCATGGAGGGTAGTATGGTTTTTTTCTCAGAAACTCGGGGTTTTCGTCCAGCAAACAGAAAATCGACCATAGAACACGCGCATTTCACAGGCAACATATATGGAGCAAAATGGCCTTAGTCGCTGATGCTCTTAAAACCCTACTACATCAACAACTTCTTTGACTTAAATAAAATAATGAGTTTATTATTTTCCCTGGAACAGAAGTCGCTCCTTACAAGAATAATATATCTCAAAGGGGCTATTTCAAAATTTAGCTTCTAATACTGACCTGGAGATGGTAAACGGGTTCCCACCACACGGTTTAACCATATCAGAATATAGAACCTCAAAGGAAGAAAAATCTCTCAAAATAAGATTGTGCTGAAGATAAGATGTGGCATGCATAGAGCAGAATCAATGTTTGAGTACATCATATATATATTGTGAGGTAACCCGATGATTATATATGCCAATAGCTTTATCCCGTATAGGCCATAAGACATCATACGTCTTCTTCTGCATACTTTCAAAATGGTTCTTGAAAGTAAGCCCTCATCCCATGTTAGTCCCAAGTACGTGTGCGCCGATATCGGACAAATTCTGCTACCATTGATCATTATCTGAATATCATGCTTTGATCTCCTTTTGGTGATCTCCTTTTGATAATTGCGCTGATTTGTCCTAATTTAACTGCATTCCTGCCATTTATAGGTATTCTTTCCATCATTTTCATCTGTGATTGCAGTTTGTCGATTATTTCCGGTATCTGATGTTCCCTCGACGTAATAAAGTATCCTAAGCCATCAGCGTAGGTCAGGCGGTTTTTATTTTCTGCTAGGAATGGATCGAGCACCGCTGCGATAAAGGTGGCAGACGTCACCTCTTCCTGTGGAACGCCTCTATTCAAATTTTTAGTTGTTTTATGCTCTCTGCAGACTGTTATCAATTGCCTTGGATGCAATAGGGATTCAAATATGAAGCCTAAGTTGACCGGTAACTTGCAATAATTTTTCAGGATATGAAACAAAGTACTGTAGGCAGGTGCGCATTATCATGTGCAGATTTGATATGTAGAAATATGATATCCAACTGAACTTTATTACTTAAGGTTTTTTGCACTCTATGGAGACTATGCAGGTATTGCAGACGATGAGAAAAACAGTGCTCCACAATAGCCGGCTATCTGGATAAATAAGTCATTCAGTCATTCTGGGTGAATGATTTTTCAAAGATTGTCAATATTGGTAGTGTGCAGCAATGATAATGGTTGAAAATGATTTACGGTTCTAGCATGATTCTTCTTTGGAATGATAATAGGGAATAGCAGGCTAATAGGGAATAGCAGGCATTATCCCTTCCATACCTGTAAAGAAAATCAAGGCTACCAAAACCAACGGATCGAGACACATTTTACAATAAAGGAACTACAAGTGACTGCCGCCCAAATACGGGGGAAGAAGTGCCCGGGACCCGATCTCCTCGAGCCACAGATCATCAAGAAGGTTGCAGAGTTTACTCTGGATCTGTTATCACAACTGTTTAACCTCTGTCTGCGCACAGGAATCTACCCTGACGAATGGAAAATTGCAAATGTCAAACTTATAATAAAAAACCCGACCAAGTCTCCTGAACTCCCGAACTCATACAGACCCATCGCTCTCCTTTCTGTCTGTAGCAAACTGATGGAGCGACTCCTGCACGCCAAAATACAGAACCATTAGACAGCTGCAAATTTGGCCTCGCCAAACCAATATGGATTCCGATTGGGACCCTCCACCACGGATGCCCTCCTGAACCCCATCAACAGTGCCCAACAAACGGATAACAAATACTTTTTGATGATTCAATCGATTCCGTTGGGGCGTTCGACACCCTATTGTTGTCGAGCGTCCTCGGCCGACTTAGACAAGCTCACCTACCAAACAACCTATACAACATCATGAATAGCTATCTATCTAATAGAAAGATCGCAGTGAACGCCCCATTTTGGCAACTTACCAGAAGAGTTCATCGCGGCTGCTCACAGGGCTCCGTCCTTGGGCCGCTGTTATGGAACATTGTAATGGATGACTTCCTAGCCTTTGACCTGGGGAGGCCCTGTCACAAGCTTTTGCAGACGACCTCATCCTGACAATGGCTGCAAACTCCAGGGCGCAGCGTGAGACCCTGGAAAACAACGCACTACAGCAACTTCAAGACTGGGTCAAAACGCACCTTCTTAGTGTTTCACCAACAAAAATCAACTCCATCCTCCTTAAGGGAACATTGAATATTGCCAGACCGCCCCCAGATCAAGATTGGGAACAAAACTGTCAAACTCTCTGAACAATTAAAGTATCTTGGCGTGATGCTTGACAAGAATCTATCCTTCCAGCCACATTTAAAATATATTAGAACCAAGATTACGAATTACACTGCTCTAGTTGCCAGAGTCTCCCGTCGGGACTGGGGCCTGAACAAGCAAACCCTTTCGCTTTACTATAAAGCAATCTTCATACCGGCCATCACATATGCGGCCGGTGTTTGGTATACAAAGGCAACAACAGCTGTTAATAGACGCCATCTGGATACCATCCAACGATCTGTATTGCTCTCCATTTCTCGAGCATGTAGCACAGTGAGCACCCATGCCCTTCAGGTCCTGGAGGGGGGGTGCAACGGGGACTGCTGTATCACCTTTCTAAGGGTGCAACTAAGGAATGTCTCGGCTTCACGCTAGATCCATCTAACAGAAAAGACTTGACTCTCATCTACTGCAGGTGTGGCAGAGGCGCTGGAACGATTCAATCAAAGGTGAAATTACAAGAAAATTCATCCCGGACATCTGTAAAGTTTACCCCAAACCGTCCCCCCCCCATGGTTTTCGCCTGGATTATATACCTTTTACCTCTTAACAGGACATGAAGCAATCAAGGCCAAGCTCTGTGCTCCAGGCATTGAAGAAGATCATACGTGCTCCTGTGGCGGCCTAGAGAGCTGGCAGCACATTATGCATGATTGCCCAATCTATGATTACTTGCGTTCGCAACTCATTACCAAAATTACCTTCCTTCCGAGAGACCAAGAGCGTCATCTTTTGGACAGTGCAGAAGAATACCAGGCCCTCTCTGACTTTGTGCAGAACTTCTTCACTAGGAGAAGAGCCCTCATTGTTAGAGGGTAACACTACTTCGGGTGCTAATCACAGAAAAAACGCCAACACATGATTATGACGTACAAACCCAGTAAACCTGAGAAAGAAATGAAAATACCAGGATAACAACAAAACTAACTAATATCTCATACTTCGTGGGATGTAAACTCATACAGCCACCACTGTAATTTACAAACAGTTTGTGATGTCAATCCACCTAACAAATAAGAAGACAAATCCTGATGCTTCTATTAATGACACAAAACAAGGCCATGACTTGCCCGCCTGGAGAGGATTCTGAAGACAAAATAAAATACATTTGATGGATCTGACATTACTGGATTGACTGCTGATTCTGAATTTGTATTCTAGGAACAGGAATACGAGAACGCCAACTGGCGACCTGGACTTTTTTTAGATTGAAGTAGGGTTTTAGAAAGAAGGAAAATAAGGAAGAAGAGAGAGAGAGAGAGAGAGAGAGAAAAAAAATGCTTTGTCCTGGTTCGTCGACTGTGCTGACCTGCAGCGCCTTAAGGCGATCTGAACTGGGCACCCTTGCCAGGCTCTCTGTTCACCCCATTCCCCTTGGCAGGGGAGACGGGTTCTCGTTCCCTCCCACTCCCTGACCCCTATTTCGCCTGGTGGGGCTCGTCTCCACTGACTGCCTCGGGGATGCCTACTCTATTGTCCCTGTATTTCTATCTGTCCTCCCAGCCTTCAGTCTCTTTCCCCCCAATCTAACTAGACCGACAGTGTACGCCCCTAACTTACGTAGCTAAATTACTAACTTGCGTCCAAATTTAACCTCACTCTCATCAAACCATTTCGGCCCAATTTTACCCCAATTTTTTTTAAAAAATTATTATTATTTTTTTATTTATTTTATTATTATTATTATTTTTAGGTTCTAGCCAGTGAAATCTCAGGAAATTAGGTGGCAGGACCTGCCAGAGTAAATAACTATAATGCCGGTGTACCTGGTCTGCCTCCACGGGGCAGAGTGTGGACAACATTAGGTCCCGTTAGGGGCCCAGCGGCTAAATGACCAGAGGAACAACGGTACACGACACTACACGTGTACAAAATCCACACACCTTTAAACCTCTGGCATTGACAGTGTTCTGTTTCACACCCACAATGTATACTACGCGGAGATGGGGAAGGCCCTGGTGCCGTTTGACACTAAACACGCTCTACACTCTTCCATACAGAACAGATGAGGCATGTTTTAAAAATATGCTGGAAAATGTGAAGTAAAGCATCCACAATGTATATGCAACAAACTTAGGAATTCCATTATTCCACCGTTGCCTTTCTTAGGGTAAGCCATTTGCTGTGAGTTTTCTCGTATGATGTAACATGCAGCATCCTGGAAAGCAAGGTGACGGGAATTTCAAGCCCTGCTGTGAATCATCATGGAACAAGTAAATACGTAGACTGTGTTAGGGTAACTCCATTGTTGTTTTCCGTATTTATTCATGATATTGATGATGGTATATCGGGCTTAATGTCCAAGTTTGCAGACGATACGAAGGTCGGCAGGGTTGTTAATGACACTAATGACAGTATGCTGCTGCAACAGGATCTAGAAAAGTTGAGCAGGTGGGCTGAGAGGTGGCAACTGAAGTTTAACATTGACAAATGTAAAGTCCTGCATATGGGAAGCAGTAACCACAGAGAAACTATCAACTGTGTGGTACTACACTGACAGTGGTAGAGAACGAAAAGGACCTGGGGGTAATTGTGCAGTCAGATATGAAGTTTTCTGAGCAGTGCCTGCAAGAGTAGCTCATGATGTCTTGTCAATGATATACAGAAATTTTTCTAGCAGGGATAAGGATGTGATTATCCCCTTGTATAAGGCAATGGTCAGGCTGCACCTTGAGTACTGCATACAGGTCTGGAAGCCTCATTTTAGGAAGGATGTAGAGTTGCTAGAACAAGTACAGAGAAAGACAGCAAGACTGGTGAAGGGAACAAAGGGGTGCTTTTATGAAGGAAGGCTTAAGTCTGCAAATTGCAGCTTCTGGAGACTAGGCACCTGCGAGACAATCTGATTGAGATTTATAAGGCCTTGAATGGATTGAGCAGGCTTAATGCTGATGGAATTCGGGATTCTTCCTCTTGCTCAGATTACAAACCTGGGGCGGGGGGGGGCATAGATTCAAACTGAGGAAAGACAGTTGTAGAATAGATGTGTGGAAATTTGCCTTTAGCCAGCGGGTGGTTGATTGCTGGAACAAACTTCCATCTGTAGAAGTTGATAGTTTAAATAGATTCAAGGCAGAACTAGACAAACATTTGGAGCGAGTAGATGGATGAAATGAGAAGGGGTTTTTTTTTTTTTTTTTGGTTGATGCTGTATAAGTTTGCTTCCTTGCATTATGTACCTTTGCTAATGCTAAATAGTAAGAAAAAATGCATGTACACTTGCATTTACTCTAATGCTAGGAGCATTGTAAATAAATGTGATGAATTTGAAGTACTGATTAAATCATCGAATGTAGACATTTTAGTGATGTCGCTTATGTCTAAACGACACCATGTCGTTTAGACATAAGCGATACTCAATATGAACATGGGAAATATACACAGGAAAGACATGCAGGACAGGAGTGGTGAGGGGGCTATGCTCTTAGTTAGGAAGCATATTAAATCTAAATCAGTGCATCCAGTCAACATGGGTGGATAGCGCAACGTTCAGACAGTTTGGTGTGTCTTAACGTTTTAAAGTTTAAACGTCTTAACGTCTTAAAGTTTTTCATAGTATATAACACTAGGAAAACAAAATTGTGAGTAGAGAAGTGCGTTACAAGCCTGATGAATGTGATGAGTATAACAAACAGCTATATAGAGAAATAGAGTGCGCCAGTAAATCAGAATGTCTTATAATGGCGGGTTTTAACTTTACAGATATTGACTGGAACTTTTGGGTTGGTCACACACACACGGATGATTATTTCCTACAGCAGCATGCTAGAGATGCAACAAGAGGAAGCAATACTCTTGGTCTGGTTACCAACCGTGATTCTTGATGCGTTAAGAATCTGCAGGAAAAGTACATACCAGGTAGTATTAATCACAATGTACTAATGTGGATTTAATTTAAGACATAACTACTGTAAAGGAAAAAGCTTTTGCTTTTGTGAGAGTGACTACATGGTCTCAGACAGTTTTTAAATTCTGTGCAGTAATGATGTTACCATCAGTAAATTCTAAATGGGAACATTTTGGGACAGTAATCATAGAAGCTACTAGGCTTTTCATACCAATGAAGAAATATGGTTGAAGGCTTAGACCTAAATGTATGTCAGAGAAGAAAAGTTCTTGAATTACATATAAATTATCAGGTGATTCTAAAGCCTATGGTAGATATAAATTAATCTGTCACAAAGGAAGTTAGGCAAGCTAAGGCAGATAAAGCTTTGACAGAGACGTCTCTACGAGAAGTTTCTGTCAAAAAATGCAAAGAACAGCAGCAAGACTTCTAAGCTTATATTAACATTAGAAGGAAGGAAGGAGTTAAATCACATTGGGCCATTTGATGTCAATATGTCATATATGCATGTAAGTCAAAAAACAAAGGCTCTGAGGCGTTAGTATTGGATCTGTAGATTGCGTTATTCATGGTAGATTTGCCTGTTTGCCTGGATAAAAACCCGAATTTCCTGGTGGGAGGAGAGACTAAGCCTATCATCATCTGAAACCGACTGCCTCGGCTGCATTATGGAAAAAGCCGATCAAAATTCGTTGCCTCATTGACGGGATTTGAACCTCTGATTTTTTTCACTCAATGTGTGTAGGACGGTGATTACATCCACTGTACTACCTGCGAGGACGTCTGTCGTAGCTTATGTCTGTTTCTGCACGTAATGAGGGGGGGAAGAACTTTAGAGCGTTTCCTGGGTACAGGTTTCCTTTAATTTTGCATATCACATTTTTCCATGTGATATGCAAGGTCCTGTATTTAGCAGGTCCGCGGTGCAGATCTTCAAACGTATAGTAATGATTTGAGCTAGAGCTGAAGGTTTCTTGAAATAATATTCACACTCAGATGGTGAAACGTTTTCGTGCTACTCTAAACACTCACTATTCTAAGTGTACGAACTTTCTCTGGTGAATTTCTGAAATCAAGGACCAAATTACTGAAGTTTAAATGGAAATTGGCAACAGTCATTTCAGGACCTAACTTGTTGCGACTTCTAGATTATTCATTCCATCTAATTCCTGCTTTTCTGATCACACATCAACAAAAGTTTTTATCCTGACAGCTATGGGGTGTTGCTGAAAGTTCGGCCTTTCATTCCAGATTAAGCCGAAGTCCTTGTAGTACGTTCCCACTAATAAAATTTTAGCTGTTTCGGCCCTGTCCGGTTTCCTGAGGTGGCAAATTTTCATTGTAACTACGCATCAGAATGACATTTCTCGCATGTTCATTCGAATAATGCATTTGTAACATTGCACAAAGATTTAACCAAAATTTAGTGGATGATTTTCTCTGGTTGTAATAATTTTGGAGAGTCGGTTCGTGCTGATCAAAGGAATTGTTGGATTTTGAAAAGCTGAAACATCTTCTCCCCCACAAATATTGAAAATTTCATAACATATTTAATAAATTAGAGAGACTTAGAAGAATTAACAAGACTTATCTTTCTAAAACCACTTAAGAGTTTCTAATCAGCAGAGGCAATTCTTTCAGATTTAAGAATCTTCCTATCAAACCCTCTGCGTAAGCATTAGACAATATCAGACCTCATCAGGGTGATGGTATGACTTTTATGAGCTAAACTTCCTCTTCTGGGGAGCGAGTAATTAAATATGTGGAATTTTCCTTATAGGCTGCTTCTTTCAAGTACCAAAAATAAACTAGACTTCTGTCTCTTAATAATTAATTGTATCCTTCTTAGTACAATGATAACAGCTCCACCCCCTCCCTTTTAACAAGAAATTCTCACAAATCGAAATTTCACTTTCGTAGAGGAGGGATGTCTCATCCAAAGGAGTACCCATGTTGGCGTTTCGTACAACACATAGCGTTTAATAACCCTGCGTATGTAACCTGATCAAATTAGCATAAATAATCCATCATAAAATCAAATAATAAAACTGGCTACTTAAACCCTTTACAGCTTTTGCAATTACACGACCATTCAGAAGAAGAAAAATCGCGCATTAAGAAAGCGAAGCAGTCAAATGAAACTCCATGAATAATTCTGACTGATAAACTTTCGTGCAGGTATGAGACAGCAGTTCCACGTGCGACCTGCCCGCCCACCAAGTTCCTTTACCATCACTGGCAAGTCATTAAATGGTGATTTGTTGGCAATTAGCGAGCTACTAATTAATCTTATGGTTTTTTAAACTCCCGATAACGATGTTCCCAGCGCCACCTACTCACGTGTTCGACAGGCCACTTGATCGATAGACTCATTTTTAGGGCCGATATACTGAGATGGTTAAGTGTTTCGGGAAGATCTAAAACAGGCATCAATTACACCTCTCTCTCTCCCCCCAGTTTCTTCCCTTCTCCTTCTCTTTCCACAAACATCGAGACATTTGAATATTTATCTATGTACAAATTTCAGCAGATTGTAATTATACAGGGTTATTCTAAATTAAGTCCGGGGTTACAGTACAGGAATTGTTTGAAACCTCGGACTTCATTTTGAATAACCCTGTATTGTGCAGATCCTTCCATTGCATTATACGATATTACGAATAGAAACGCTAAAAGTGGGTCCCGATCAACTATTTCTGTCCATCATGAAACGGTGCTTTTGTAGTGGAATTCAAAGATATCAAAGTGACCATTAAGCTCAATCTCTGGCAGTGAACTAATTTAAGTACACAATTTCCATCCAGTTTATCCGAATGTGATTTTATTGCATCAGCATCAAACTTTCGCTGCCGTACGTATTCAGAAAAGTCTTTTGAACCACACGTGACGATGTACCGAGGAAGACACACTAAAAATCTAGCATACATCTATCGTTCGTTATATGTAATAAAACTGATACTGTCTAAGTCACGAATTTCTCTTCTTTTTATCCGAACGGGCTAGAAAGGCCAGAACGTGGGTGATCTATCAATAATTGTGGGCGGAACCAGACGCTGCTCCAAAGTTAATCATTCTCTACTCGATCGATTTTGTCAGATTGACAGAGATGAAGGAAAGTTTCATGAGTTGCCAACCAGAGCTTCTTCTAATGCTCCGTTTTTTTTTTTTTTTCTTATTTTATTTCTTATCCTTTTTTTCTGCGCCTTCAAACTCTGACGTAATGAAGAAGCTTCTTTCTATAGAGATAAAAATAACATTTCAGTACTTTCGGATAAATTTTCACATTACTTGGGAATACTGCACATTGAGGAGTTACCAATAATTCACAATAAAACTTCTAACAAAGATATCTGTCTGGTTAATGCAATGTAATCGTTTCGTTTTTTTTTTTTTTTTTTTTTTTGGGTTGAGGATAAGTATTTTAAATTTGGTATTGACCAGGCACCACCCGTTGTGTTCGCAAATAAAACGCAGTGTTTTCGTTGGACAGATGCTTGAGTTCTTTTTTGTTTTTTGTTTTTTTTAATTGTCAGTCTGCTTCGGAATAAGCAATGGTCAGCAACCTATAATCCACAAGTCGTTGGATAATTCATTTATGTATGTCCAACTCTCCGTAAGCTGGTGAAAGAGCTGAGGTTATGTTCTGTCTTTAAAGGTGATATGTCGTATTTCAAGAGAATTAAAAAACGCCCAGTCCCATAATACTATTTATAATTAAACCAAACTAAACCAAGCTGAAAATATTCTCCAACGTTAATATGTTCAGTTTCATGGATTCATTCAAGCATTCCAGTTTTTGGATAGATAAATTCAAGAAATTGTTCCGATCCCGACAAAAAATTAAATCATGAAAATGTTATTTCTTTTGCTGTTTTTAAGACAATGGAACTTCTTCAGCATGTCGCAGTAATTTTAAACAAGTGATTTTGAAGATTCGCTAGGACCTGATTTGTACGCCCTATGTTCTCAAAATTATGCAGCAAATTGAGCATTGCGACATTTCACCCACCTGGATGGGTGAAATGTCGCAGTGTTTCTGGATGTTGTGATTTATGGACTACCCCCTTCCCAAGGTGGCGAATATAAAATAAATTTTCTGTTTATACTCCGGGACGACCAAACGGTCAGAGGAGTTCACAAGATAGACAGAATACAAGAAACAGCACCGTATTCAGCAGTCACGGGCTTGAACCCCAGTCACTCAAGGCACGTGTGCTTATGCACCCGCGCGCCTGACCACTAGGCTACGGCGGCCTTGGCGGTGATATAATACTTTCGCCACTGTAAATGATTCTTGCTGATATTGACGCTACTAACTATTTTCTTTGCTACTTCACAAAAGAATTTAACAGTCTTCTCTTTCGAAACACGCGTGATTATTCGTACCACCTTAAAGCTAAATTATGGTGTATCATCAGTCCTACTACAGCAGTTAATTCCCCTTCCCCTACATTGCAGAATTCACGAAGTGGAGAAACGTCAGTTTCTCCACTTCGTTCATCTATAGAAAGGCAACTATAACATCCAAATTTCTGCGGAGAAGTTCACGACAGATTGAAAAGATCTAGATTTGTGGTCAACGGCACTTCATCTTTTCTCTCTCTCTCTCTTTGTATAGCATGTCTCTGTTCAATAATAGTAGAATTATAAACCCGACTACAGAATCCATCCTCACCTTCCTATGTTGGAATTAGCCAATATATATATATATATATATATATACAAATATACATATATACCAAACACTTTTCTTGTACAATCATCCGGTTCTGCAGAGAAACTCCTCCTGATTATAGACCATCTCATACAAATCCATAAATAACAATATGTCCTCATATGACAATATTGTTCATATGACTGAGCATTCCGACACTTGTTGAATCTAGAAAAAAGGATGAGTAGTAATTTTCATACAGTGGAGCAGATGGAAATATCAATGTGACCGCTGGTGTAGAGTACCGTTAGAAAAGTTGTTGTTTGAAAATTTTCAATATTTTTGAATTATTGATACAGACGCAGCCGAAAAACTAATTGTAATTCTTTCCCTGGCCCTGGGTGAGTGGGTTCTCCAGGCCAGGGGTTTCCACATTTCGTTCCCTCCCTCCCTCCTTCATCTGGAGAATGCCTTATTTCCTTCTTTCTAGTTTTTTTGTCAAGGGCAAGTCAGACAGTCTTAGTCTTGTGAAGATGGAGGACTGTGGCGATTGCTGACCCCCACTCATGGGGGTGAGATTTTCTGGATTATCTGTCCATTTTTGATTATTTCTCTTCACTTCGTGTTCGTTCTTGGAGATGCCTTTTTCTTTTGTCTCCTTCTTTCTGTCGCTTTTCTCCTTTCCCATCTTCCATATTTCTTCTATTTCTGACGTTTTCCTTTCAATGTTTCAGTTGGATTCTTCAGACTTTTCTGGGAATCCAGTACTTGATCGTGGATAGTAGTCCCTGACACACGCCTCCATGTGGTTAGGGATGGGAGTCGGAGGGGTGAATCAGGTGTCTGTTCTCCTCTGGCTGAGAAGTTGTCTGGATCCGGCACTTTACACTTAACAGACCAACACATTACATTTACATACCTACACTACATTTCGTTGCCGGAGTTAGCACTTGCCTGTACAGAAGCTTCAGTGGCGATGACGAAGGGGGGACCCTGGTTACCACAGTACAGTACAGTACTGTACATAAAGTACATTGGAACATTGTAACTCAGACAGTCTGCAATAAATAGGAGTCAGATTTAGAAACCAAGAACAACAAATAGTCGACGTACAACAATAAGAAATATGAAGAGTACAGCTGCAACTCAGTCAAAATAATCCTTGCAGACCTTACCTGGCTCGCGAATGATCTAGAACACAAATAGGGGAATGTCTCTCTTCGAGGGGTCAGTTATTCCTTCCCTTCTTAATTAATACAGTTACATCAAAATTCACATAAATCTTCCCCTTTCACCTCTGATTCGGCATAGATCCATACTCTGTCAACAGGAACTTGGAAATTTTAGAAGTCGCATTAACAGGATTTATTCCCATTAGCTCAAAAGGCCTTCCACTTTCTACTATTCTACATGGCTTCAAACAACGTCGTTTGACACTGTGTTTTTTGCTCAAGAGCACTATATTAAACGCATCTTCTCTTTTCCAGATTCGGATTGTATTGTCTGTAAACAATACAATCCGACTTGGATTTCATTGCTTTATAGACGTTACAGACGTCTTGTTGTCCGTCTTAGAAAATCTTCCCCTCACATGCCATAAAATCACAGAGAATCTGAAAGCCTATTCTTGATATTTACAGATCCATGAAATATTTCTTTTTCAATATTTTTTATGGACATTAAAGCAATTTTTATTGCCTCTGCCTTCATCATATGAAGACCATCGTGAATGTACTGAATGAGTTTTCTATGGATAACGCACAACAGAATCCTTTACGATTTTAACACCCAGGAAAACAGAACTTTACGCAAATTATCCAGGAAACGAAACGAGAGAGAATAATTTTCCATTACTTTGAAGATAGTTAAACTGAGGATTCTTACTGGAGACTCTTCAGTTTAACCATTTTCATGTCCAAATTTCATCTACATCTAGAATTTCAACAGATCAAGACTGTTTTAAGGCTTGCCTGTAATCTTCTCTTCAATAGAAGTATCACGCTTTTTTAATACTCGTAGTTCTAAGTTCAATTTCTGTAAATGTTGGGATCTGTTATAAACTGGTACACTATGTCCCAAAAGTAGCATCATGAGTTTATTTGCATATAAGCAAAAGTAAGAAGGAATACAAGATAATGCTCTTCAGATGACCACCGTTTTAAAATTTTCACTGTCTCACTTGAAAAATAACAATTTGCATTACTGCCTAAAACATTCCACTTTACTTTTAGATTATTACATATGTAATTTTTAATATTCTCCTTAAAAGCCTTTTTTTGCTTATTTTTGTCAATCCCTTTCTTAAGAAACCTTTAAGGAGAAAAAAGGAATCTGAAACTGAGAGATGGTAAGACCAAAGTGGCCAGTTGCCAGCACCGAACCACATGTCACAGTCAGTCTAAAAACTTTACTTAAATCTGTGGCATACGTTCTCTTACAGTATGGTATGTGTATCATCCTCGAAACCGAATGTCGATGTCCTTGATATTGCATTCAGACAGTAAATCACTCTCGCTCTGCATAGTTGATGAACGAATTTTCAACCCAGCACCAGTTTAAATTTTTGATTAAGTACCAGACTGTTATTATTGTACGAGGTACTTCTGAGTTCAGTTGTTGGAAGACATAAATTATCATGTTATAGTCCTAAAGTTAACGTACAAGAACAATTCTAGATAAAATCGTTCGGCTATCTAATTAAATAATTAATTAAAACTTGTGCAATGTCTGTTGTATTGTAATTCAATCTTGATGGCGAAATATTGCCACACGTCATTTCTACAGGAATACTCAAACACAAAGAAGGTAATTACTTGAAAAGAAATGTTCAATGCAATGGTATTTAGTATCTGAACGGACCATGTTCTTGTCGTGTTCCTTGTATTTAAGTAATAATAACCAAGCAAATTAAGTAATACAGCTTTCTGGACGTCTTTTAAGTCATGCCGACAATTATAGGTTATCACTTCTTGCAGATGTTTCTTCCTCTTACTTCTGTTTTGTATTCACACATTCTGATAATAAGGCAGCATGCCATCTTTGATAAAGACATCTCGTGTTCTTAAATCATTCGCGAGTTACAAATAGCTGAAGACTGCTCACAGTGAATGTGTCCCGAGGTTAATAATTACGGAAGACATTACTTCGACTATCAAACGCCGGGCCAAGACAAATCTATTGAGTTCGCCTTGAATATTTATGTAAATTTTATCGAGTGCCGTAAAAGCCCTTGAGGAAGATTGTTTGAGCGGCATCTCACACCTGTAGTGTCCCAAAATGATTAATGAGTTTTGTTCCACCTCAAGGGTCGCTAAGTGATTAAATCGTGTTCAGTTAATACAGTTTTATGCAAATGATTGGTTGTCACTTAGTCCGGTATTAAGACATCATGGTTTTTGTATGTACTGCCCGAAGGTGATCTGCGATCATGGGGTTCGTCACCTGTCTTTCAGCGTTAACTAACGTCTGTATCGTTCATCAGAGACCCTCGCTTGACAGAACTGAGGGGTCAAAAAAAAAGGAAAGTTCAAGCTAAATTCTGTTTAATAGAAAATTGTTAAAAGGAACCAAATTCAAATTTAAAAGAACCCAGAGCCATATCAGTCTGTTGAAATCCAGCTTGAAATTAGTCTATTAATTTCAGGAGTGGACATGGATCGACTTGCATCGGATATTAGATACAGGCGCAGAAAACAGAACATAGATGATACTTCTTGCCAATCATAACCCCCACTAGACCGCATCTATCATCATCATCATCATCATCATCATTATGGAAAAGATCTCCGTGTGTCTAAGATGTGATCCCCGTGAACTACTCTGATCAGCAGAACTATCCCTTTATATGCGTGCATGCCAATTAATAAAAAATGTATTTGAACTGAAGACGTATCAGAATTAAAAGTTAGAGTTAATTTTATATACTCTCCAACTACAAGACTCTAGTTTTACATACTGTGATGGACACATTTGCTTTACTATGTTCGCTAGTAAATAATAAAGATTCTTTATTCTGCCAGTACTTTTAGGCGAAATTAGGAGACCTTACATATTTATGCAATGCGATATCCATCTGTATATTAAAAATGTCCATCTGGACCTATTATGATCGAGATAAAGATTGAATTGAAAACAAAATAATAATAAATGAATTAAAGAATAAATAAAAAAAAGAAAGAAAGAACGGGGCAAACCAATAAACACATTTTGCTGTTTGCGTTGTTATACAAGATTGTTCAATTAAAATGTTTATATGCTTTTTATAATGTTTAGGAAGTATCCACCTTCTCGCGTATACACGAATTTATTCTCTTCAATGTATTTTGATGTAACTCTGGGAAGGATATCCCTCAGGGATGGGTGTTGGATCCGCTCCTATTTCTAATTTTCATAAATGATATTGATGAGGGTATCGAAGGGAAGCTGTCAAAGTTTGTTGATGGTTTGAAAATTTCCAAACAGTGTAAGGCAGCTAGGAAGGTACATGACGTCTGTTCATGATCTATAGGACGTTTACTAGTAAGGAGAAAAATGGTCATTATTCCTTTTTGCAAGGCGATGGTTAGGCTGCATTTGGAATATTATATTCAGGTCTGGAGACCGCACCTAATATAAGACACAACTTTAGAAGAGGGTTCAGAGAAGGACCACCAGATTGGTGACGAGCGAAAAACACGATGTTCATAGGGAGAACCGTTTTAGAAGGTGTGGACTGCAAAGTATGACAACCGGACGTATAAGGGAAGATCTACTTGAATTGTATAAGGCACGAGGGGATGAGCAAAATGAATGAGGAAGGTCTGTTCTCCCTCGTGGGCAAAACACGAACGAGGGGACAGAAACACAAAATCTCAGGGAATAACAGAAGTTTGGATCTCATGAAGTTCACCTATGGAAAGGGAGTTGTCGAACACGAATAAGTTGCCATCAAACTTGATGGAGGCAGTGAGTCTGACTAAGTTTAAAGCATGATTACATGATTCCCTGTGTGAGAATGGGGATAACATGCTGCGGATAGCCGAGTGGTTAGGAGCTAGAGTAAAATAATGCAAGCTCTTTAAGCGCACAGTGGTTCAACCCCGTGACTGATTAACGATTTAATTTAAACTCCTGTGGGTCTTGTCGGAGTATAAGCAAGACCTTTTTTTTTTTTCTGAATATTCTGGTTTGTTCATGATTCAAAATTATTTTGAATTGTTGGCTGATGCAGTAAAGTTCGCTTCCTTGCATCGTAATAATACTAACACTAATATGTTAGTATTGTATTAGTATTAATGGCTCGAATGCAGTTCTCAATTTTTTTTTTTTTTTTTTTTCATACATGCATCTCTTTGTTCATGTAAATGGTCAATAGTTTGGTTGGCTTCTACGCAATGGTTTTGATTAGTTTTTAATTTAGCTTTCATCCAGATAATTCCAGAAGTGTCCGAATTATTTTTTGAAACTGTGCCCAAAACCATTGCGAGCCTATTAAGCATTATACCAAACAACCTTGCGGGTATAGGAGATATGTCTTCCATATTCCCTAGTTTCGAAATTGGGAATGGGAATGATCCATTAATGTGAATGTTTTTATAATTATCATTGCTTCCCCTTTTCGAACTGTTATCCAACAACCTTTCAGGGATAAGGGAATATTCGCGCTATGCCGTCGTTTAAGAATAGGACAGAGAAACGATTTGTTTGAATGCTGAGGATAAGCGATAACTGAACGATTTGTAAATGTGAAACATTTTTCAAAAATATTTCACATTTTACATTAAAATGTCCACAATAGTACTCAATGTTGAGGATAAGCAATCAATCAGCGAACAGCGAAATTTGCGTCACTTCCGGGCCACCACCTGCTGTTATTGGAATATAACCAAAGTACCCGCAAAACTTCCTTTCACTCAGGCTGATTAAAAACTAAGCGCAAAATAATTGCGCCCGGCCAGTTGGTTTAACCTAAAAGACACCTAAAGAGGCAGAGGTCATAAACTCGAAAGGTCCATGACTCGTAGCTCAAGCGAGTAGCATGGTGGTCAGCGCTGTTCTCTCTCTCTCTCTCTCTCTCTCTCTCTCTCTCTCTCTCTCTCTCGCTGTATAAAAGGGTTCGATTTTCAGTGACTGGTTGAAGTTAAGAAATACTTCTCGATGGACGGAAGGAACCTTCATAGGTGTTTTTTCTTGAAATTTTCTCCCTAGCTAGACCAGGGTCGGGGGCAAGACTGCACAGTTTCTTCTTCTGAAACCTTTTACCGTAATCTTCTGAATATTGAAGTAATCGACAGTTCTTTGCATTTATTGAGGACATCCTGCATATTTCTGTCTCCTTACTTTGGCTCGAACCACCATTTTTCTGAGTTAGTTCTGTTCGGGAACAATACCACAAATTGCTGTTTCCTGTAACTCTTCGCATTTGTTTGTTTTGTTTCCCCAAAGTGATTTGAAACCGGCAGTAACTGCGAAGCGAGGATATCTGACCTCGAAGTCCACTAAATTCTGAATAAGATTCCGAGAACCTGTTCATTCTGCGATTTCAACCTGAAATAATAATAATAATAATAATAATAAAATATTGAATTACGTGTAAAAATCATGTTTAAACCTTGATTTATTTTAACGTAGTCTTTCTCTCTAAGTCTCGAGAAATAATTTCTTTGTGGCCACAGTTGTTTTCACTTGTACGAAGAGTAAGGAGACTTTAAGAATTTACTTTCGTCCTACTTAAAGAACATTCAGGAAGACGGTGTCGTCCTATCTTCCAGCCGAAAGACGCATCCCTCCTCAGACTCGATTTTTATCTTTTGCCTAATAACAAGCGTATAACAGTTGTATTCAGTGGCAGGTCGGTGCAGGTACTAATTTCGCATTTTCTGCTTCATCATTCAGCCGCATCCGGAAAAGAGGAAGCGCAAAGAATTCCTTAAGTTTAATTGCTTTATCCACACAAAGAAATCTCAACTACCGTTCACGACGAGAAATTACAATAATTTAAATTCTTTCTCAAGATGTCGTCTACTTCCGTGATGAGAGTTTTATTAGCGGGTAAGGAATGGCCGCACCATCTGCAGAAATAAGTGTTGGAGAGCCAATTTATCTCCCCTCCTCTGTGTCCGTCTTGGTACCGTGCATTTAAGGAATGATAATAAAACTCCCATCTATATGGATCTATAATTATATCACCGTGGGATTAGCCGGAAGAAGATGGAGATGCAGAAACCAGAGACGCTGCAGCTTTTTTTTCTTTTTTTTGAGCGCGCTGCTGACAATCAGAGTGCTGTTTTGCGTGTGTTATAATGTCTCGGGTTCCTAGTGTGCTTCCCGCTTCACGTGGGCGTTCTTCTCTCAGCCAGGTGCATACGGGGAGGCAACAAATGACATGTTTCGTCTGCACGTAATCTGCGCTTTGCCGCCGAGGGGGCGAGCCACGTTCCCGCTGCAGACACACACTCTGCTCATCATCGGCGTCCTCGGACGGGTGCATTCTGTTTTTTTTTTATTTATTTATTTTTTCTTTCTTTCCTTCCTTCCTTCCTTCTCCCTCTCTCCCTACACTACTGCCGTGAACCTGAGGAGAGAGAGAGAGAGAGAGATGCCGTTCTCATCCGTTGTACCTTCCAGAGGGATGATTGGAGGGCGGAGTTCACTCGGCCGTTAGCAGCCGTGATGGCTCAATAGTGTGATGAGTACATCGCGCGTGGGCTTGGTTTTATTGTACAAACATCACGCGCCCGTAACCTGCACGGAACGCTACGCAGAAGTGACAGTTGACCGCTTCCTTAGTGTTTACATAATGTTTATATGGGAACCAGGCGCGAAAGCACACCACACACACACTATTTCTTCCCCTCCCCTCTCTCTCTCTGTCTCTCTGTGAATGGTTTGTAAGCATCGCATACCTACACACACTAATAACGGAACAAATGGGGTAAAAGTGTTCAATGCATGCGTGTATGCAGAAAGTGGGACATTGCGAAATTGCATTTAAAACAACCAGTCCCATGTGATAAGCCAGAAACTATTTCGAAAGATTAAGTTGCCATTTCAGTCTGTCTTAAATTTCCAGTCCCTCCTCTCGCCCGTCATCTCCTTTAAGGAATGGCACGCTTTAGAAACCTGCGATCTCTTTGGTCTTTGTCCCTTAAGAAAATCCCATTTCTTTGTTGCTTGCGATTCTCTTCTTATCCTTTGACATTCGACACGAAGATTTCTAATTCTTGAGAATAGGCTTCAGTCAGATCATGTCTAAGTCATGATTAACAATTGAGTTGTAGTAGCCACGTTTTAAACATTCTGGGAAAATTAACGCAAACAATCACAGGCGAAAATTTGGACCAGCAAGAGGTATAATAACATGAAATGGAAAATTTTGTTACATCGGACATGTTCAGAAAGAGTCAATACGTCCATGTTGACCGCAACTCTCCACCAAACTGTGAGACATCAAATCCTGTTCTTCTACGAGGATGATGTCATCCCACCATTCTGTTTTGTCATTTAAAACAATCTGTCAGTCGTCTTCGGTTGAGCTGACTCCTGAGCTGTTTTGTCTTTTATCTTAGAAATAGTCTAGAATAAACTGTTCCCTCCACAAATATCTACACCAGCTTTCTCACTACATATACTCATCTCTGTGTAGCAAATTATCGAATCTTCTAAATGTTGAAATGCTTGACATTTACAGTGAAATAGTGGGATTGGGGCACTTACGAAGTGATATTTTTTGAAAAGGTTTGGGTTGATAGGCCCGATCACTTCAGAGCTTCAGTAACTTTCATTTTGGAATGCATGCAGATCAATAATAATTAAAATATAGACAAAAAAGGAAGGTGTAGTTGTGAGACTGAAGATTTACTACCTTTCACATTGAAGATTTTTAAGACATTGAAGAGCTTTTTAAGAATTTCTCCAGTTCTCCAACGGGCTGCGAATCCAGACCTCTCAAAATGGGGGAAGAGTAGCGAAACCGCAATGCACATGGCGCATACAGAGTGATGAAAAATGGTAATTTCAATCGCTCTTTGTTAATGACACAAATGAAGTTACTTTTGTGTTACCGGTGGTGTCAACAAACATAACTGAGATTCTTGGATGAGTTAAATACAAAACAAGAACACCAAAGCTTTTGAAAAATGAAAAATGGCAGAGAATAGTGATTACTTATTGTTTTGAAAGACAATAAGAAATCAGGACCGATTTTTAAGGCCTAAAAATAAGGTTGATCGGGCCCCAGACCAGCAGTAATTTCATTGTTCCTAGGTCCAGCGACCTTGGGACCCTGGAACAACTGTACCTCGATACTGCCATTGCGCGAGTTGAGCTTGCACGACCAAAGCGGGATCTCAGAGAGAAAAGTCTATCCCCTGGGATCGACTAACTGCAGCCTCAATTGAAGAGGACTTTAGAAATTCTTCCAGTACTCAACGGGAATTAAATTCAGACTTTTTCAAACGAGTGACAGAGAGAAATATATCGTGCCGACTAAGCTGCCAAGGAAGACAAGAAATAGAATACAATATTTAATAAAATTTCATATTTGGGTTAACCGAGGGAACAATCTCATTCACCAATGTGTGCTACGTTCGTAAACTGCGTGTGTTCTCTGGTCGGTTTTGCTGGACGAAGAAACCCGGAATTGCAGGAAAAAGAAATTTTGTTACTCTCGCCTGAGACCGACTAACTCAGCCGCCGCGTAAAAAATGCCTATAAAATTTCGTCATGTTAGTAACGGGATTCAAATTAAAATCTTTTCGATTTCTGTTTCCTCACACCTTGTAGGGAAAAGAAATCGAATAGCCGAAGACGACCTCATCACGCAAATGTGATGTCCTGCCAATGAAGTGACTTTTTTAATTGCAAATGCGAGAACCAGCCAAACAACACTGCAAAGCCTATATTTCTGTCTGACAGTTCGCAACTTCATAGCAACCATACATGAAATTGCCATTCATTAATAGACATTTGCAAAATTCCTGAATTCTACCAAATGTTGCCCAAATATGCAACTAAATGCAAAATACTGTCTTGGCACCATATATCATCCATTTGTTATTAATCCACGGTTAATAATATTGTTATTGTTTTCAGCATGTGTAAATTTTGTTAATTCCTGCTTTCTATCCACAAGGCCGTGTTGGGTTTCCTGTTTTTTATTTTTGGCAATATATGATTTATTTAATGATTAGGTCAAAGAGAGAGACTGTCTATTCAGAAAAGCTTTCCCGCTTAGGATTCAAATTACTACCATTGTGTACTAGTATTAGATACCATCATTATCGTATACATAGCTGATTGTGGAACAGCCCAAATTTCAAATAATCCTCAGGAATCTCATGTAAGATGCCGAAGAAGGAAAAGGACCAATTTATTTGCTGCATAGACTTTTTTTGGCATCATCCACGAAAAACAACAGTTTCTTGTCAACGAGAAATTTAAACTATTACGCTGAACGTATTCTCCAAAACAAACAAGCCTTAATGCGGTTTTTAATCTAATATTTATCCCGACCCCAGAGGGAGAGTGTTGTTTTCTTGTTTATCCATTTAGAAAATTGCTAAAATCGAGCGGAAAATTGTAGCCCTCGAAGTAATTTGGGATTAGAAGTGGTAGAGCTTTAAAAGCCAACATCATAAATAACAGTAGACGCTAAAGAAATAGGACCAAGACTTCTGGAAGATGATTTATATTGCCTAAGTTAAAGTACAGTCCAGTTCTGTAATTACATTTCAGAAAAAACAGTAATCCACCTTTATTAAAATTCCCAGCTATACACAGTGGGCCGTGTTTAATTCTAATACAAAGCGGCTAAATGTGATAGTAAAGAAAATGGGAAAATGAAATCTTCGATCGCTACGAGAAAAGATGAAAACACATCAATCACAGAAGGGAGTAGTGGAGACTGACGGAACACTACGAAATACAGATAGTAGGGCGATGTGCTGTACCTTCCATACAAAATATTTCCAGTACAAGTTACTTTAATCAAAGAAAGTTGATTTTATCCCAAATAAAGGCAATTCGGAGGATTACGAAATACGCAGCCGAGGTTTTTAGTTCAAAGCGTCACATTTTTGAGAGATTTTGGAGAATTATGTGATGCGCAGATACATCGTTGCCTTTCCCCCTCACAGGCGAATGGTGCCTTTATTTTATAAATAACGTTAATGCCACTAGAACTAGAACCTCACAAATTCTGCCAGACAGCAAGCTCAGATAAGCCAATAGCAGTTATACGATCAGAGAGAAAATTTTAATTTTACCGATGTGAATTTGTAGAGAGAGGGCTTTCGATTGCGTAATAAAGTGAATATTCTTTTTGCTAATTAAAAATATTTTCCGAAAATTATATATGAACATTTTTATTAGATATCAGCTGCGATCCCTAATCTCCATTAAGCCAAAATGTGAACCCCTGTTGCCGAACTGATCAGGTGTGTGGCATGCTTCTCTAAGGAATAAAGATGGCGGGTTCGAATCCGCTGTCATAGACAGGGGTCTTCCTCTGGTATGGGTGGTGTGATTGTTAAACATTTTTTGATATGAGGTACAGATGGTGGTACATGATTTCAGCAGCCGAATTGCCGTAAAAAATACATACTACTATACTACTAAATATTTTTGCGCGGATAGTACAGTGGTATCGTCATCGTCCCCCTCCCACCGCGTGGAAAAGGCTTGGGTTCAAATCCCGTGAATGAAGCGAGGAACTTATACGGGCTTTTTTCACTCCCTGGCTGAGTTAGTCGATCTCAGGCGTAGATAGCCAGGTTTCCCCACGCGGAAACTCGGGTTTGTTGTCCAGCAAAACAGGCAACTCGACCATAGAACACATGCAATTTACAGACATAATACACACGGCACGGCAGATGAATAAATATTCGGGTGGCCTAAATGACAATATTTTTTTTTACTATTAACATTTATAAGTCTTCGTGGGTAGCACAGTGATTATAATCACCATCTTCCCCCACATCAGATGGAAAAGGCCCGGGTTCGAATCCCGTCAATGACAAGAGGATCTTTTATATGCTTAATCGGTTTCCGGCATGGATAGTGAGGTTTCTTCCCCGGATTGGGGTTTTCATCCAGCAAAACAGGCAACACACGATATACCAGAGAACACACGCAAGTTACAGATATACAGATGGGCAGATGAGGTGACTCTCGTGTAGCCTTAATTTAACAATATTTTATTTTATACTACTGAGTACAATACTGCGAACTAATATGGAAATCTCCCAAAATGAATAATTTTATACGCTGTAATTTCATAGTAATGTCCAGGAACAATCAAAACATAAATAAATTTGTGTTTTGAAGTTATTAATGGAATATAACGCATAAAATCCGACAACTGCTTTGCTTATTTTTTAAAGTTCAGTCAGTCTATTTTCCCTTCTGCCCTTGTTCGGTCGACTACCCTAGGAGACATATTCAAAAAAAAAATAATAATAAATAATAAAAAAAAAGAAAAAAAAAAAAGAAATAATAAAAAAAAAGAAAAAAAAAAAGATATTTTTAATGCCGGATTTAAGAGAGTACTGGTGTAGTTCGGTTCCAGGATATGCAAATCCAGAATAGCGGCTTGCCTCTATTGGTTAATAGTGGTAAGCCGCTAAATTACTGTTCTTCATAAGAATCCACATAAGTTGTTCTGCTGACATGTGGTAAGCTGACAAAAAATGAAGTGAGACAGAACGTCAGTGGATTTGCATGATTAATATAATTCTTTTATCAGTGTAGAAAATAATCCCTTACTTTTTTTTCTTAGTTTTATTTTAACTTTCGAAATATCAGGCCTTCCTAGCTGACCACTCACCCGCAGTTCTCATTATGCTAGACCTGTTGTAACCGTAAAATTCCATCTATAAAGAACTTTTATTGCTATATTTAAAGGAGCACTCTGTTTCGAGAAATTGGTCCTGAAAAGATAATTTCATTTTGGAGAACTGGTCTATGTCGCAGGAATCCAATCACTTAAAGAGAGCATGGCAAACATTCTGAATGTTTCACAGTTCCACCCGTTCAGAAGTTTTTGATAGGCATGCAAGACAATGTGAATTGTCTGACAAATGTTTCTGTTTTCGACGCATAGATGGTACTGAAGGAATGAACAATAGTACAGCTTGGCACAGCATGAAGAACAGTACCGTTACAGATACAGGCAACGATCAACATTGCCATTACGTGGACATTCGGAAGTTATACCCACGCACTCCCTCATTCTTGGTCCACGAAGTTGCCGTTTACTAGCCAATGTCTAATTTCACCTACTCGCTGCTCCTTTAACTTTACGCAAGTTTCTTATATTCTTTGCCCTCGAGTTCCAGAAGAAAATATTTTCCATTTCCGCTTCTGAAACCATCTAGAAACCTTGACGTTGCGCATGGCTTGTTCGATTAAAAAATTCACGAAGACTACCAAGCAGCAGTAAACATGGATTCAGGCGACATCATTCAATGGACAAACTTTAGTTTACAAACATTTTGCAACTAACAAAATAAACCGATGTCATCTTTTTTCGACGTTAGGTATTCCAAAAAGTAGGGGAGATCGACCCCGATCACTTTTAACATTTTTTGCATTTACTTCTATAATGAAGCTTAGGTAGAAGAAAGTCTGTTCTTTTCAGATTGTAAAAGAGCTTTTAAAAGAGCAGTAATGTTTATCTTAGTTATATTTTGAATATTTTCATAAAAACGCGTTGTTATTATTTTCTCGAAGTGTGGACCAATCCTACGCTAGTCGATTGTAACAAACAAACTCATGGGAAAATTAATATACCGAGAGATTTCACTGGTGAAACTTTTTATTTTTCAAAGGGTTACGAAGTTGTTACAGCAGAATGTCAATATACATATATATACATATACTCTTTCTCATCTCGTCGTATTAATCCCCTTTATACATACTATCTTAATAAATCTAAAACAGGAGAGACTGTTTCTCGATATATCTCATACGTTTGATTCTGTTCGTCTCGATATTTCCCTCTTTAGGTTTTCTATCACAGGTGGAAAGTTAAAAGAGGTAGATGAAACTTCGCTGGTTAAAGAGAGAAATATCTACCTGTTGAATACCTGCTCTGCAATCATCATTTACGTGTTGTTGCTGAAGGTGAGGATAAAAATTGCTTTTACGAACCGCTTGCTGCAACAGCAAGGAAACAGTTTTGACAATGTTCCACACATTCATACTTCGATAGCATTGTCTTTCGGGTTAAATTACAAAACCCTCGTGGGTAGCACAGTTAGTAGACTCGCCGTCGTCCCCACACCGGGTGGAAAAGACCTGAGTTCGAGTCCCGTTGATGGCTGGAAGAGTTTTTATGGGCTTTTTTCATTTCGTGGCTGATTTAGTTGGTCTCAGTCGTGGATACCGAGGTTCCTTTAACCCGTAAACGGGCAAATCGACCGGAGAACATATAAAATTTATGATGGTCATGTTACACAAGGAAGATCAATTGGTTCTCGGGTGGCCATGAAACGGCACGTTTTCGGTTTTTCAAAATTTTATATGTAAATAAGTAACTGAAAACTCGCCACTGCAAAAGATTGCAGTTCTCATCCAGGCATTCGTTTTAGCGTACATGCTTCTAAAATCTTTAAAAAGTAGGCAGCGTGCACACTTATAAGAGACTTCTTCAACGTAATTACGGTCAAAAGTAAAACTACTAAATTTGCAGCAAATATATGAAACTTGAAATTACAAGAGATATTATCGCTCGTTTGATTACTAAAACTTTCTTGAAGAAAGTTTTAGTAATCAAATCTCTGGGGACAAAGCTGAAAACGAAATTTCCAATTACAGGTCCTTTTGTACTCGGTGTAACAAAGATTAACAATCTTTAATTACAAATTCAAAAATTAGTCATTTGGCTACTGGACTTTTAATAAGTAATTTAAAAAAACAGATCGACAAATACACTTTCAAATATGTCATTCTTAAATACAGCATTGTCCAGTAACAATTCGTTTCACCACTTGCCACTCGTTTTGAGAGGTCTGAGCTCGAGTCCACGCGACGACTGCAGGAATTTCAAAAGTCCTCTTTAATCGGGGTTGTAGTTAGCCGATCTCAGACGGAAGGAGTAGGGTTTCCCCATGAGTTATTCCGGGTTTTTAATTATGCCAGACAAAGCCAGTTTATTTTATTTATTATTATTTTAATTTATTATATATTGGTGACTCGGACCTTTCTCATGTCTTGCAAATACAGTAATAAACAATGTAATCAACTCATTAATTCCCAAGTCTAAGTCTATTTTTAATACAATATCTTATGTAGTTTATTAGAGAGTTAATAAAATCCTCGCAGTTGAAAGTAAAATTATATAAAGGTTACAAATATTTAAACACTAATGATTCTGATGTGAAAAATTCTAATCAAATAAAATTAGTTAAAGTCTTATTAACTGATTCTCGATATAATTATTTCGTCTGTCTTATGAATACGTTATCTAAAAATAAAGATCTGAGTCCATTATAGTGGTTTGCTAATGCTGGTCGTAGTAAACTCTAGTAAGTCATCCCTAAATTAATCTTAGATATGGTTGCTACTTCCTCTTCAGAGATAGTCATTTTGTTTGCAAAATACTTCAAACAGACTATTTATTCAATAGATGCACAATGGCCCTATAATTTTACTACGGAATGTCTCTCTCTTGACACCTTTGCTGAACTCAATCTGACTCAAGTAGATTTTAAGAATGACCAACCTTGTGGCCAAGATGACATTCGCCTATTGTTCTGGCGACGCTGTTTAACATCCTTTGCGGATCCATTGCTGTTCCTTTTTAATAAATCCTTTTCTTTGGAAATTTACCTTACTTACTTTTAAAACGTTTCCATAATACCTATTATTTAAGAAAGACATTAAAACTGACATTAAAGAATTATAAACCGATCACCCTTTCTTAATAGTTTATCCAAAATATTCTATACCATTGTTCAATATAAAGTTTCTAAATTTATCAATCCCCTATTATTTCCTGAATTGCATGGTTTTCGCCCCGTTGGATCTATCAACCAACTTGGTTTCCCTGCGTCAGTTCATTGCAAATGAGATTGATACATGTTATTGTGTTCACGTTGTCCATACGAATCTTTTCAGGGTTTTCGATTCCTTAAATTACCAACTACTAAAAATAAAATTACATTATAATGGATTTGAACCCCTGTTATTAAAGTGATTGGCTGATTACCTAGTTTATCGATCCTATAAAATAATTTATAATGGTGCCGCTTCTCACGATGTGGCCTTTCACCACGGTGTTCCCAGGGTTCTTCTCTGTGTCCACTATTTAATATTCATCCATTATTCAATATTTGCATAAATGACATTACTTCCTTTTTCTTTCGGAACGAAGATATTACTTTAAGCCGATGGTATAAAATTCTTTTCTTCTGTTAATAACAAATTCCAAGTCTTAATCTTCAGAAAAATCTTTCGCAATTTGCCCAGTGGGCCGAGGAAAATAATTTTATTATCAATACCAATAATCGTAAAATGCTAACGTACAAGACTCCAAGAGCTACGTTGACTTTTCCTATTCATTAAATAATCAAATAAATAATAAAGTTACAACTATTGTTGATTTTGGTAATACTCTTCCTTCATTAAACAACATATAAATGTTATTATACGAAAAGACAATGCGAAACAAGGATTCGTAAAGCGTTTTTCTGCTCCTCTCTCTCTCTCTTTATCTCTATATCTCTGCGCTTACCTCAGCTCTTTCCATAGCTGAATTATATCCATCTGAAATTTTAACATTCTTGTGGAACATTAATTCCTTTTATCTTTTACTGACAAAATTTTAAAAAAAAAGTCGAATTAGAGTCATAAAATATCTTTTTACGAATTGATGGAGTGTCTCACTACCATAATCATTTTTATTAATCCTGTTTAAATAAATATAGAATGAAATTCTTGACTATGCAAAAAAGAGGAAGTTGGCATAAAATTTATTCTCAAAGTACAGTACTCAGAAACCATTGCAACAAACAATATATTATCAAATATCTTTTTCTTCGAATGAAGTGAATTGAAATACTTGTTCCATCTTTTGGATTGGACATATATAACCAATTTAATTAGTTTTACTGATTTTAAAAAAAAAAAAAAAAAACGGCTTCACTCACGCAACTTGTTCTGAGTGGACAGTAATTTTTTGCATTCGATTGTTATATTATTTTTAATAGTAATTTTTTGTTTATTTAACCTACTCTTTTGTAATTTCGTTTACTTGCTTATGTGATATACCTTTGTAATGATTTTGAAATTTAATGTTATTTATTGTAATTTTATGTAAACTACTCCTGTAACTGGCTCAGAAAAATGAGATTGGGTCTTAGAATGAGATTGGGGCGATCTTGCGAGCTAATAACAGCTTTCTACATACATGACACCCACAGCATCTTGGAAGTCATTGGGAGTGATGTCACAGTAATCTTGTGGAAACACAGCTGGTAGTTTTGGGCTGGACAAACGTCTGCATCCACTCAAGCTATCTCATGTCATGTTTTTTGGAAACAATTTATGAACTCATCCGAGGGGCGATTGCTATTAATGGTTCCGTCCTGAAAGTGTCCGTCGTTGTCGTTATATGATAAAAATGCGACATAAAGGGGTGGGGAGATGCTTTTCCAAGGTACCCTCAACCTACAGGAACCTTGCTATCCATGCTTTAGACCGACTAATTCAGCCACGGAGTAAAAAACCCCATAAAAGCACCTCGTGTAGTTGACAGGATTCGAAGTTGCATTTTCCACCCGGCGTGGAAAGAGCGGTAATTATATCCAATTGAAAGTCATCAAGTTTATGCCTGTTCAGTTTCACCTACGTAACAATGGACGTGGCACGCGAGGAACAGAACGTTGCAATCAAATTTTGTTTCCTTCTCAAGAAAACATCAGCCGAAGCGTATTAAATGTTAAAAGAGGCTTATGGTGAATCTACACTTCTATATAGCACAGCTCGCAGTTGGTATAGAATGTCTAAAGATGGACGTGATTCAATCACAAAAATCGGCGGTCCTGGAGCTCCAACCACCGCTATCATTACAGAAACCATAAACACTGCTTCTGCAATCGCAAGAGAAGATCGTCGTATTACAGTAAGGCAGAGAAATTGGAAATATCAGTAGGAAGCACACATGGTATTCTCCATGACCATTTTCATATGACAGTGTTTGTGTAAGTTGGGTTCATAGCCTACTGGCACCTGAGCAACAGCAAGTTTGCATGGAGGTTTGTCAGGAGCTGCAACGGATGGTTACTGAAGATGGTGAAGTTCTGCACAAGGTGATAATTTAGGATGAGACATGGCTTCATCATTTCGACCCACAGAGTAAGAAACAAAGCTCTGTTGGGAAGTCTACGTCATCTCCAACACCGATAAAAGCAAAAGGTTATGGTCATCTCTTTTTTGGCATTCGAAGAATGGTTTACAAGCACGTTGTGCCACGTTATACGACTGTTACGGTACCTTACTACAGAATTGTATCACACGCTTTGCGGGATCACATTCGTCGCAAACGATCACAACTGCACGCAGGTGGGCCCATGCTGCATCACGACAATGCGAGACCTCACATTGCTCGTTCTGTCTCGATTATTTAGCCAGCATTAATGTCAAATGTGTTCCTCATCTGCCCTACAGCCCTGACCTTGCACCCTGCGATTTTTTATGGATGACTAGTAAAGGCATGTTGTGAAAAAAAAAAAAAAAGTTATGATCTTTCTTTATTGAACAGAAGTCCTCGTATGTTGTAGCACTATTATTCGTATATACACAGGTGATCTAAGCGCCAGAAAAGCAGCTTCATTTAATACATATGGGATAAAAAAATATATTTTGGGTAAATGAGAAAAGCAGTTTAAAACTTGCTACACAGATGACGCAATCTAGCAGTTTGAATATCGTATAAAAAAAAAAAAAATCCAAATTGGTGATGGCCTTGGAATAGTAGTAAATTAATAGTAAATTGAAACAGTCTAAAATTACTTTTCACTAAATATGTTATGGAAAAGCAATGATGAAAAAAACACAACTTAAGAGCTATGAAGCGCCATTTGGAAAATTGCGACAAAACAAGAGAAGTCTGTGTTAAATTGTCTTCATTCCAGAATTGTTGAAGACGACCGTAACTTATCGGGACGCATGTCTTTCCAGTCTGTCGTATTAATACGACAGACTGGAAAGACATGCGTTCATGGTGCAGGGATGAAGCTTTAAAGCTTCATCCCTGCACCATGAACGCTGTCCACTTCGCTTATTGTCACATCGCACGAGAATTGGCGGTCTTAAATCGCACTTTTTACACGACTGGAACTTGGTTTTGGTTCTCCAGCTACATTAACAACCAAAATATTTATTTTCGTTGGGCAAATTTCTGACCTCAGTATAATGCTCATTTTCATTAAATTTCTTTATCTGACGTGTCACGCGAAAATAAAAATTGTGGTTTGCTAACTTTTGGGTCTGCTGTATAAGAACCGCCAATACTGACACCAAGCGATTAACATTTCCACAAGGGATTCTGTTGTTGTTGAGTTTTGGGAACGTCAGTGGCTAAGGCATATTGCTCTGTATATACCGTCTGTAAATTGCGATTCTATGGTCGATTTTCTGTTTGCTGGACGAAAAACCCGACTTTCCAGGGTAAAAATACACGCTACCCTCGCCTGAGACCGACTAACTCAGCCATTGTGAAAAAAGCCCATAAAAATCCCTCCCGTTGTTGATGGTTTGTCAGGAGCTGCAACGGATGGTTACTGAAGATGGTGAAGTTCTGCACAAAGTGATAATGGCAGATGAGACATGGCTTCGTCATTTCGACGCACAGAGTAAGAAACAAAGAAAGACCTAGTGACTTCTTCAGAGAATGATCTTACGGACGAAACGTCTGCTCCTTCTCTTTGGTTACGTGATAAAATCCTACGTTTAAATATTAAGTTTTAAAGCAAGCTGTACTTCTTATTGATTTATAAAGTTGTTTAAAAAGCTGACACGAGTGTTTAGAGCACATGATGAAGCATTTTCCACCTCTCTAGGCAGACATCGGACTTAATCTAACAAAGCACTAATTATCATATCATATTTGTTGTCTTTTGCTTAAAGGTTGGTTTTCCCCCAAGTAGTTCTAATTACAGATTCCCATATCCTGCCTCTGTATAGCGGGTGCAGTACAGCATACTAAAGTACTCAATATGTTCTTTAACCCTGACAATCTCATTACTGAACTGGTTGTAGTAATTATCATACATTATCCACATGGCAAGTCATGAATCATAAGTAGCAGGTGTTTTAAGGATCATCAGGAAATTGCATGTGTTTTTCGGATGTCTGTGGTCTTGGCCTCCTGAAGCGGATGATACTAATCCAATAATGCGATAATTATTATATTTGCTTCTTTCTTTATTAATTTTGGACCACCCTTTTTTTGTAAAAAAAACAAAAAAAATTGACCACAAAGGTAAAGAGTCAATAGTATCGGTCGCCTGTCGAACATGCTTTTCTTTTTATTTCACCTTGCTGGATTGATGGATACTCCTATAGCTTGTAGAAAGAAATTTCGAACTAGCGAGTCAGGAACCCCCTTTTCCAACTTCAAAAATTGCTTGATGCATTGATGGACTGTTTGGGAGGCCACAACGAAGTTGTTCTCGGGAGGTAGAAAGAGCCCTCATGATTACGGCTCGAGAAGACTCAACTCAGTTCTGAAACGGAATAGAAATTATTCTTGAGAAGCTTTCTTGTTTCTCAAGAGCAGTCCTACAAGCACTGTGTGTAATGATGAAAGCAAGCAGGTTAGCTAATTCGGAAGTGTCAGCTGACGTATCTGCTTGGCAATAAATATGTTCGGGATGCGTCGATTAGTTGTAGCTATGGTTTTATACCAGCTGAGTGTCCTGAGAGAGACTAGTTGTGATAAGGGAAGGTTGATCGAAGAAAAATCTCATGCCATTGCTTCTCAACGACTGAAGGAAATAGCATACATTTATTGAGGGAAGCCTTCTTGCTTTCTAAAGAGTCGCCGCCCTCAGTTGTACGGGTAATAGGACATTTTCAAATAGAAAGGAAAGTTGCTGATTTGGAAAGAAAGTGGTGTGATCTAAGTTGTATGGGAAATTCACACGAGGACGTCAAATTTTAGCAATGTAAACTTGCATTTGCCCTAGAAATAAGGCAAAGGATTTTTCCCTATATTTGCTACACAAATATTTTTAGTCTTTAAAACATCAACAAGAAACTGAAGAGGCTTTTTCAGTGTCCTCCTCTTTCTGTTGGTGCGTTCATCTGATCGCGTTTCCGGGATCCGGGTGCCAAATGCTGAGACGTCTAAATGCAATGGTTCCACTCGCCTTGTATGCCTGTATCGTGTAGAAGGTGTATTTAAGGACAGATTTGGATGTTATTACGGCAAAAAACCAAGAATAGTTCGTTCAATGGAGAACCATATTCTTTCTACCCGAGATGGCTAACTACAGTCGCCACTGAACAGATCTTTAAGCGTTTTTCTACTGTCAGATGGGATTTGAACCCAGGACTCTTCAACGCAGAAACACGTAGCGAGACCTTTATACTATCACGAAGGATTTCTTTCAGTTAAAATGTAAATATAATTAGTCAAAATTTGCGAGTAACATAATGTCGAACAATTTAAAATTACTCAGCTTCACGAGTTTAAATTTTTAGATATTTCCCGATACATAAACAACCGTTTTTATATTGTTCTTTATTGGGAAATATCTAAAAATGGAAATCCCGTGAAACTGAGTAATTTCTTCAGTTCAACCAACTGCCATAGCAATATCTGAGTACCGCATTAAATATACTGGGGAGGTCGGACATTGATGAGACTTTTATTTCTTCTCTTTCAAGAGATTCAAGTTGATTCGCTGTTCGCTATCGCCGATATTTTTTCTCTTTATTCTTGCTGATAACAATTTGTGTAACTCATAATTCAGTTCATCCTGATTTTTCTCCTCTCCTTGGAAAATTAAAATGCTATGGAATGGATTTCTACCCGCTGTAGCAAGGATTGTTCTTCTGTCATTTACTGTGCAATGACAGTAAATGACAGAACAATCCTGTCATTTACTGTACAATGACAGTAAATGACAGAACAATCCGGTCATTTACTGTGCAATGTATACGAGTTGATCTCGTATACATTGCATATCTCGTATCATGGTAAAACAAGGATAGTTGTTCATATTATAATGTGAAATATTTCTCTTGTGTACTCTGTTGAGACATTATTAAATATACATTCTGTGATTATATGTTGCCGAATGAATATGCTGTGATTGTGTGTTGTTGTTCGGTTATATGTTGTCTGTAAAGGCTTAATGCCGACAGAAAAACCTAAATTCATCATTCTCTTCTGCATCTTACGTTGAATATTCTGTTTCATAGTTTGAGAAATCCCGAGTAGTAGCAGTAGTGTGGTTTTAGGAACATCAGAGAAGAAGGCCATATTGCTCCGTGTCCGTGAATTGCGTGTGTTCTGTGGTCGATTGAGAAATCCTGTATTAGAAGATTAATCCAATCTATATGCCAATGAATTTTCCAGAATGCCGAAACATCTGTCAGTATTGCGCGTGTCTATTGTAGTTCACTGTTTAAGAATTAAGCCCTGACGCATGGAAACCATAAATAATATTGACAAGAGTATTGACTATTTTACGACCATGGATAAGAGGGGATGATCTGTAGCAATTAATGCTTTGTCTGCTCCCATAGAAATGCTAAATCCACGTGTGATCCCCATTGTAATAAACAAATTGACTAGCGTCTGAGGAACTTCTGCAAAGGCAATCGGTGTGTACAAAAATGCTTGGGTCCCGGATGCATTCAGAAAAAAAAAAAAGGAGCAAACGGAAAATCACGTGACCCGGAGTCATTAAGCAGCGCACCGTCTGTCATTTCAGGTCAACGAGGTTAGCAGACCATAATCCCCAAATCAAACCCTGTGTCGTGATTGACTAGATCGGCCCGATTGGAACTTTCAAAGCGTAATTTCCAAAGATAGAGAAAATTCGTTTCTTCTTTCTCTCCATGAATCACGCAACTCCTGGGAACTTGCAGCTGCTTTTTACCTTGCTCTCTCCGTTGATTAGGCTTATGGAGCTCACGCAGGACACAAAACCACTATTAGGAAGGAAGCGTTGCTGCCATCAGGCCTATGATGGTGGTTATTCACTGCAGCCACCTTTCTTATGATTATATGTGTGAGAGCGTGGAGCTTGGTGTAGGTTTCTTCGGCTCAGTATTCGCAGCATGCAATGACTTTGCCTATAGAACGTAACGCTACCTTCGTCTTCGCTTTAGGATTTTAGCACGGACGTGAAAAAACATTTGTTTGCATTTTTAGACGGGAAGGAAAAATATGATGAATATTTTCGGGCGACTTTGGAATAATGATGAGAGAGAGATCGAAGCAAAACAGACTGCACGAGGGAAAGGACACGGAAAGGGGGACAAAAAACAGACTCGACTAAAGGGAATAGCGACATAAAAAAACCTCGAAGGAAGCGAAACGTGAGCAGAAAAAAATAGAGCGAATAGAAGTGTATATATGTTCGCACTCTTCATCCAAATAGCCATCAACCGATTCTTTCTTATGGTTTTTAAAACCAGAAACCTTTCATAGACCTTGGTATTAAGCCATTCCGCATTGCTTTCTTATATTCAAGAAATTATTAAAACTTAATTCATTGACTGATCCGCTTTTTCTCTGGTTATGGTTTGGTTTTCTTGAAACCCATTTGGTGGTAAGTAAATTAATTCAATGAATTTCTTTTGTTTTGGACCTTGTTTGAAAACGAGATACCGACAAACAGCGCTTCCATGGCTTAATCAGTAATGACTTCGCTTTTAACGTAGAAACGTCTAGGTTCGAATCCTTTCCTACGGGATGCAAAGGGATCAAATCTCTTCCTCCATTGAAGGGATTCGTACCCAGCGTTTTCTCAGATGATTCTAAGATGTTTTCGTAGCGGATTTTTTTTTTTACCTTTGGTAAACTTCTATTCCTTAGGTACAGAAAAGCAAATCTTAAGAACATAACACAGTTTACGGACATAATTACCCAATTCAGATGAATGCAAAGGCAGTTAAGTTTTCTTTAATCTAAACAACGCCGCCTAACTGAAATCTCGTTTGGCGATTGCACTGGATTACTTTCTGTTTCTTGATGTAATCATCCTTATTAGAAAGTAATCGAGTGGGCATTAGAGAAGAGGAGAGGATAGGATGGATTATTTTGTTTAGTCATGGAAAGAAGTTTTTCTCTATGATTTCTTTTAACTAATTAGATAAGTTAAGGACGGCGAATTGCATCTGTAATAATAATTATTGGATATCAAGTTAGTTTTTTTTTTTTTTTTTTATATCAAGCTGGGAACTTCGTGGGGTCCCAATCCGTAGATGTCTAATAAGTGGATTTCTAAATTTAGCTGAACAATGATTTTTATAATACGAGTAAATAAGTGAAATTCATTGTCTAATATATTTCACTGATACATAAAACAAAGACAGATGAAATTCGAAATTTATTGGAGCTACTGGACAGATTCCGGCTGATTTCAATTTGTGTGGACGCTAATCGCTGTTTAATTTGAATGGGAATGATAGAATGCTTAAAATGTCAGCCGTATATAATATAAGTTATGTTCCAATTTTATTTTGATCTAGCCATGTGCGGAAATTATTACACGGACGGCCCAAAGACCCGTCCCTAATAGCCCGTCATTCAGTGATGACATTCAAATGACCTCTGAGAAAACGCCTTATACTCTGAGATTGCATAAGGCGTTGGTGATCTCACCGCTCGCTGCGCAGCATCAAATTAATCCCAACTGTTTGTATCAGATCATCTACGCTGCGTCGTCACTCTACGTCTTAAAGTCTTGCGAAATCCGTGACCGTATTAATGAATTCAATAACAGACTAATTAGCATTTTTAAGATGTCATCTCTCACACCTCAGCTACCTGGAAATTAACGAAGCCGTCTTCTTGAAGACAAAAAGCGAAGAATTCTACGTGCAGAAATTAAAAAAAAAAAAAAAAAAGAAAAAAAATTGCCACGCGTAATCTTCTAAGTGTGCGGTCCTCGTCTGATTCCTTTTTTAATATCTACAAGTCCACCTGCGCAGCTGGGAAAATCCGTAGATGTTTCTTGTCCACACACAGAACTCTACTGTACCTGCAGTCGACCCTCCCCTCGGCCGACGGCCGGTTCCGTCAGACGCTACTCCGTATTGACCAAGTCTGACGTGTGCTTCCTTCTTGATTCTGAACACACGCAACCCCGGCTCGGGCAATTTATCTCATTCCTGGAGAGGCGAATTGCGTGCAATTACCAGATGATGTCATGGACAATTTATCGTTTATTTCAAATATTTGCGGCCATGGGGGAGTTGATCGACCGCGTGCCACGGAAACACCTGCCACGCGGCGGTCGCCGTTCCCGCTCGCCGCCGAGCTTTGGGGGAGTAATAGATTTACAGACTGGTAGCCGAGAATTAACGTTAATCAGATCGCACGGACAACGCGCCGTTTAACCTCAAATTAACCATAAAATATTTACCTCTTCGTAGTGCACGGGGCTCGTTCGACAACGGCGGTAACTTCCGCTTAGAGGGTGCGTGTTTGCGACTAATACTGTTTCTCCTTTGTGGCCTCGAGAAAACCGATGTTGTGACTGTTGTAGACAGATCCAATCGGTTTTGCACTCGGAACACCTTGAGCTGGCTGATCTCTTGAACGCACATGGAAACAGTTTGGAGCACGTGCTTCAGGCGCAGTATTGGTGGGCTATTCTTGACCCCCCCTCCCCCTCAATCAACCTCCTCTATCGTCTGGTTTCCAGCTTGATTACCAGGGTCTGATCTCTTCGTTTTCAACGTCCCTCTATGAGATCTTTCCACACACTAGCGACACCTGTCTTCCTTCATCCTTATCTGTCCAACGTACTTGGTGTTAGTACACTTGGTTATCGGCACAGATGGAACTTCCCTCATCTCGTCCAGTTGGATATTTCTCACGGAATATATATAAAAGGATCTTCTCCGGAAAGGTAACGCCAAGAATTCAAACAACTCATCCCTCCATAAATTTCGAAACAAAGCCATGTGTTGGAGACTTGACTGGCCATAAATAATTTATGGCGGTGGACATCAGTTTAAATTGCGAATGTGATACGCCTTTGTCTTTAGTGATGGCTTTTCATATTTGCTGTAGATAGGTGCATTGAAAACACGAAGTGACTATGTTTCTACAGTTGGGGAATGGGAGGAAAGGGTCAAGAAAGGAAAAATGGGTACGAATAATTACTTTAACAGGTGATTTTTATTCTTCAAAAGTGAAAGGCCGAGTTACTAGTGATCAAAAAATGCACTTCAACTTCCATCAAATTTTGAGTTTCGTTCATAAATTTACTTGAAAAATTATATACTTATTTTCCTACATTGAAGACAACTTTCCTTAGGCATTGATACAGGAAAATAATTGGATTAAAACACATCGAGACACGCTCCTAACTGCCGGCCAAAATAAACAGCAACTTTGAGAAATCGATTACACCGACTACACTAATGACGTTTCACAGAATCGATGAATCCCTGAAATGTTTTTTTCAAGTAAAAACGTCAGGCATCCTGGAACAGTGTTCGGTAAAAGAAAAAAAAGACACTTTTATGGAATAAAACAAAGAAAGGTAATCATAAGTTACATGGCTAATCTTTTTGACTGAAAAGGACGTAAGGTTTTCAGGTTCTGTCTCTCGTTGAGTTTACTAAATTCACAACGAGAACCACCGTGAGATGTCTTGACTTTTCATTTCTAAGAAAGTGTTGTTTAGAGTGAAGAAATTTGGGAGGCTCTCTTTTTATACCGGTTATATATCGTTCTAGTCGCACTCTGCAATTATTTTCAAAATATTTAGCTGGGCAAGTTCCTTCCATTCTTATTCACTTTGAGTTGGCTGTTATTTCCTTCCCTTATTCCAAAAACATATTGTTACTGAACTGCAGTTGGAACTCACGATTCCACTAATGTGTAGATGGAATCGTGAGTATTGCTTCTTAGAGCTATCATCTGCTGAAAAAACCCAATGTCTTTCGAACATACGAAAACTAAAGGCAGTGTTTGACTAGGAAACTATTTCGATCCGGACAAAAATCGGTCCTCTTTAAAAGGACTCTTTTCTTTTGTTTCCTTTTCTTTTTTTTAATCAATAATAATAATAAATATTATTATTATTATATTTTATTTTGTAGAAATTAGAAAATGAGACACTTGACACTACAAGAGAAGGTAGAACTAGTGTTCTTAGATGTAACGGCAAGAGCCAGAGGGAGCGTGCGAGATATTTCACCAAAGGAAGTCTGATAAAAACAAACCCTATCAGCGATTTATTGGGAAACTACTTTTACCTTTTAAAGATGAATGGTTTTTGACAAGCCACGTAGTGGTTGTCCTTGGACATCACAGGTGATAAAACCATTAACAGGAGTCCCCAAAAACCTCTGAGGAAACTTGGCCAGGAAATTGGTATTAGCTGAATGTCTGCTGCAAGGATTTTGAAAAGAAACAAATTCCATCCTTACAAAGTACAATTGCTTCCGGATTTAATAATTGCAGGATTTAATAATTTAATTGCTTAAGGATAATAAAAATAATAATTTACATAGAGATGATACCGGCAGACGGGTGGATTTCTGTGAGTGGGTATTACACACCTTACATGTGCACCACTATTTGCTATCAGATGTTTTGAGGAATCAGTGATGAGGCCTGCTTTTACTTAAATGGTTCTGTTAATTGGCATAATTGTCGATATTGGAATGATACCATTCCCAAACTAAGGTCGTAGTTGGTGCGCTATCCATGATTGCAGGTTGGTGGGGCCTCACTTTTTTGAGGTAAATGTTACAGGTGAAAATTACTTGCATGTGCTCAAACAAGTTTTAGAGCCCTATATTGATGACCTTCCTCTAGAAAAACGTAGGCGCAGACGATGTATTATACCGAACAATCACCAATCTACGAATGCTGATAGATCTATGTATGAATGTACAAGGAACTCATTTTGAGAATCTCAGTAATATGTTATATATAGCTTATACTTTACTTCAGGATATCCGTTCACCAAATGTATAATCTTTAGAAACATTAAACTTTAGTTGCTATTTTTTGGACAATATACACAGGCTTATCTAAGCCTTTTTGAAGCAACATGGCCTGCCTCGAATTGTTAACCACTATTCCGATCTTCAAATCGCTAAACTCTGACAGCTTACCTTGGATACATAACCTCTTCATTTATGAAAATTAGAAATTGCATGCATCCTAATATCGAGCCATGAGAGGCTCCACTTGTTATGCTGGCGCCTCCGTAGCCAGGTGGGAAGGAGCAGCAGTGCGTAGCACACGCTTCTTGATTAGACCGGGGTTCGAGCCTGTCACCACCAAATACGGAGGATGCGGAAAGGTCAGGGAATGACCACCGCATATCCCGGAGCAATATGGCCTTAGTTGCTAATGCTCCTAAAAAAAAAACCAAATAACATAACTTGTTATGCTGGTTTACCCTGATGGCAGACCATTTATGAACAACCCTCTGTCTTCTATCTTTTAGTCGTACTGCGATTCGGCATAGAAACTATCAGTGACTCCAACCTCTTGCAGTTCATACAGCAGCTATCCATGAGGGACGGTACCAAATGCTTCACTAAAGTATCGACATATATATATAATGTCAAAACAGTTACCGGAATCCAACTGTTTAATGGCCACATTGGTCAGGCATGATCTCCCCATGCTGGGATCGATTTATGATACCATTCTTGTTGAGATGTTCTGAATCCCATTCTTAATCACGGAATCCATGATATTTCTTGCCGTAGAAGTCAACCTCACTGTCCTATAATTACTCACCTCCTCTTTAGCACCACCTTAATGGATTGGGGAGACATTAGCACTTTTCCAGTCCAAGGGGATTTTCCTTATTAATATTTATGATTCTCTTATTAATATTTCCAGCAGTTTGATATACTCACATGCTGCCCTTTTAATTATAAATGAATACATACCAACTTTTCTTTAATCCTTCTTTAACCCCAGTATCTTTTCTAACAAACGAGAAATACGACTCCTTAATAAGATTCGAGTGTGCTTTCTACTGCAAATGTCGTTGAGAAGTATTTGTTCAGCCCATCTGCCGGGCTTTCTGTGGTCGAAGTTATTACTCCACTGATGGAGTAATAACGAATATTATTACTCCATCAGTGGTTTTGTTACAACTTCTGTTATAATGCTCGCACAACTCGGAATCATGATCGTCTGTAATGGTCCCATGAATGTTTCTTTTGCTCAATTAAACTCTTAACCTCACCTGTCATCCATTTTGCAACTAAAGTTTACAGAATTGAACATTTATAATTGATTAATTATAAATACGCCTTCTAGTGTTATAACTTAATGGATTTGATGAAGTTGTTTATGCTTCAGCACGACCACATAAGTTATGGTTTACAATAATTAATTTTACGAGAATATTAGACCGTATTTAGCGGTCACGTGAACCAACTGAAACACATAAGTGACACTGATGAGTGCACAAATTTTTATCGGTACGTACCAGATCTTTGTGATATCCGATTTAGCTGCTTTCCACGCCCTGATTAACGAAACTGTTTCAGAAAGTAATCGATGTTCCCCTCCTGCTGGTGTATGTTTTTTGTGATAAGTGGCAGAACAGAAAAATTTCAACGTAATATATATTTTTTTGGAAACTCTTCGTAATTTAGGAACATTTTTTTCTTCTTAATTGTCGAGTTAATGAAGGGGTAATTATTTTTTCAACATGCGGTTAGTTTTTAATGTAAGAAAGGTAGTAAATTACAGTTTTTGATTGAAGTTTAAATAAAAAAAAATATTATTGTTATTATTATCGCATTAGAAAGTTTAGAAAATTTTTAATTGACAAAAATTACAAACACAACTTCTTTTTCTTTTTTTGCAAGTTTTTATTTAAGTTGAGATCCGAGAAAGCGTTGAGATATTCAGAAATTTATTTGTTTTTATCGAAATAATATCAATAGACAGATAAGATTTCGTGGAAAAATCTTATCTCCCCCTATGTCGTGTCTCATGAAGTCTTCGCAAGCAACATTCTTTTGGCATTCTTAATAAAAGTATTTTTGATTTTCACCAAAATGTTAAGCTTGTTTCGATCTGCTTAAAATCTGAAACAACGCATGTGTAAACGCTTTTTGACAAGAATGAACCAGAGTGAACCACCATACATCGTGCTAGATGCATGGTGGCTCCCTAGTTATATAAAAATTCAGAGTTAGTGCGAGATGTGCCTAAAAAAGTCCAGGAAAAGCCATGGAAAGGCATTGATATCGCGGCCAACGACAAAGCTGACAGTGCACATACACATACTGGCCAATAAATATGCGAATTCAGCATCGAATCGGGACGTATTTGTTTCGAATAACAGCAAGTATGTGGCGCGGCATGGATTCTATAAGATGTTTTAGCGCGTTTTGGTTTAATTGCAACCAGTCTTCTAGCAAAATATCGCGTAGCTACGACAAAGTTGAAGGAAGAAGACTTTGTTGCCGAATAGTTCTCTCCAGCATATTCCACACACACACACAGGATTGAGATTAGATGAATGTTGGGGCCATAGAAAATGGTGGAAATCTGTGTCATGTTCTTCGCAACATTCTTGCACGATTCTGTCAGGATGCATTGGTGCAATTTCATCCATAAAGTGTCCACCACCTTCGGGATAAAACTGTAACATTGCAAGGTGCAGTAGATCTGATACAAAATTCAGGTACTCCTTGGATGACATTCGACCTTCCACCGGTATCAACGTGCTAAAAAAGCATCCCCCATACCATGCTTGGGTTGTCTTAAAAAGACAAGTAGGATCTATTGTTTCGGGAGATTGTCGCCACACTATCTGCCTAACATAAGTGCAAAACAAAGTGTATCGCGGCTCATCTGACCACGTGACTTTGTTCCACTGTCCAATCATGACGTTCTTGGCACCACTGCAAGTGGATTTTTCTGATTTTCTCTGAGACAAGTGGCTTCCGAATTATCAGGCGACTACCAATACCCAATGTTTTCAATTACCTGCGCGTGGTAGGGGTAGGTAATTGAAATAGGACAGGTCTGAGCTTCGTTGAATTCAGATATTGTTTTCTGCACACTGGATGTCCTATTTTTCTGTACAGTCTTCAAGGAGTAGGATAGCTTCGCTCTTGAAGTACCGTTTTCCTGCCACACTTAAGCCTTTGAGATGTGGAAGAACCGCTTGCTTTCCTGTCATAAAAACTTTTGAAATGGATAATTTTCAGAAACCAGTTATGTCTTTCGTTTCTTGAATCGTGGCTTCGGTTACGTGCACCCACGATAAGACTTTTTTTTAAAGTCTGATAGATCACGAGTTTTCCCTATTCTGGCTTCAGATTACTGCAGTCGAACAGCCCGTCCCTCTTTATGATAAACGAAGTAACACCATTACCCTACGTCAGAGTTTTCTTTGCATTCTTCGCATTTGATTGCATTTCTTCTGTCTGAGACTGTCTTGATACAAAGTTCGTAATTTTTGGCCTGTGTGTGTATGTTATACTCTGTTTTTTCTTTTATCGTTACAACAGCTTATTGTGTATATCGCAGTATTAAATTTAATTAAACTGAATTTTTCTTCAAAATGTTTGAAAATTTATGAAGCATAGCTCGAACCAGAAATTTTTGAATAAATTGAAAGGGCGCTCACCAAAATTTACGAATTTTCAGACGTTTAGGGAGAAGTCTTCTATGTCGAAGGGACGTTTTTTCATAGCACAAACAATTGTCTGTTATTCTATCCGTCAGTCTGGAGACAGCGGAAAATGCTGAAAGAGTGCGTAACTTGTACTTACCGATCAATGGTTATTAGAATGATATCAGGACAATTGGGGATGGATAAAGACAGCGCTTGTCAAATTAACCATCAGTGAGATTGGTAACACATTTTAGTTTTAAGAAAGTATACTAGGAGGTACAAAACCATAACCCAAGTCTCTTGGGGGAGGGAGGGAGGAGGGGAGATTATGAGCCTTAATCAAACAGCATGAGGTTAATGGTTTTGTACTTTTTAGTATGTTTCAATAAAACTAAAACTTGTTACCAACACAAACACATGAGTTAAGTGTTTCCTCATTTAAAATACTTCGAAAGTGCCCACGTAATGTCCTTTAATACAATATTAACCATTATCGTTGAAAATGCCAAAAAAAAAAAGATCCTTTGGATAGAATGTCCTCTGCACTCCTTGACTTGGTTCCATCTGTATAAAAACTTCATTGAAAGAGATTAAGATGTGGTGAATGCAATTTTGCGTTCTCACATGGCTACTCGGCTACATCCAGGCCTTATTATGGTGTTCATTGCAGATGCACATACTTATTTGCAAATAGAATTTGTAAATGTGCAAATATATTATTTGTATCTGTTATTTTTATCATCGTGGATGCTGCTTGCGCATTGCGATGTGCAATAAAATGGGTGTTGAGGAGGGAAGATCGATCCATCGTCAGAAAATATGAGTCAGTCCCTGTAATGAGTTCCCTAATCACTTATTTATAATGAATGAGTCAAGACATGACCCTATTAATAAAGTTATATTAGAGTAATTTGCTTCTTTCAGTTTTGTGAACCATTTCTACAGCGTGGTATCACTATAGATAGCGAATTTATTCTGGAATTTACAGTCATGACAGGTCAGAACTAGCATTGTGCTGCCTGCTATTTCATTATGTTTTCGTTTCTTTTCTTTTCCCAAACATTTTCGTTATGTTTGCTTTAAAACGGTGCTAAGAGACCACTGTGGTGTCTATCAGCCGTACATACGTACATGCTTCTACTCGTATGGCCTGACGCCCCTTATACTCTATTTTTTCACTCTTGTGCATGTCTAAATATACATACATCTGTTTTGAGAAGTGTAAAAAAATGGTATAAAATTTATATACGAGGCTGGTTGTTTTTTGCATATCAGCAACTTAGGCCATATTACGCCGTATATAATATGTCTGTAAATTGCGCGTGTTTTGTGGTCGATTTGCTGTTTACAAAACTTAAGTTTTTGAGAGGGAAAAACCATACTGCCCTTGCCCTACTAATTCAGCCACGTTGTGAAAAAGGCCCATGAAAATTTCTCGTGTCATTGACGGGATTCCAACTCAGGTCTTTGTAACCCAGTGTGGGAAGGACGGTGATTATACCAACTGTGCTACCCACGAGGGCATATCTATGAGGACAGAGAGGTATTCCACACCTTATCTTTCCTTGTGATACGCATGCTCTCCGAAATATTATATTTTGTCTCGGAGAGTATGCATAATACGCAATGTGAATACGCATTAAATGTATTCCTTTGAATAAACAGATTGGCAGAAAACTCTTCGAATAAAGATTCCGGGACAGAGGTCAAAACTGTTCAAAGTAATTTTTTGCCATTACAAGTACTTTGTAGGGGATGGGAAGTAGTGCACAAATGCTTTGGCGTTGGGTTTTTACAACATTTCTCTAGAGAGAAACTAAAGTAATTGCAACTGAAAGCCAAATGTCCTGTTCTGCAAATTCTTTTTTAACTCATAACTATAATTCCTAGTCATTGTTAATGTCGATATGAAATCTGCTATTCGATTATTTTATGTCATTTCCTTTTTACTATTATTTGCCCCTAGCCATGCGCTGTGATGGGCTTGCTGCTGTATTAGCAATAAATGAATATTTATTTATTTATTTATTTATTAAAGTTTTAACTGTATTACACAAGCATTTACCGTGGTGCGTGACATAAATAGATATGTGTCAATATTGTAGCAATAAATATGAACCTTTCTCCCCTGAACGGCAGACCAGGCTAGAAACATCCGTATTTATTTGTCCTGATACAAATCTAGCGTGTCTACTATATACAAATATACTATATTTTCCACAGGCACACATTAGTATACATTTTCATTATGTGCACCATCGACATCCAGTAGCGTTCCATAGTCGTCTTTGGAGAAGTTCCATTATTCCAGGCAGAGGTTCCTTCTTTGGTGCTATTCACAGCTATTAAAAATTTCTGACCACAGTTCTCGAACTCCGTGTGGAATGTTTCTGTAACCTTAAGAAAGCTCCATAAGAAAAAGTCCAACAAATCCCGAATTGTGCAGGAAATCGATTACTATCTTGAAAATGTTCGCTGAGAATTTAAAGCGCGCAGTATCTGCTGTACATATAGCGTCATGTCCCATCCTATTGAAGAAATGTTTAGCCGAAATTAACGTCCTTAAAGAATGAGGTAATTTTTTTTAAGGAGACGCAAAAAATTGTTAACAGTCACCGATAATATTGTGCTCCGAAAAAACACGCTACACTGCATTTCTACCTGTAACTCGGTGTCCACACTCAATGTTATGCTGTAAATTTTATTGTATTCTTTGGTCGATTTGCCTGTTTTACTCGATTAAAAATCAAAGTTTCCGAGGGCAGAAAAAGAGCAGCCATTTCCTGAAACGGACTAATTCGGCCACGGTGTGAATAAAGCCCATGAAAACCCTTGCCATTTTAACTGGATTCGAATTCGAACAATGTGGTCTAATCGTTTTATTGAGAACATGCGCTGCCCAATTACATAAGCCTTCTTCTCAGTCATGTGGTTACTGCCAAGGGCAACATATTCCCTCAAGAATTCACGGAATGAAAAAATATATACAGTATATCATGTAGACTCTTTCGGTAAATTCATGTACTATAATTGAAACTGGTACTTAATTTTTATAAATTTATCCTATGCACTCAATATTTTATGAGGAACATATACCCAATATCATGTGGGACTCCATTTTGGGTGCAGTCCAGCAGCGATTCATTTTTCCATGACTCAACTAACTTTCAATAACGTGCTGGTGGTCCCTATGATACTGGACGGCATCCAGCAATTTCCGTAGAGTAGACGTGAAGTAGTTCCCAATATCCGGTGCGCAACGATAAATAATACATCATGGCTTTCAAACATTGGTCCACAAAATGAAGAGACCTACCAGCTCTCAGCAAAACACCAATCTATCAATCCATCAATCCACCACATCAGTTTTCAGCGCTGTCGTGATGTGTGTCTGCGTGGGAGCACGGTGGTTATAATTACCGCCCTTTTCATACCGGGTGAAAAAGGCCCGTCAATGACACGAGGAACTTTTATGTGCTTTTATGAGTTAGGCGGTCTCTGGTGTAGATGACAAGGTTTTTTAATAGAATGTTTTGCTGGACGAAAAACAAGAGGTTTTTCGTCCAGCAAAACAGAGATTGATTGGAGAATACACAGAGTTTATGGATATGTTACCCATGGGCAGATGAGTTAGCTCGGATAGTCCTAATATGACGGATTTTTTCGGTTGTCGTGCATGCATGAAGGGTCTGTGGTTTCATGTTGTCGCATGCCAGCAGAATGAAGGTGGCTGGGTTGCACTCGGAAGCAGAATTCCTGGGCCTACCAGATCCTTTTCGATCTACCAGTGTCTAGTTCTGATGCTCCTCAGCCCATTGCACAATCCTTGGGCAATCCATTTCTGCATTGCAGAACTACTGATCCTTACAAACCCGAAACAACCATACTCCATTCACCGGTCTTGAAGCCACTTCTTTGCCCATTCTGCAGCTACAATTTGTTCTCAACGGTTCCTGAGGATTCTTCCAATCACTTGGGATTTATAAACTGAGTCACATATCAGAATCACACAATTTCTCAGCGTATTTACGGTAGTGTGCAAATTAATGGAAACAGGCATTTGGGATGCAGAAATGTTGATTTTATGTGCTGAAAGCTGTGGGAAGGAAATTATATAATCACTTCACAACAAATTATGTTATTTTAAACAGAGTAGCATTGCTTTAATTAATTTCCCCTATAATTAGTTTATTTTAATAGAAGTTTAGCAGTTTAATGGTTTGAAGTGTGTTTGTGGTTTACTGTGTTTTTCATGCTTCACCTATGGATATCACACAAAAGAAAAGAACAAAAATTTTAACGTTGTCTAAATACACAACAATGACTCAAGAGAAATAGCAAAATCATGCGGAGTGCGCGAGTGCTGTGAATAAAATTCTACAACGCCAAAAACAGAGGGTCGGTGTCTTCAAAGCGTAAAGGAACCTGTGGGAGAAAGCGAAAACTACAATCAGAGACGACGCAATCCTTTTAATAAAATATATGATTGACTCACAGAAAACAAGATCAACAACAAGGTCAGACAAGATCACGGAAAACAACATAAAACAAGATCACAGAAAACAAGATCAAACAAGATCACAGAAACAAGATTTTTTTTTATCTTCAAAAAGATCTTGCCAATACTGGAGTTCATGTCCATGACAACGGTTCGCCGCGGACTCTTGGAGAATGGTCGAAAAGCAAGACGTCCTTCGACAAAACAGCTTCTAACAGAGAATATGCATCAAAAGCGATTGGATTGGGCAAAGAAATATGCTGGATGGACAACTGAACAGTCGATGGAAGTACTATTTTCCGAGACTCACTTTATTATTCAAGGCAGGCGCTCTCGTAGCATTCGAGAACAAGATGGAGAACAGGTTCCTGTGAAGTACTTTTAACATATGGTTAAATATCCTGTGAAAAAGATGTTTTCAGGAAAAGGACCCCGTGACATTGTTCCCGTTGATGGAATGATGAACAATAGATAACATTTGCAAATTTTAGAAACAACAGGTCAAGTGTCTTCCAGCAGGATCTCGCAACTTGCCATTTTTCGAGAGCAATTAAAACTTTCATGCAGGAAGCTGGCATTACATGTCTTGATTGGTCCAAGTAATTCTCCTGACAACAATCCCATGAAAAGTCTGTAGGCAATCTGTAATGGAAAATTGAGAAAAATGGACTGCACAACAAAAGTTAAAACGATTCAATCCTTATTTCAAGTTTGGTTTCGTAATCCAGAAATGCCAAAAAGTTTTCAAAAACTGAAATCTATGGAAAATAGAGTGAAACGACTTATTTCAGCTAAAGGAGGCCACATTGCTTACTAATTTCCACTTTATAATGTATTTATTCAATAAATGCTTACATCTGTAAATAACTGGCTTGTTTGCATTAATTTGCGCACTCTTGTTTATAGATTTTGGGATGTACATAATAAAGCGGTCATTGAATGTATATATTCTCGCGCATTCCCTTACGTGGCACATTACTGTGTCACGTGAGGTGTGTATCGAGTTAATCGGTCTCTGGCGAGGGTTGGTTTGCCATTTTCGCGGTTTTTCGTCCAGAAAAGAGGCAAACCGTCCGAGCAATACACTGAACGTCTCAAGCGCTTAGATGCAAGGGTGCGCAACATACATGTACTTTTTTTAACCACTGCTACGACGAACAATGTCTGTTATTCTGAATCTTGCAGTTTTTTTCCTATTTAACATTGTTCTTCTGATTTTTATTTAATTTCGGAGGTAGAAAAAAAATAAATTCCGCATTTTACAGTTAGGACAGCAAATGTTTCTTTATTGCCAAAAAAGCTGGTATCCCACTTCTTCAAAAAATGCACGTTCCAGATTCGTTAACAAAACAAAATCTGAATAAGCTTCAAAAATCTCCAAAATTCTGAGAAATGCGCATGCGCTATATTTCGAAAATTCATCGCGAAAACGGATAAAGTTTTCTTTGGAATATGACTGTACAATAATCACCAGCTGGTGTGAACATCAAAAGAAAGTAACGGAATTTAAAGTAGGAACGCGAACATAAATGGCGTGTAGAGAAACGATAAATACAAGTCTATTGCATGTGAAAACTGGCATTTGAATTTGTTAAGTCGAGTCTCACACCTCCTATTTTGACGCTATCTCTTGGAGCAACGTGAAGATTGAAGCGCTACTATAAATACCATTGCTGATACCGTTCACTTTCTGTGATACGTTTATGGACGCGATTTATTAAAACTTTTTATTTTGAACAAGATCTTTTGAGAAATGTCCTTTAAAATCCTTTAGAAAAAGCCACTACTTTCAGTTATTATTATAAAATTTTATATTCACTTCTAGTGTTCAAACTGCAACGTTAAAGTGAATTACAGTTCCACTTCTTGTTAAAAATGGGAACGAACAGTTCCAGTGACTGTCAGAAATCCTCAAGCGTGCGTTGCCTTTCTGGAAGCACTTTTGTCGGAGCATTTCCTTTCGTACGGAGACTTACGAAAAGCAATACGTCTTTAATGTCTACAAAATAAAACGGAAGCGCCTTCAAGAAGGAGATACTGACAGGGCAGTGGGGAAAGAGCGCCACCCTTTCTACTAGAAGCGAGTTGGGTAATTAATGGCCGCACACACAGTAAATCATTAGGTGTAATTAAGGTCTAAAATTGTTACAACACTCCACCAGTGGCTCATCAATAACGCATAGGGCACATTTAGCTCCTGCCCGCAACATCCCTCGTGGACATTTAAAACAAAAATAGGGCTTGCCAGCGACAGGTTGAGAACCACGAAGAACACACGACCACCAACGAGGTGATGCAAGCGGTAGAAGTAGTGCACCTTCGGAACCTTGTCCATCAAATCGAAATCTGGTTACATTTGTGTCTAATTAAGCCCCCCAACCGCCCGTCCCCCATCTCATCAAGAAAGCCGAATTAATTAAATTATCGAAGCAAGCATTGTTTCTCTTAGGGCTTCCTGAACTGGCCAGTCTGTGGAAAACGTCACGTGCGATTACGTAGCACCTGCTGAAGGTCCGCCGGAACCGACGGTAACCAGCCACCTGTGGCTAGTATTGCATAATTCATAGGCTGGAGTTAATTTACGGATTACTTCGAGATCAACTTATTGATTTGAATATTAATAGGGGCTTAAGTAGGGCGTCTTGGCGGCTCGAGAGCGTTTGCATGAGTATTGTACGTAAGGAGGTGGGTAAGCGCAGTTAAAACTACGTTTGCAGTGGTGTCTGTGTATCGAAAAATAGTGGCTTGATCCGACGGGCCCCGTTGTCGTCGTCTCGCGCGCTGAGGCAGGCGACTAAGTCACAACTTGCGCTGAGCGATGCATGTAAGCGTAGGTGGAAAGATTCTGTTTCGTTGGAGGATTCGAGTAAACACAAGTTATTTGAAGGTATCGTGACCAATGAGACTGCTTTTCTATATCAATTAACACCAGATGGTGTATGGTGGATTATCTGTTAATAAGTAGGAGTCAAAAGCACCTTAATGTTTTCACATAAGCAACTTCTCCCCTCTGAACCAACAAGGGGATTTCACAACTGACCATACCAAGACTTTTTTCCCGGTAATACTGTAATTCATTTACACACAAGGCCATGTCAAGATATTAAACCCTCGTGTGCAAACAAGAAAAGGTTACTCACTCCCAAAATCATGAAAAGGTTCCGAATAATACTGTGTTTCATTTACCAATAATTTACTTTGTAGCCCCCACCCGATCCTATTATTTTACTGCCCCTGTAAGCTGACACCTGGATGCAGTTGCTCCAGGCTTCCATCTTAATACGGTCCTGGTTACACATAAGGCAAATCATCCATAAACATTAAAAGAAATTCCGAACCCAAGGGGTAGGGTGCCAATCCCAGAATCTCGCTGGCCGCTTACCCTGGCTGGCTACGCTGGTTACACTGCCTGCGCGTACACCAATGTGGTCTTACTAAAAGAAGCCATACTAAATCTTTTAGCAAATTAATCATTGCGCTAGAGCTCCTGAAATCTCATAAAGCTGCTGCTTTATGAGAATCAAAAACTTTCAAACGAGGTTTCGTGGTTGTGAGGATTGTAGTTAATACGCGCACCGGCAAAATAACCATACGAAACTGGCTGTTGGGCCCCCTAAGAAGTCTTTGGGGCTTCCGCAGTTCCGGACCTGGCGGTACTGAAGGGAGTGTTAATATCCTATTAATTATTTATTATAATTATTATAAGAGCATCTTTAGATTCAAGCGCAATGCCCATAGACTGGTGATGTTTGCTGGTGCACATATTTATTGTCGCGCTTTTAGTGTCAGATACTAGTCTCGAACTGGACTTGTATTTTCTTTTATGGCGTTTGTTTGGCTAATCTAAGAACGTTTCCAGTACTTTGGAATATTTTCTTTGTTATCCTCGAGTGTAATAACCCCCCTTCCTGTTTAGGTATCGTTACAATCTACTGATATTAGATTGTAAAGATAGAGTACATTTTTTTTTATTTTTTTTTTTATTTCGTATGATGTGATCAATACACGAAGGAACCAGTTTATTCTTGCTTCCTTCGTGTATCGTGGCCGGGATATCCAACCAACCGGTTGGTTCGGCACCATCGTGATATCCAGCCCGAGGCGGGAATCGAACCCGCGACCTTTGGGTTGCTAGGCAGGCACTTTACCTACCCGGCTAGCCCGGTCGGCGATAGAGTACATGAATCGATGTGAGGATGCTCTGGATTTAGGTGGAATACAGGTGAAAACTGTACAGCAATTTGAACACTTGGATGCAATTATTCTGGATGACGGAACATCAAATATATAATTCAATATTACAAAGTGTTTTATTATATGGATGTTAGACTTGGACCTTAAATGAAAGACAAAAAAAAAAAAAAAAAACTACTGGCTGTTGAGATGGATTTTTGGCGAAGATCGGCAAGAAAGTCCAGGACTGAAAAAGTTAGAAATGACGTGATAAGGAATACAATGAATGTCCAAAAAAAACCATCAGAGGACTGGTGGACGGAGACTTGGAAGATAGAAGACAATGAAAAAAATAAATAAAGAAAGATATGACTTTTCGATGTTAGGTGGAGGAGAACCGTTGCAATAACTGAATAAACCGTAAGATATAATGAAGACACGGTCGTGACGGATATGTTAATGAAGAATTTGCATACCTAGATATTTAAATAAATAAGTAAATATTTGTTTTCACTCTGGAACAGTCACACAAGGTCAGAAGAGTTTACAAAAGAGAGACTATAAGAATATTATCGTATTTTGTCACATCACGTGGATTAGAGCATGTGGCTTGCAACACTCTCTATTTAAGTGCTGACTAGCCACGAACAAAACCGAGGAAAGGGAGAAAAGGAAAAATGCATTATTAATTTCCACATGTACCAACTGTGGATCGCAACGTGATCGAGCATGTACATGCTAAATTTGGTGTTTAAAAAAAAAACTGAACTTTTGTTTTTAGTTTTGCAGCACATTATTATTATTATTATTATTATTATTTTTTTTTTTTTTGAGAGAGAGACTATAGGTTGATGCGATATGAAAAATAGTCCAAAAATAAGGCTGCTCTGTAATTTTGGACAGCAGTGTAAACGAGGTTGTGCGTGGAGGCGATACACAAACTACAAAACTTATTGACTCCCAAGCAAGGGAGAGAGATATTTGGCTTCTAAATTCTCCATAAGAAACTATTGTAGGAGGTATTATGATTTTCTTCATTTTGTCATAAATACCCTCAGTCCCTACATGCTAAATCCGCTGCTAACAAACATAATGCAACGCTATCTGCAAAAGTATTTCTAAACTGAACTGACATCTTGTTAGGCTTTTACCAAAAAAGGAATTGCTATCTCGAATAAAGTACAAGTTTGTATTCCAGAGGGGGTGGATTTGTTCCACCCCTTTAAGATGTTGTAGTTGCTCCTTCCATTATTCAAGCAATTTTCCCCACAAATATGAAGCGGTTTCACTTTGCAATGCCAACAAATAGTCTCTAACCGCAATAACAGGCTCTTTTGAAAACAGATCCGATATGACACTCGCTGACACACACCAAAGCTGCTTTTGACGGTCTGAATACTCCAGCCCTTGATCTGTTATAATCTTTATTGTGATTAATATTGCATTATTAATGAAAAGGAGTCTCTATTTTACTATCGAGAGCAGGATTTTCATTCAGAAGATATCTGTTGATGTTCCACAAGAGCCATTCTGATCCTATTCATATGATCCTGCAACGATTCGAAGATGATATTAAACCCCTAGAAAATCTCCTTCATTAGTCCCCATCTACTATAACTTCCAAAAAATAGGAACTTCTATCATGCTGATTTCCTGCAATTTCGGCTTCACCCCAACCCTGACAAATCGATTATCATAGTGTTCTTGCTAAAAACAAAATAACCTACTTTAATACAATCGTCAGTTGCGGAGTTACTAACATATTCGACCATGAGCCACGAAGATTCGGTGTTAATTTCAACCTAAAACTCAGATTTCTTTTCCAACTCCAAACTCAGTTTCTACTGTTTCTATCAGAATCATTGAATGATTATGACGAAAAGTGAGCAGCATCTACTCTACATCAGTTACAAGGAAACGGTTAACACCAGCACACGTGAAATACCTTGTAATTCTGTGTGCTGTGGAAATTTGGACCTCGGCCATTGCTCCATTCATTTTAGAGATCAATTTTTCGATCTGAGTAAAATGGGCGATCAACAAGAACCACCTTCCTCTCTTCCAGACCTTACCCAAACGCCATCACAACGAGAAGTCCCATGACGATAATCAAATGTTAATATACCTGATAAATGTCTCAAATTTTTAGGATAAATGTGAGTGGAGCATTATCTCATGACCCCACTATCCTTGAGAACAAACCTTGCACTGATATTATAAAAAAAGTTTCTCAACCGATGGCATGCATATACTCAAGGGTACGTACTCACTAGAAGTCTGAGGAGGATGCCAACACAAGTGCAATTTTTAGAAAACTGAACTTTTGTTTTTAGTTTTGCAGCACATTATTATTATTATTATTATTATTTTTTTTTTTTTTTTTGAGAGAGAGACTATAGGTTGATGCGAAACGAAGGCGTTAGAACTTTGGTAAACAAAGTCCTAACCTTTGTGACCGATTCGTATAAACTCAAGGTTTGTGATCAGGACAGGTCCACTTCTTACCTGATCACCTAATTTTCAGCCAAAATAAAATTCATGTTTTTTTTTAACAGGAGGGTTACAGACTGTCCGTGAGATTTAATTGTGTAATTACTGCACACAACAAAAACTTTCAAATCAAAAATCTAAATACATGAAAACTAAAATATAAAATATCTTCTTGAGAACTCAGGGTGGTAGAAAATCATCATAAAAAATACACGAAGTCCGTCATATTTAAAATAAAACATTAACTGAAAAAAACGCATTGTTCAGTGTAATCTCAAAATTTTGATATCACGCCGTGTATCCTTTTGTCAGTGTCATTTAAGAAAATCAGAAAGAACAGTGGATCCAGTAAAGGACGTTTAATATTGTCCTTAATGACTAGACATATAAACTGTTTCAACGAACTCGCTAAGATGGATTTATTAAATTTGTTCATTTATGTTATTCTACCTCTGTACATTTTCTTATCAGAATCCCACGGCCTGTTGCTGAGATGAGCAAAAGTAGTCGTGTACTGTTAACTAATAATGTAATGACATATAACTAGCAATAATAAAAGATTATTTGTTTATTTATTTTATTTAATTTTGCAATCATACTGAGTAACGGGAACTGTGACAGTGTTATGAAACTTTTTACAGTACTATTTAAAGAAACAGAGCCATTTCCAGTTTCTCCAATGGAACTATTCTACGTTTTATTTCTTGTATTTCCTTAAAAATGATTTCTCTTTTAATTATTTATAAAGATGTTCTCCTTAGACAACATGAAACCATAATGGCATTTCTTATTATTTTTAATGGAGGCCGTTCTTTCGCATGGAATTGCATATGATATTACATTAAAATGGCAGGAAATTCTCGTGACTATTAATCTCCCTTAGGACTGCATATCACTTTGGTTGCCACTTTGAGGTTAAGTTCTCAAAGCCGCAAATAAAGTCCATCAAAGTTCTCAAAGCCGCAAATAAAGTCCATCTATTTTGTCTCTTCTTACTTAATAATTGTGTCGAAGCCGTTTAACAGTGACTCTTCATGAAGGTCATGAAGAGTCACTGTTACTTTGTAAATTTTGTATACGTTATGATCGGTTTGCCTGTGTTTCTGGATGAAAAATCAGTTTACCGGTGGAAACCACGCAACTCTCCCCAGAGACCTAACTCAGCAGTTACTTCTTGATGGGATTCGAACTGGAACCTTTCTCCCTCGGTGGGAAGGATTGTGATCGCAACTGTTGTAACTCCCGAGAGGTCGTGGTAGCACTAACTCTCAGTGCCCATTGTATTAAATACGCTATAAGGTCACGTAAATAGAATGTTAACATATTTACATATGTTTGTAAAATATCCCCATTTTTATGGACAGTATATGTAGTCATCACATAGCTTTAGCTATTTCGATGCTAATTCTAAACAACTAACCTGAAGACAACAACATGGAGTCAAGGATCGGTCATGAATGAATGAGCACAACTCTGCATGATGGTAGGCAAAGTGCGACAGGTTTTTCTGGATTAATTCATGAACGCTATCACTTATTTAAATATCATTGCTCCCGAGGTGCACTCCAGCATGTGGAATGACTATCCACATATAGTGGATAGTCATTCACTATCCACTGTGACGGCTATCAAGTGACGGCTGCTTCCAACATGATAACTACCGCTATTATTATAATGATTAAGATTGCCGGCCTGTCCTTCAACACCGCTATGGAAAGCGACTGGGTTCAACTCCCTTCTTGATGGGAAGAAACTTTTATCGTTTTTTTTTTTTTTTTTTTTTTTTTGCAATGCAGTTGAGTCTCGGGCAACTGTTGCATGGTTTTATCTCGCGGAAACTCGGGTTTTTCATCCGGCAAACAGCAATCTACCACCACAGAATACATTCAATATACTAACGTTTCGTGGCCGATTGGCACAATTACTAAACAAAGACATTTGGCTCTTAGCACACAATACCACCACTTCCTGGCAAATACAAAAGTGAACCACACTCTGCTTGCTTAGAACAAAACGAAAAAAAAAAAAAAAAAAAATCATTAGTCTATCTATCTTTCACCACATTCTGCTACTTTTGCTTAATGGCAAACATCTTTTTTAAAAAAGTTGATATCTCCAACAATTTTCTCTTTAAAGTGGCTTAAAAGGAGAATTTTGTAAAATATTTTTAGAATTAAATTTGTCACTTTAATTAATTTCGACAATCCCCAATTAGCAGCTTATTTTTCCTTTATATGAGAAAGCCATGTTTCGTGATCCAGATCCGAAACAGTTCAAGTCCACATCACTATAATTCTCTCAAGAAAAGTGTCAACTTAATCTGAGTTTCCAGGGAAGTCAACATCCTTGTTGACCGACACCACTAAAGAACTGAAAGAATCTACCGAGGCAGGATTCGATAAGAAAATAATGCGCATAAAACAATTTTTGTGGTCATTATTTTCTTATCATGTGTCCAAGTTTTTTCTTGGTGCTAAACTAAAAAATTCTTCCCGTCTCGATGGGATTTGAATTTTCCACATTGTGAGAAGGAGGAAATATCAGCTGGATGAAAACCATCAAAATCTGTGGTATTTGATCCAGAAAAACAGGCAAACGGATCATAGAATGCAAGCAGCTTACAAACACAATATATCGAAGTCTGCCTCATAACTTTAGTTGCTTTTGTTCTAAAACAAGAAACATGATTAACAACCATTGAAACACGGATCTCTGATGAACTGATGCCCTCGGAGACAGATTCCCAAGGGCCCGTTCATTTGGAGCTGTAGCAAACCGATCTAAGGCGGAGGGAGAAGAGTTTTTCGCCTGGTTTATCTAGCTAATAATTTTCAAATTAGCTCCTGAGCGCAGATACAATAAATAATACCAACCAGACTGACAAATTGACCAGCGCACTCTAATCAAAGCAGTCGATGCAAAATGATTCAACCTCCAATAAATGTTCGTGAATTTGTATCTGAGATGCAATCATCCAACTTAACTAAAGTTTTCTTCGGATTAATTTTTCTCTTTTTTTTTTTTTTTTTTTGTCGAAGTAGTAATTTTTATAAGTTTCGCGCGATAATTAACAGGATATTAATTACTTGCACGGAACAAAGATTAATATGAAAGTTTCGCGACTTGGGGAAGTCTTTAAGGGAATCAATGCGAATATTCAAGCAAGATTATACGGATTGGTTATATCATGGGCAAGAGTTTCAAAGGAAACTCTTGCTCATGACATCCTAAACAGTTTTAAGGAAAGCATAAACAGTGTCATTCATTATACGCGATGTGGACATCAACAATTCACAAGCTCGGTGATTACATTTAAAGGGTGAGCGATTCTATTTATTCAAGCAGGTGGTTAATGTTACTCGTGCACCTAATAGCCGGAGATGTAAACCTAGTCAAAGTACCAGTCAGGTTGATTTTGAAAGGAAAGATTGATGCACGACAAGTCGCCAGCTCAAAATGTGCTTTTTTGAACAACTTTTTTTTTTTTATCGAGAGAAGAAATGGTCGCGCTTAATTATCCTATATCTGGTCGCCTGAGAAGATTTCTTTCTTTTCGTGGGACTTAAAATAGAAATTGAAAAAAAAAAAAAAAAAAAAACCGCTTTCCAATATTGATGAAATGCTTTAAAGACTGATGGCTTCGTTCGTTAAAGTGTACAGTTTTTTTGAAGGTTAAAGAGAGATAATATAGGATTAGTTTATGTTGTGCACTGGAAAAATTAAAGGCCGAAACGTGCACGAAGTCTTTTTACATCAACGATCTCCCCGCATTGCTGAATTCGCAATAAACATACAAGATCCCTCTTCTTAATATTTTTTTAATGTTTCGTACAAAAGTAGTGGAGTACTTTTTTGAAGTGAAATTTCTAAAGGTGCGCCCTACGCAATTTTCACATGGGAGTAACTTGAGTCCAAGTTACTCCCATGTGAGAAAAATATGAGAAAAATCGCAACGAAAATGCGACACGAAATGAAATAATTAGCAGCGACGCAGGGCGCAACAGTACTCCTACAGCGCGGGCACAGTGTAACTCGCACGCGTGTCGCGTTTACGTTTTAAATCACCATATTTCAGCTTCTAGCAGTCCGATTTTAAAAATTTAAAAACCAAGCTGTTTCTTTCGTCATTCTCTACCGTATTTCATAAAAATAATAAAAAAATATATAATTCAATATGCCGAAGGCTAATAGTGAGACTAATAGCGTTGTAAGACGTAAAGGGGCCCACATCTGGTGAGTATGGGCTTGGCACACCCAGGGTTCTGATCTAGATACCATCATTCTTCTCTTTTTTGGTGATTCCTTTCTACTTCTCTCTCTCTCTCTCTCTCTTGCCAAGGTAAACTGGGAATTTTTTTTTGTTGGTGCAGCATAAGCATCAGGCTTCCTTGCACCATATGGCTAATGATAATGATACCACCGAAACCACTCCATTGAGTACAAAGGAAAGATTGGTATAAACTTTGTATTAAACTTGTAAAACAATTGTAAAATATTAAACCACTGTAACATTGAAATAATAAACGTCTCAAAATATTCTAAAGAAGTTTCACTTAACTTTCGCTATGCGTGCTCGGCATACAGAAACATAATTTTTTTTTAAATTGGTGAATGCTATGCATCTACTTGTATGTCTCGTGTACAAATAAACAGACTTCTGTTAAAAGAGAACGACAAAATAACTTTAGAGAATTTAAAAGTCATAATATTATAATACTGTCAAATTAAATCGAGGCAGCTGGAGAAATATTTTGTCAGACTTAAGCCTCTTGACCTTGTAGATGTCTTCGGATGCATATTTGGTTCTCTGATCGCACTATATCAAAGAAGGAAACAGATGTGTCATCGTAACTCATTGGATCTTAATTTTCAGAGATTCCTTTTTCATTCGTAACTGGTGTTCATATTAATCAGACTTTGAAAAGTTGCGCATGGAGTTGGCTGCTGTCTTCTATCACGATTGGATAATTTATATCCGAATGTCTCCAGGTTCCTGACGATTATTGCCACGAGTAATACGCAATTTAGAGTTGAGAGATAATATTTGTTTCAGTTTTTTACTACTGCAATTTCTATCCACGCTCATTAATCTAATTTCCTACTTTTTAATAACACACGTGACGAGTTTATCGTACAATGCAAAATCGATGTTAACCCACGAGGCTCTAATTGGGCTGCCATTTTCGCTGAACGAGACTGCAAGCCGAAATTTCCAATAAATGTATTCTGTAGGGAGGTTAGATGGATCACTCCCAAATGTCCTTTCTTATTGAAATTACCATTAGTCCGAGGCAGAAAGGACTCTCGAGGGATTCCTAGAAACAGTGTCAAAGGAACGCTAACCTCCGTATGAAAAATGCTCGCAATGTCGCTCGGTTTTCGTAGAGAGAAATTGTCAATTTCCTAGACCACCCCTCCGCGACAGACCGCTAAGAAATCAATACCGACCAAGCACGGAACGAACCGCTGTGGGTGCCGTCCGTGAGATGGGTGGCGTAGGCCGCCGATTTGCGAGCGCTGTCTTCGCAGGTGTTTTTCCGATCGCTCTTTGATGAAGGGTGATCGCATTAAATCGGACTATAAATCTTTGACATTCAAGTAGATGATTAAACGTGTTCCGCTGACCTTGCGGGGTCGTCGCGATTGTGCTGACTGGATAAGGGAGGGGCCCTGCGAGAGAGAGAGAGAGAGAGCCGGGAAAAATAACGTCTTTTTTATCGGCACGGAACGCGACTCTAAATGTGATGGGGATACTGCGGTGGGATTTAAACTGCGTTAGAGGCTGCGGCACTTCGATGGCCGCCTACCGCCGAGGGCACGTGAAGTACCGTAATGATGTCTGAAGTCATAATATTACGCGTGATGAAGGGTAGGGGGAAGGGGTGGGGGAAGGGAGCGCAGTCGTGTAGTGTTCGTACACGTGATGGCGAGCAGCGGGCACTTGCCTGCAGCGATCTTTCCGTTGAATGAGAAAATAAAGAACGGATTCTCTTGAAATAAGAGCGATCAAAAGCGATGTTTATTGGAGCGAAAAGGTTGTCGGGGAAGGTCAACTTAGGTCTTTCAATTTTCGGTTAAAAATTGTTGCCTGGCTCTGAGTGACTCTTTGTGAACCCTTTTTCACGACTCGTTTTATGGGACCAGATGATTCGAACAAGCTTTTAGGAATGGTTCGTTATCTGCAATGAGTTCTTTGTACGACGAGGTTTGTCCTTTCCAATATTATAATAATCCAATCACGTTGAGAGCTTTTAAACGTTATCACTTCAGCAGATGGTTTCGTGAGGTTTCACCATTTAAATTTGTAGATACCGTTTCCAATATTTAAATAAATAAATAAAATTTATTTATTTAAATTACTCGAATATGTGAGCTTTCCAACAAATGTGTTTTGTAGGGAGGTAAGATGTATCACTTCCAAGTGTTCTTTCTTATTGAAATTACCATTAGTCTAAAGTAGAAAGCATTAATAGTAAGGATAAATACAGTAATGATTTGCTCCTGCCAAATACAAACTTTATGGGTTCGAATTCCGTTTTTCATTGAATAACTTTTATTTTAATTTTTCGTCTGTCGGCATTTATCTTACAGCAACTCAACCCAATAAAGATTGCGTTGAGGAATTGCGCGAAAAGCCACCAACAGAGCTTGTGGTGCGATAAATGTCGAATGATACCCCGAGCCATTGAACTTATTTTAAATTTCTTCACGTTGGTTTAATTGGACTGCCATTTTAGTGGATGTCTTCCACATTTTCTAGCCACAAATCTTACTTGTATCCTCCCTACGTCTTTCATTAAGAAAACGAGGAGGGGCACTTGCCAAATACAGAAGTCGTTTACCATCTCTCTCTCCCTTTCTATCCTCCACGATATCCTTGAAACGACCACAACCTGCTTCATGCCAAATCGTTAAATAGTGCAATAATTGATAAAAATCCTTAACTCTAACTGCACGGAGAATTATTCTCTTTTAAACAGACACGTCTTTTAGCACGCGCTATTTGGGGCTAAATGCCCGCAGTGCCATAATAAAAATGCTCTCCACCCTCCTCCCCCCGTTTGTGCCCAATCACACCGCAAGAACACATTACAAACCCGAAAGCAATTTTGAAAAGATTTTGGGAAAATCAGATCAAGGATTTTTACCATCTCTACAGTTAATTAAATCGCAAACACCGCCCAGAAGAGAACATTTCAATTCACTCCCCCCTCCCCCTCCAACGTTTTTTTTTTTTTTCGTTGTTTGCTTACGCCTTAAACTCTGTCGAAGCAGGTGCTCATTTCTTTAATCTGTGCCTATTTCAGACCAGCCACTACGTAAGCAAATAAAGACGCATGAGCTCGCTATTACACTCCCCTCCACTTCCGTTTTCTTAGTAAATAAGAGAAGTTTTGGGCTAATAACTTTTGCATGTGCTGTCCTGATTGAAATCTAGCTCGAGATCACCTGCCACTAAGACGTCTTTAAAGTGTTTCCCACACAAAGAATGTTCTCTAACATCCCTTTTTATCCTCCGAATGGTCTTGGATGAGCAAAATTAAATAACAGTTCTCTTCTTCTATTTCTATTTCTGTGTGGTTTATGGAAACATTTAGTAGGCACAGAATAAAATGAATATGGAATGAAGCGGTCTCAGAGACGTTTTGGAATCGCTGATATAATAGAAGTTTTTCAATTAGTTGAGCAGCTGGAGAATCGTGAAAGAAAGAGAGAGAGAGAGAGAGAGAGGCTGATGGTTTAATACCGAGGCCAACGTGAGTGTCGTTCCATCTCGATGTGCGCTTCCTTTAATTATGTTTGCTGGCTGTTATAGAAAATGAAAGAGGCGAAACGGCTGTTGTCGGTGACCTGGTTGCGCCGCTGGTGCACATATACCGGATGCATTTTTGATGTTTTGCATCCCAAATAGCCTTTAACAGGCTCAAATGGATGGTGAGAGCTATTAAACAACTTACATATAGGCACTCTATAGCTTTGCTGGAGTAATATGCACGGACTAAGAGTACGAGTGATAGTTTGGAGAGCACTAAAGTGTTTTTTCTTTTTTTTTTTAATGTCGCGTGTAATGTCTGGAAACGGTATTGGAAGATGCATTTGTAAGAGGGAAATTTCAGTATCCATAATATTCCAGTTCATTAAATTAATTCTGGTGTTTAGTTATCAGTATTACGTGTAGAGCTAGTGTATGTTTAGTTTGCCCTTTTTGGAGATAAAATAACAGGAATTTCCGGATGAAAAACTTACATCTTCGTCGCACGGAGTGACCTAATCATCAAACTGCCACTAGTAATTAGTATACAAAGTCAGATGACAACACTAGGGGTTCAAATCCGACCGTAGGGTATGGATTAGGGCTGGCTAAGGTAGTTGGTTCCAGCATTCTTTGAAAGGTATTTTACTGGGTTCTGTTTTCCTCCGGAAAACGACTATCAAACATAATTTATAGGGCATAAAATACATCACGAGAAGGCGTTTTAATTTTTTTTAAGCGTAGTTATTTTCTGACGTGAAAGTTTGAATCTTGATTGAAATAAGACGGAAGCACTTAGGACTTACTTGGCCTTAATGCTCTTCTGAAATCGAACATGGTCCAGAAATCCACTAAGAAATCTTAGTTCAATAAACAGAAATCTCTGTTGGCTTATGGCCAGGCGTCGAGTGCTCTGCGTGGTTCTGGGGATTCCTTAGCACCGTTGTTGTTCTTGATGGTAGTTTTTGAATTAGTGCCAAGGAAACTAAGGTTATGAGGTCCTAGTATGCAGTGTCTGTTGCATGTATTCTGGAAAATGGGAGGTAGAGTATCCCTTTATGTGCTAAGTGCCAAAGTAACTAAGGATATAAGGCATCAGTATAATGTCTCTGTAAATTACATCTATTCTGTGGCCGATTTGCTTGCATTTCTGGACGAAAAACCCGAGCTTCCGGTAGATAAAACCGTGCAATCCTCGATCGAGATCAACTAACTCAGCCACATTGTGAAAAGAGTCCATAAAAGTCTTTGCGTCATCGACAGGATTTGAAACTGGGCATTTCCCACTTGCTGTGGGGTGAAGAGTGATTATACCAACTATGCTACCCTAGAGTCGAGGGTCTTGTATTACATCTATACAAGTATGCGTATTTGTGGGCCGATTTGCGATCTTAAAAACCGGAAATGTCTCAAGGGGAAAAAATTCCCTCCGCCTGAAATCTTTAACTGTGCTTCCGATTGTCGAAACTTTTCAAGAAACTTCCCTCGTTGGTCCCCTCGTGGGTATTACAGTTGATAGAATCGCCGTCCTCCCCACACCGGTGGAAAACACTTGAGTTCGAGTCCTGTCAATGACATGGGGAATTTTTATGGGCCTTTTTCACAATATGACTGAGCTAGTCGGTGTCACGCGAGGATAGCATGGGATTTTCTCCCAGAAACTGGGATGTTTCGTCCCAGAATACACGCAATTTATAGACAATATACGCGGAGCGATATGGCCTTAGTCGCTGATGCTCCTAAAACCGGCGCACTATTGCCACAGCAACTCGTGCGCCATTAAACACCCATAACACACACACACACACACACGCTCCTAAAACCCTATTACAACAACAACAACAATAACCCTCTCTTGCAGGATTTGAACCAAGATGAACCCAAACAAGTGGCGAAACCACTGTGATGTCGCAGAGGATTTCTGTACTCTGTTCCCCGAGAAATCTTGTTTTCTCAGTTAGACCATTAAAAACTATCTACGAAATGAAATTCTCTTAATCAACGGTACCTTATCTGATATTTACACGATAAAGAATCATGAAATACATCACGAAAAACCTCATTACTGCAGAATAATGCTGCACTTGTGAGGGCTGTTTGGTTCGTTGTTAAAGACTCTCGATAAAGTGGTGAAATTTGCATTTTTCATCCTTAGAAATGTTGTGCGGAAAACGCATTAATATTATTGGATCCATTAAACCGCTTTAAATGACCTCCGTAGCATTCCGTCTCACAACTAACCTCAAAGTGCCATGTTTGGTGAAAGAAGCGGCAAAAGACGGAAATGATATATCACTTTAATTATTCATTCAGCAGAAGACAGGAAATGTACATTGCAGCCGATGACTAGAACATAGGAGTGCGAAGCGTGGATTGTGCGCGAGATAAAAATATGGTTACAACAATGACAAAGATACAATAGGCAAAGAAAGAAGAATAAAACAACATAAACGCTGTGCATTACCATGGAAACCATTGTTTTTAACTATATTTGACAACAATTATTCTTAGAAGAGCGTTTGGCAGAACAAACGTAATTCAATTGTTTAGAAAGTAAGACATCCAAAGTAATGAGGAACTTGTTGCACGCGAATGCACCAGGTGGAGTAAACAGTTACTTGTCCGTACATGTTATTGCTCCACACGAGTTGAGTTCACCGTTCAAATGTCAACGGGATGACTCCAGTTGTAGTCAACACAACGGCGATTGTGTATACACACACGTTCTGCTGCACTTTTGTTCGTTGTCACTGGTTCTGTATGAGCAACAGCGTCTGCCGTTTATCCCTCGAGATATCTCTTTTCTGAAGGGGGTTTTTGGAGTACGTCGTGTCTTCCTTCAGTGACAGAAGCAATTTCATCGTCCATCATTTTCTGTAAGGTCTCCTAACGGTAAGTACATCTCGTCTTCCTCCTAATTGGCATTCATAAATTCTCGTCTGTTTATGTGCAGTTACAAAAATTTAATAAATATAGCTCGGAGGCACACCTTAACTAGATAGTTGATTTTACAAGGATAAAGAGGAACTTTAGTGACCAAAATCGTAATCTTTTCCACAGGCTTTTGTTTGCAAAATAATTTTCTAGTCAGTAGCCTGGCTTTACGTCGGTGTTTGGTTTTCGTCATCCGGGTATTCGAGGCATCTCCAGACTCCAACGAATCCTTCAAAATTCAATAATTTGGACTACTTTTCCAAATAAATCGCATTGTTTCTATTCTATCTCTTGTTTCCGAGTTCCCTCGCATCTGTTTCTATAGCAACATGTTACATCAAACGTCTGTTGGCAAAAAAAAAAAAAAAAAAAGTTCTCTTTGTTTTGTTTTTTATTTTACTGAACCAATACACAAGTAGTCACCTTGCGTTCCTTCTCACACACACGCTACCGGAAGGGAAACGGAGGGGACGCTCTCAGAACCGAGATGCCAGCAGGGTGGAGGTAGACGAAGATCCTGTTAGAAGTGGCGCTGTTCCGGGTTTGTAGTAGCAAGTCCCGCAGAAACTAGGACACACTCCAGAGGATGAGGTCGCTGTTCCAGGACCGTAGAGGGTTCCGAGAGTGTTGGCTAGTGCCATGCATCTGTAAGAGAACAAAATACATACTCATTACTTCCCACGCAATTTTATATTGAGACTATGATTACAATGAGCCGTGTTCAAGGAGATTTATAAGGCATAAATCTTTAAAGTGTCTTAAAACTGTATTATCTGTTTAAAAGAAAGAAGTATAATTTTATGCAGGTTTTTATTGTACAGAGATATTTTCGATAAAAGACTTCTTGGTGTCTTCTGCCCTCGTTATACTACGAAGTTCTGCATTGTTGTCTATACAGTGTAATGTTCGTATGGTTTACTGCAGTAGGCTTTCCTTGGATGATCCTTTATTATCATAAAGGAAACCAAGAAGGCCTCATGTATGTGCCAACATATAAAATGTGCATTGGGACGTGAATAGTCTTTTGGAAGAATTCATCCATCTAAATTTCTTGATCCATGACGTATAGGGATGAGGCCTCCGCAGAGGAGCTGAAAATGACGAAACTTTGTCTCATCCACAAAGAGTAGCAGACAAAGAACACGTATTGCACACGTTTTTGCATTACAAGAAACTAAAATTTTACTTCCTTTGTTTATGCGTGTTTAATGTATTAATGGAAAACTTCGAGATGCGGTAAATTCGGGCGGTAAATGTGGAAAGTTGAATTATTTTCCCCATATTATTTCGTCCGATTGCATAACAGCATCAACCTCAACAGACTACAATGTTAGGATGAAATTCAGATAAAGAGATGTTTTTGTTCTGATGAAGTTCAGCCTGAAGGCCATTTTCTGGTGCTTCTTCGACACTGAGCAATTATTACCATCACCCATTTTGCACCATCCACGTATAAAGAAGTCCATGAACTCTTCGCAAAAACTGTTTGTGCATCTCCACTGTTTGTGTACTCCATCGTTAGATGTCGGACTTAAAAATCGACTGTAAAGAACAGCTAGAAGAACAGTTTATTGTTAATATCCACTACTACCACAAGAAACGAGCAAAACCTTTATTACATTTTTGCCTTCGAGAAAGTAGCTAATGCAGTAACCCCAACTGCATCCTTCTTTCTTTCTCTTTAGATCATCAACATATACAGTCAGTTGATTACTCAACTGATTACTCAGAATCTACCGACTATACAGAGAAAAGTGCCTTCGCGGTAACACAGCGGATCTAACCACTGTCTTCCCCACATCTAGTGGAAGGATCTATGTTCGAATTCTGCTAATGACACGAGAATTTTATGGTCCTTTTCCATAACGTGGCTGAGTTAGTGTCTCAGGCGAGGGTATAATGCTTTTATCTCCAGAAAATGGGTTTTTCATCCAGTAAAAAGACCAACCCGACCACAGAATACAGGCAATTAACAGATACAATATACTGATGCCTTATAGCCTTAGTTGCTTTGGCGCTTAACACCAAATTAAAAAAAAATATATAAAATGAATAAATAAAAAAAAAAAAGGACAGAGCAGCGTATTTAATTCAAGAAACATTTCGAAATGGGACGTTTAATTATTTACTCTGTTACTACATGAAATATGAGAATCAAGAACATGTTGAGCATACCGAATTTGGGTTTTTCATTTTAATTTAGTTGTATTTACACGGGAACAGAGTGAGAGTGCACTATTTATAGTTCTTAATTCTAATACAGAACAATGAACAGTTCAATGTATAGGCGAGTGCATAATTGTGCAGACGGTTTCTTAGGGTTTGAACTGTGTATTCCCTTCCATACAGAAGAGAGGATAACTGCAAATAATTACTTATAGAACCAGAACCCTTTATTTTGTACAGATAGGCATTCCGTCACGTCCATCCGATGATGTAGCATTCATTTCTTTCCAAGGAAGGAAAGATCCTTTTAGGACATCTTCTTAAGTTGATAGTCAAACTTTTAAAACTAACGATATTTTTAAACAAGGATTCAGAATCATTTGGAAGAAGGAGAGGACTTATAAGAGTCAATATTTGGTTTTGCTTTCTAATAACATCTGAAAAATGGACTTTGATTGCTAATGATGGTTTTTTGTCGTAAGATCTCATTTCGACTTTCCACATTTCAAACGATTTTTGTTTATTTTTTGGAATAAAGTGAGTTCTGAATCCAAGCCTTCGTTCTCCATTACGATTTTCGCAGTAAGATTCACACCGTTCGTGGGCACGTGCCCACCCCGTCTGCTGTTTGCACGCCTACCTCCAGTACTACTTCCCCCAACCCCCTTCTTATCGCCGCATTAACCTAAACATGAACAGAGTCTCAATTACGTCACCAGCACGTTTCTGTGGTTGCCGACCTCTCACCATAGTTCAAAGCGAACACGAAAGGCTGTGTTCCCTCTCCGTTACCTTGACGACTGCGCATTTTCCGTTGATGGAGATTTGAGGTAAAGTTTCGTGCGTAACCTGATGTGACGATAATTCGTGCGAAATGGCGAGTTACTTCCCTGCAAATCATGCCTTCTCACTTTGCATAAACTTGACGAACTCCCCTTAGCAGCAGCCCTTAAACTCGGTTGTGCAGCGAAAGCAGATTAATTCACTTACGAAACGAAAACTGTTCAAAGTCGACTGAAGACCACTTTGAGTTTAGGCAAGACGCGCCGACAGATCATCAATGGGTACCACGTGAAAAGAGAAAGTGAATATTGTGGTTAATTTGCTGATCTATATTACGTATATAGTCACATTTTGACATTATGTGCGGTCCAGAGACGGATCTTACGGAATTCTCTGAAGTTAGGCGTTAAGGCCTTCGTGGGTAGCACAGTTGGTAGAACCACCGTCCTCCCCATACCGGGTGGAAAAACCCTTAGTTCGAATCCCATCAGTGAAGAGAGGAATTTTTGCGGGCCTTTTTTCAAAACGTGGCTGAATCAGTTGGTCGGTTTTCCTCCCAGAAACTCGGGTTTTTCATCCAGAAAACAGCAAATCGACCACAGAACACACAACGTACGTACATAATATATACGACGCAATATGGCCTAAGTTGCACCCTGCTGCACCTAAAACCCAACAACTACGTTGATATATAGGGACCTTTCTGCTGGATTAGCTTATGTTGCCGTCAGTTGCGCCATTTTCACGATTGGTTCAATGGTTTTCTAGATGAAAACTCTTGGTGATAGAAGGAAACCAAAAATGTTCGCCGAAACAGACTAATTCGGACCCTGGATGAAAAGCGCTTTGAAGTTCCTCCCAGTAAAGATAATACGGTCGTCGTTATGCAGAATCGAATCTGCATTCTTCAATAAGTGTCAGCTCTTCCAATCTAGCGGCTAACTAATGGTTATAAATAAAGAAAAACTATTCATTCTTGGTAAACGCTTGCGTTGTTTGAAGATGGCCATTCTGCATTGCGGTACGTAAAACGTAGTACAGAAATTACGACTCACAATTCAGACATAACGAGACAATAATTATAGTTACTGTTTGACGGGACTTTAAATCATCGTTCGGTTTGTTACCGGAAAACCCCTCCTCCCCCTACAACACATCCCAAAGTGCCGCAATTTGTGAATTTATATTAGTTCGTGTTTTCGTTTATTTTTCTACTTCTCGCGGCCACTAAAAACACCCACCACTTCGTCGATCGCCGCTCTCATCGAGCCTATTATTCCGGGCACGTGCACTCTTTTAAGGCATTACAGTTGAGTGACACCCGGTGAGAAATCTTCCCATCAGCGTAAGCCTTCTGAAGCCCCTAATTACATGATCACAAATAGGCCGCTTAGAGAAATCGCCTCAATCCTTTCAGCCTGTGATTTGGACCGGCTGGGGATAATTATGACGGTGATCGTTAGGCTCGCCCACCCTCTCCAGCAACTTTAGCTGCGTCGACACCACCGGATATCGTTGCGTCCACGTTCACCTGCCACAAGCGAATGAAAGATTTAATCACATGGTTATAAACATTAATATTAATCACCTTTCAATGCGAGCCGCTCTTTCTCTCCTAGCCGAGCAAAGTTTATGCCGCTGATCTATACGAAGATTGACTTCGCCGTGGCTTTCCCCGTGCTCCATGTTCGTCTTTCAATTTCCCCATTCAGAGTTAGCATCATTACAAAAAGGAAACTCTAAAAATGGTCGGAAATAAGGAGGAAATAAGGCCAGCACTGAAACCATAAGAACCAGTACTGTACCAAAGTGTACAACCCATAATTCAATTACGATTGGTGGACTAAAGTTCTCCGAAACTTCCTGTTGTAGGTCTTGTTTTCTTACCGACGGTGAGCGGAGCACGAAGGTAAATGAGTAAAAGAGAAAGTATAAAAAATAAACTCGATAAGAAGCTGGCCAGACGGTGTTTAAAATGTAATATTTGCTACAGCGCCGTATTAAGGCAATTGAGGCAAACACATTAGTCTTTGTTTATCCTAAGCAAATCGATTTCGTATGCATATTGAAGGAGTTTGTTATCGGTATTATTTCAGTAGCACCGGACAACTAATTTTAAGATTTTTTTAGATTTTTTTTCTCTGCCGATATATGGTGCTTTTCATTGGATTTCGCGAGAATGAATCCGAAGTTGAAATCAGATAAATATTTTAGTAAGCTTATCGAAATATTTAATGAAATTTTAACAAGTATTTTAATAAACTTCGTAAACATGCAGTACATTATTGTTTTATCGTTTGCTGTTTCATTTTGTGATGGTTAAGAACTCTGATCAATGTCCAGCAATAGTCTGCCAGCATTATGAGCTTTCACCTTCCTTGTTAACATTTCTTCGTGGGGGTAATATCTTGGTATAAACGTTCACCGTATTCATCACTGACGTGTCTAATCTGGGAAAAAGTCCAACGGGAATGAGAGAGGTGTATTTTTGAGGCATATTGCAACCAACATTTTGGTAGACTTGTAATAAATTCTCAATTGAGATTTTATAGTTTTCTATTCTGTTATTGTTCAGAAAACATTCACATAATGAAGGCATTAGGCGCTTTAAGAATGCACACTAACTGGTCTAAAACCAGTCTGCACACTTGAAATCAGGGTTAAAAAGTTCATGTTTCTATTGAATAAAACGTTCTTTGTGGTTAGCGGCACAAGTCGGGATTTCCATATGGTTTGTGGTATGCTGTGAGAGACATACCTAAGTGTATCATTCTTACCTCAAAAATTCTTTTCTTTTCGAAATTTAATTATCTAGTTGATATTTTTATCAGTTACTCAAGTTCTTGCGTTAAAGGTGTGAAGTGATCGGACAGTCGGCCATCCTTCGATGAGTCGGCAATGATCATCGAAGGTGTTATTCCCAGGATGCAGTCGAAGTGATGTCTATTGGCCAAAAGAACTGCAGGATCACCACCAGCTGTAGTGATCCAGCGCCTTAGTGGGAAGGGGGGGATTTAAAATTTCTGATTCAATATATCCCCTGTCCTTATCCTGAAAAAAGCTTATATAGGAACATACAGGGTTTTCAAAAAAAAAAAAAAAAAACAGTGCCTGTATTTCAAATTCAGATTTTTATCTCACCCTATGACATATAGGTACTTAAACAAGAAATGTTCTTCCAATCAAGCAGAAAGTTATACTTTTTTACAACTTGGAGTTCGTTGGTTGTAGTGTGCCTGTTCCTATAGTTTAACGTATGTTATGTGTGTGCAAGTGTGGGCTGTGCGGTTGGTTTGCATTTAGTGTGGGCTGATGAACCCGTAATAACTGCCAGAAAGAGTCTCTTTCTGATTGGAATCGGCTAACTACAGCCTTGATTGAAGAAGCCATTAAGAATTCCTCCAATCTTTGACGAGATTCAAATGCAGACCTCTCTAAAACGGATGACAAGTGGCGAAGCTGCCATGGAGGATCTTTTAACTACCACACTGCACACAGATAAAAAATAATAATAAATAAATAAAATAAAAAAACACCAAAGTCAAACTATTGTTCTGCTTCTTTCTGGTAACCCGTATGAAAAGTAATCGTTCTGAGTTTCTTTTGGTTCTATTTTAATTTTCATGACATTCTGATCGTTTCCGTTTTTAGTTCAGTTCTCATTAAGGTCAGTAGACGGTCGTTTCTCGGTGTGCTCCTTCGTTTCTGATTTCTTCTTCTCGTCTGCTCCCTATTCTCATTTTTCTCATTTTTCCGCAACTGCTTTTTCCAGGTTTCCCGTGTTGAAACCAATTTTGCTGCCAACCTCCATATGTGAGAATCATCCCTCTCACCCTGGTTGCCACTTGTGATTGCTTGCGACTACTGACAGCTTGTACGGTTTCCAGATGCAAAATACAAAAACGAAATGTGAGTGGTTTGATATATAACCTTCAATGGTTTGAATATAACCTTCAATGGTTTGAATATAACCTTCACAAAGATAAAATAGTTTCAACTTTTAGGGGGTTTAGAGGGTGTCGTCTTTCTATTAACCCTGGATAATCTACCATAAGAGGGCTTCAAACGGTTGAAACATTAGAGATACAATTGGCGTTTATATGGTTTTTATGAGAGATTCCAGTGACTTGAGCAGAGAATATTGGCAGCGTAGTCTCAACAACTGTTCATCCTTACCTCTAATTATCTGTCTCGAAGTATAAACGGAAAATTTATGTGAATTCCTTCACATATCAGTTTTGTTGGGATGTAATACCGTCATCCGTGTGATCGATGCCTGCTGGTACGCAAAGAGACAGAAAGGATTGGTTCGAGAACTGTATCAGATATACTGCTAAAATCTTGTGCATCGTTTTACTGTCTGATATCGTCTCCTTTCCCTCTGCAAGTTGTGGACAAAATGTTCGCAAAATTGTATGTAGTGCTCACTGTGATAAAACATGGATTAAATTGCGGTTGGTCATTACATAGTCACTACACCGTTGAGTCACTACATAGTTTGTTAGAAATCTAACAAACTATGTAGTGACTCAACGGCGTACAGAAGAAAGTGGTTAACGTATTCAACATGAAATTTGAGTCGGAAGAATGTTTTAAAAAGTTCGGAAATTTTGAAAAGGAATCAAAGATGCTGTTCCAATTTCAAGCCACGTTTCTGTTGATGTAAAACTGTGAAAATTATGGAATTTGGCCTACAGCTTCAAGGGACTAACAGCATAGATGCTGAAAATCTGGTGTCGATTTTCAGCATCGACAACGCAGAGACAAACTTCCATTTAAAAGTAACTTATCTGTAAAAGAGCCAAATATAATTTATAGAAATTAGTTCACTGAGAGTCGAGTTCTTGATTTCGGATGGACTGATGGACTGACAATAGTTACTTGAAGAGTTTGCGAACACCCCTTAAAAATAGATAATTGGGATTGAAAGAGGACCTTATGCAAAGGAAGCAGTGTTGAATTAGGAGGACGGTCCAGGAAAGAAATTTTATCTCCCCTCCCCTCCTTGGGATGAAAAAGGCTGGATTCGACATTGCAGCGGTATTATTCGACATTGCAACATTACATTAATTGATTCTCAGTTGTATTAGAAGATAAAGGACGAGAACAATAATATTCTTTGCCACTTTAATGATTGTGCCTATTAAGTTTCGTTATTGTTTTGAGAATTATAAGGATATATATATATATATATATATTCCTTACTGTACACCGTTTGCAGCAATAGTTTATCATATCAAAAACAGATCCAGAGTGATAAAATATTCAAAATACATAATAACAAATAAATAAAAGTGATGAAAAAGAACCCTTGCTGCATTCGCTTTTAATTAAGACACGATGGAGAATCCACAAACACTTTCACGAAAGCTAATTCAGAGCTCAGATTGAACCCTGGATATCAGCATTCGTCGGGCTTTCGTCAGTTTTGTCGCAGGCATCGGTAATCACATGTAAATAAATAAATAAATTTTCTGTTTATACTCTGGGACGACCACACAGTCAGAGGAGTTCATTTGATAGAGTGAATACAAGAAGCAGCATCGTATTTAGTAGCCACGGGCTTGACCCCCGGTCATTTAAAGCTCGTGTACTTATGCACCCTCTCACTTGACCATTCGGCTACGGCGGAACTTGTTTATTAAAAATAAGACATTTATGGGTTCTGTTCGTAAATTTTCATTTTCAACATTTTAGGAAACAATCACTATACTTAATAATAGCTTCTGATAATTTATTTCAAAGAGTTGTCTCCTACAGCAGTACATTCTGGTAAAATATTCTGTAATTTTCACATTACTGAAATCAGTCAAATATAGGGAAGAATCTGTGGTGAAAATGGGACATTGAATATTAGCTTAGCTTATTGTATATGTTTCATAATATCGTCCTCAAACTGTGCGCGTATTTCATTCTGGTTTTCTCTGTTGCATTCGGTGGGTTACAGACGTTGCATTCAAACTAAAAGATGGCGAGTACCAGCGTATAACTCAGTAACGGGGATCTTTACAACAAGAAGTGTTGTATTTAATAAATCTAAACTTTCGTCTGTGATTTTATCGTCAAACTGGTGCAGCACTAATAAGATACTACATCTTGCCACCACGGATAAGATGATGGCAACCATCGAAACTGCCGTCTGGCTAGAGACGTTGCCTTGAAAATACACTAAATAGCACATTTTTCTTCTTTTTTTTTTTTTTTTTTTTTGCTTGGGAGATTTGGTGCACTAAAAGTTCCAGGCAATATAATAAATTTCCCTGAGAGACAGAGAGAGAGAGAGAGAGAGAGAGAGAGAGAGAGAGCGTGTGAAACATGTCGCATTACGTTATTTACGCGTCTTCCAATTACTGTTCAAGTGATGTTGGAAGTTTCTTTGGCCATAAAGGAATTTCCCCCTTAGAATTCATACCAAAAGGCAGATTTTTGACTAAAGAGTTATATATATCGAAGCACTCCATCGTCTTAACCCCTGAGATCCCCCCACCATTCCCCACGAACTCTGAATGAATGGCCTCCTCTTTCTTGTAATTAATATTTGTTAACATCGTTTTTGCAGAGATCCCTACTTGTTAAAGTGTGTGATTCTTTTAAAAAATTCCGATATTATTGTTATTATTTCTAATAAAAATCAAAATTATAATAATAACAGACATTAAAACTTGCTACTAAGTTTTGTTTAGGAATAAAACTCCATATAAGACTCCACAGGTCAGGCGAGTTTATCCTTAGCCATTTTGACAAGAATATAATAATTTACAGAATTTAGCGATCATGTGATTGCTAAACACGGTTGAATGTGACTCGAGCCACATTCAACTCAACCGCTTGTACTACTGCACTTTTGAATTGGCTACTTCATTGTTATTTGGTTTTTAGGAGCATTAGCAACTAAGGCCATATTGCTCCGGGATATGCGGTGGTCATTCCCTGAATGACCTTTCCGCATCCTCCGTATTTGGTGGTGACGGGCTCGAACCCCGGTCTAATCAAGAAGCGTGTGCTACGCACTGCTGCTCCTTCCCACATGGCTACGGAGGCACCTTGGCTACTTCAAGACTTTTATACGTATATACAGAATGCCCATAAAAGTTCTGAACAATTTCATTCAGAAGTGAAGCGGGGGAGGGGAGGAATCGATCCAGAGACACGCGTACCTTTTTATAAATATCATTTCTTGTCATAATGTTTGAAAACATTAAAATTAAAAGCATATTTTCCAGGTAAGTAACCCCACTAGAGAGCCCTCTTAACCGTAAACTAAAATATATACTCTTCTGGACTCCCTGCAATCGTGGACCACAGGAACGGGCAGGTAGGCCCATATGGACAGGTGGTACAAGTATATGTATAGAAGACAACGAGCAGAATTACAAGTAATCTATTCCACCTCTGTCCTTAGCATATGGTCCCTAAACTGCAGGGCTACAACGAATTTTAACCGCTTTTCTATTTACATATTTGAAGGAGACATCATCATCACAAGGAAGTCCGGTTTAAGATGCTTCAGAAACGTCTTATGACAGGGAAGGTCATTCACAGTTTCATCTGCCCAATGTGTCCTAACAGCCACTCCGTTCCCCTAAGCCCTGATTACAGGGTCAGGGGACGTACAAGTGAGCGATCTACTCCGCCCCTCTGAACATGTTCCGGCCACAGTGCTGACGGGAGCACGTGCTCAGATGTCACATTAGACGGACATTTGTTCCATTATCTGTTAACGTGGAGCACGAGCCGACACATCTTTCGTTGGCTAATTCGTGTTTTTCTGCAGAGGACGGTGGGCAAAGGGCGGGAAGATGAAAGACGTAGCAGATGTGTAGCCCGAACAGGAGGTCAATTGTTTTCGAGTGCTTGAAGTAGCACCACAGAGGAGACAAGTGCAGGTGCTGGACCACCGTATAATGGTCATTACACAGCAAGGAAGCGGTAATGTGTGTGCGCCTCCTAAAGAAGGTCCTATAATTAATTTTTTTTGTCCTACATTTTTCTTCCGACAACGAGGAACCGCACCTGATGGGCTTCCTGTCAAGCATTCAATTGTCGTTCGTGTTTGCTTAAAAGAGAAAGAAAACAAAAATTGACAGACATTGCACAGCTGATTCTTGTCGGATTAGATTTGCTTAACAGTATTTTGAGAACTTTTATAGCTGATATTGCAGTGGAAGTTTCATTTTTGGTATATTTTGAAAACTTTCATTTTCTAGAGAACTGCATCCTTCGATGGCAATTGAACTACATATTGATCTTTGCCGGATTCCTTTGTGCTGCTATGGAGGCAGACCTCTATAGTAAATTCAATTTAACAAAGGAAAAAGGCGGAAGGAATTTAACCGAGATGTTTTTCCCATAAAATTGTCAGCATTATTAAAAAGTCTTCAGAACTGTTAATCGAAATAAATGTAAATTTTCCTTATTATTGTACAAAAAAATATCACTTTTCACTAGACTGGAGAGGTCTTGGTTCGAATCACTTTCGAGTTCTTAGCTGCAATTAGTCAGCGCATGATAGGTTTGCATCGTGAATTATTCCGAGTTTTTCATCCCAACAACATGCCTGCTAGCGAACGCATTCTTATGGCCATATTTTTAACTTACATTACACTAAGAATAATTAAAAACTGTAGAATTTTATTTTATTTTACTGCGTTTCTTACGTTTTAAATGAGAAAAAAAATAATAGTTTCTTTTAAATCGATGTTTACACTTTCATTTACATTTACATTTCAGATATCATTTTCGATAGACGAAAACCACGAAAAAATGGAGGCGAATTACAAAATAAGTCTTCTATTTTTCTTTCTCCGTAAACAAATCGGCGATTTCATTTTGTAATATACTGTGCCTTTGAAATATTTGATAACATTCGATATGTTTATCGAGCGTCATTAAAATGAAGGGATCAGTCGATGTTTCATGGAGAAATATAATCTCCGGATGAATTAACGCAGTGGAAATAAATTCTCTCACTTCTTTTCTCTTCAGAAGAGCGCGAATGATGCATTATTTGAATCGATTTCGTGTGTTGATTATCTTGATAAATTTTCTAAAGATGTTGGGGAAAAAAAGAAAGATTTTCTGTTTTTTGTTTTAAGGAAATTCGAGGTACAGTGAACTCCAGATTATTTTCATTTCAAATCCTTTTCAAAATTGTTATCCGGTTAATCTTGGATTAACTGGATCACCATCTTGAGCAGTGCTGTACAATGGCTCGAGTTGCTCGAGCCAATCAACTTTTTCAAAAGTGTTTCCAAGCAAGATACTAAAAATTTTCTAAATACTGAAAATCTAAATTTTCCACTAAATGTTGGAAATGTTTGCTAATAGGCCATACGCTGTGGTAAAACAAAATACATAACCCGTATTAGGGTTAACCAACCAATAGTTTTGATTAAGTCAACCAATGCTGATACGACAAGACTAATGGAGACATCGTTCCATCCATAGATAAGAGATGAACCACTTCATTATGGCGAGTATAGCGTGTTCAGGAGGGATATTTAAAAAGCTGGAGAAACATGAGGCGGGGGTCATTCTATAGAATCATAGGCAGGTTTGTTAGTTTTCATAGTTGTGGATAAATATACGACACCAGACAAAAGCACACGTTTATTTAGTATTTAGCCACATCTCTCTAACAGAGAGAGAGAGAGAACAAGCAGTGACTTCGTAGATAGAACATTTGTGGAAATATATGAGGTTTCATTTAAAAAAAAAGGCCATCAAGGTTGATATCTCGTAGGGAACAATATTTATTTGCGGGGTTTACTGCTCATCACCTTCGAAATGTGCTCTGTCAGTAGCCGCACGCTTCCTCCCGCAACATCTATGAAAAACGGTTTTTGAAATCCTTAAAGCTGGACCGACACATGTTGTTTTATGGTTTTTCACCTCATCAAATTTTCTCCTTTCAATTGATGCATGGAATCCTTGGAAAGAGTTAACTGAAGTACTTTTTTAACGTTATGGAGAGCTTTCCCGTAGCTTTCAAATGATAGGTCGATAGCCTGTCAGTCTCACTGTGCGACGTTCATCTCTTATTGGTTCCTACTGGTCATAACTGATAGACAGTTGTTGTCAGTGGTACTGTCACTATGTGACAACTACCGTGATTCAAACTTCCAAGTTACTTCTTAAAACTTAAAAGCTTGTAGAAAATATACAAGGTGTTCAAAAATAATGACGGTTGATAGATTAAATCAAACCCTGTTTCATATAACCTAACCTTGATTAATAACATCATGTTTCCTAAATGCTTAAATAAAAATAACTACTAATAATCCTATTTGGCATACTTATCCTTAAATAATAAAGTTAAGGTATTTAATAGATCATAATTCCACATGATGTTAACTTTACATCGTAGTGATGCGCATGCGTTTCCTAAATTCTTAATTAAAAAACCTGTTTATCTAAAATGGTTATTTTTTGATTAAGCATTTAGAAAACATAATGCAATCGAATAACATCAAGTTACCTAAAATGGTTAATAAACAAAGTAGGCTGAGTACCATTTTTCTTATTAAGAAATCAATACAAATATTTTGAAACAGTTGTGAATAGCCCTGGCACAAATTTTAAGATCTTTGTAGTTGTACACTTAGAAGTTTCTTTAGCTCTTAAATAATCCGAAGATCGATGTTACTTATTATTATTTAAAATCATTTTGAAAGATTGCTTAAAGAAAGGGTGGATGCATATGCGGTCTTAAGCCTGAAACATGCTTGAGAGTTTTTCCCCAATATTTACATCCAATATTTTGATAATAGTTTCATCGTATATTTCTGGCAGAGTTATTCAACTAAGTTCTGAATACTCCCGATTATTTTAGCGATTATTACCAGTTTTAATAAATTAGTTTTAATGAATTTCTTTCTTATTTTTATGCATAACTTGATATGATCTATAAGGTAAAATCGAAGCCAGTAACTGCAACCACATTCTAAGCTACAATTATTGTGGTTGTTTAAATTAAACGCCGAGGTTTCAAAAGCCGAGAGGCTTCAGTATACCATGTTGTTAAATTTTGGGAAGAATTTTGAATTTTTTCTGCTTAAACTACTAATCATAAATACATTTAGCTCTCTGTGCAAGCAGTTAGGAAAGGAATAAATATGTTGCACCTGGTGAAGTAATTTCAATTTAAAAACTAAAGCTGATAACACGTTTGAAGTTTAAAGGATTCCCGCCCCCCCCCCCCCTCTTATCCTATACTTTAACAGTTTTTATTTAAAAATACAAACAATATAAGATTGAAATTTGCACTCAATTTTTCCAAAAACGGATTTATTTATTTATTTTTTTAACATTTTAGCTCGCGAGTTTCGATCCAAAGCTTTATTTGTACAAATTACAAAACACAACTAGCTTTCTATTAAACAAATTTATAACATTCATGAGAATGCATTTATAGCATTCTCATGCAGAAAAATAATTTATTCAATAACAATACAGAACCTTTCGAAGCAGTTTAGAAATTTAGCCCTGAAAGTACCTTGTTTCAGCTGATGTTTTAGACAACAGCTAATAAAAACGTGCATTCTCTCCTTGCAGAGCAAAATGTAGGAATATTTACAATTTTAAAAAAGTTCGGAATGCTTTTTTTGTGCAGAAAACACACAAAACGAATAGTGTTACAGATCTACCATATTTTTTGCCAGCCAGACGAACTTTGTGCAGGAGGAACATAAAACAATGCACCACCTAGTGGCGAAAGTTTCCTGTTCATATTTCACTTGATGTCACTTTCATCATAACAATAAAACGCTATTTCCAATGTTATTTCCAATTACAATAAAAACCTTAGAATTCCAGAAATTCAAATAAACCTTGTGTATGTAAAGTGTTTTGTCTCTGTAGCGCAGTGACAGCGAAATGGAAAGAAGGTAATAAACGGAATAAATCAACTGTTGCAGCGGAAGAAAATGAATTACGGAAACTCAATTTCCATCCACATTTCGTCCTTAGCTTCTCGCTAAATTGCTCCATGTTTCCTCTCGTTCTACAGCTAGACTGATGAACGATGTAAACCCAACTTACATACTTTTTTTTTTTTATTAAACACCGTAGACTGAGCAGTAATATAATTTAGAGCCGCACGCCTTCGCCTTATCGCCACTATGTTTCTAAAAAAGAGTTCGACTAGAATGGACTTTTCAGCATCAATTAGCATTTTTATTGCTTCAACGTGGACTTCTGCAGGAAAGAATTATTCCGACGGTGGATAAGATTATCTCGGTAGTTTTCTTGGGATTCGTGAATAACTGGAATCTCGGATTCGTTTGTTTGCTTCTCAACCTGAATGTCGAGGATGGCTCTAGGGAAGAAGTGAGTCAACCAAGTATTAATAACACCGAGAGATGGAAAGTTGATTTTCTTACAAGCGGTTTAAAATAATATCCTTGTAGTAGTTGAGGTAGAAATTGTTGTGAGATGAATCACGTATTAAAGAGAATCCTTAAGCTCTCTGCCTTGTGAGGCGATAGCAAAACACACCATTTTATTATTTACTGTCCCTTGCGTCTGATGCACGATTCCGAAAGATGTATTCACTCTATTTTGTGCACAAGTAGCCGTCGTTGAAATATATTTTGAAATGCTGCTCCCAATAATGAATAACTCCCATACTTTCTGCCCTCTGGGGCGTCGTTCAGTTTTCAGAATAGAAAAGAATAAAATCATATGAGTAAATAAGATTTTATTCTATAGCATTCTTTGGATTTATCTTTCCACGATTTTTAGTTATTTCCAAAAATGAAGGAGACCCTACGAGACAAGAAATTTCTGAGATGTTCATCATCCAGGGAAAATGTTATCCCGTGTAAAAATTTCTCTCCTGTCCTGTAGTTTGTGTGTGTGTGTGTGTGTGTGTGTGTGTGTGTGTGTGTGTGTGTGTGTGTGTGTGTGTGTGTGTGTGTGTGTGTGTGTGTGCGTGCGTGCGTGTGTATTCAGCGCTAAAGCAACTAAGGCTATGATGCGATAATATATTGTATTTCGGTGGTCAGTTTCCTAGTTTTCTGTATGACAAAAGTTTCCGGGAGAAAATACCACCCTACCCTCGCTGTTGTTTTATAGGGTTTTAAGGCGCATTAGCGACTAAGACCATATTGCGCCTTATATATGTATGTCTGTTAATTTTGGGCGTTCTGGTGGTCGATTTGCTTGATTGCTGGACAAAAAAAATCCAAGTGTCCGGGAGAAAAAACCACGCCACCTTCGTCTGAGACCGACTAACTCAGCCATGTTGTGAAAAAGGTCCATAAAAATTCCTCACGTCATTGACGGGACTCGAGCTCAGGTCTTTTCCATCCGGTGTGGGAAGGACGGCGATCCTACAAACTGTGCTACTCACGAGGACAGAAACTTGTGTTTTTCGTTCAGAAAACAGAAAATCGACCTCAGAACACACGCAATTTATAGCAATATACAAGGAGCAATATGGCCATATTAGCCGATGCTCTAAAACCCCAACAGCAACAATAACAACAAATATCTGCAAACCGACTTTTCAATACACACAACGTATAGGCGCGATATATACTTGATCTGAGTTGCTTGCGCGAACTTGTAAACAACCCAACCCACCGTAATGATTCACACCACTAAAAGATGTGAACTACAGCCTGGAAGTATGTGGGGGCTTTCTCATTTAGGAAACAACTCTCAACGATTGTCCACTTTGGTCTGCTTATATTTTTTGTAACCGAGTCTGCTGTGCTTGGATACATATATTCTATCCAAGGTAGAAATCTTGGATTTATCTGCTGTGGCGAAATGTACGGCACGGAAAATTACTTGACATGCAATTTGGAAATTCATACTACGTAGTAGCATATTTGATATTATCGTTGTGTCCAACTTTTATAAAAGACATAACTTAGCACAGATAGGTTTTCTTCCTTTTCTTTATACTATCGTTCCCATGGAATAATCCAGATAATTTTGCAATATGTTCTCCTCTAATACCCAATCCTTTTTCTCTGCTGTTGTATATTTCGTGGCGCAATAACACTTGGGCGAACAAGATATATTTGGAATTACATACAAAATCGTTATTATCATCGCCCATAGCAATCCTTTATAAAGATCACCTTCCAGGTGTGGCAATGTTCGCGAAAGATCTCACCATTATGGAAATATCAAAGAACTAATCAAGAAACATAGAAATGCAGCTAAGAAATACAGCTAAGGGAGTTGCATTTCTTCTTCCTTGAAGGACCAAATCCGGAGAAAATAAGTGACAAAATTATACCAAGCACGGCCATTGTTCCTTCTCCCCCCCTCATCTCGAATACCTGATCACACACGATGTACACACGTAAATATCTTATTTCTAGGGTTGAGAGAAAAAATGATGATGGCCTGATATCTTAAGGACCATAAACATAACCATTTGTTTATGGTTAAATCAGTGCATGGCAGTTCCAATATGAGCTACTTTTCAGTCTAATTTATAAGATTGCACGATGCGTTACGTGGTAGTTCCAGACGGTACCGCGAGATCTGTTCCATCTCTCTCTTTGTGTGAATTTTTCTATCGACCATGCTTGTTTCAAGATGATCAGGAGTAATAAAGCCGAAAACCTTTTTTGATTACTGAAAAGGCTTAATGTATGAGATTATCTTCATTAATTTTCACCGACCGTTTGGCTGTAACGGTAACAATTATTGTGGTAGAGGTTTCGATTCCATCCTTTTGGAGGGTTTTTCGGATGGCTCGTGAACAATCCCGATACTTGTTCAAGATGCGCTCACTTGTGCAATTATTATATCCCCATTCATCCATCGTTTTAGCCTTCTTGGAAAAGTAAAATATTGAAAATTACCATCCTGAATTTTCAGCTGGTGGATAGAGGAATGAGTGAGGAGTAGACATCATGCTTGTATTGCATTTTCTGCAAAGATCAAACCTTTATTAGTGTATGTGTTCATGGATTACTAACGTGGTGTCTTTTTAGGGTGCTTACTTGCACAACTCTGTATTTCAAGCCGGAATTTGTCCAGACTCTGCTAGTTATTCTGACGACGAATGTATCAATAAAGTTTTGCCATCATTTAATAGAAGTTTTTATTTATTTATTTACGTTTTTGTGTTTTTTCCTTAACTTTGAGCACCTTAACTTTTGTTCCCTAACTTTGAGCACTTAACTTTATTAATCGACACCAAAATTTCTCACACGCAGTCAAATTAAAGTTTATTGCGGCCACTTTTTATTTAATATCGATCTAATGTTGTTGTGTACCCATGTTCGTCCAAAATCTTACATTACAATAAAATGGCACAAGTTTCCCCCTACATAAAGGTATCTTTATAATTATCTCATGACATCGAACTTGGGTGCACCATGTTGGGCTAAGGGGGATAAAGCCGCTCCCCTCTAATGTATTATCCTGGTTACCTGGTCGTGTCTACGAGTGTGCTCCGTCTGGGTGGTCACCTTGTATCCTGCAGTGATGTGTTGGATCGTTTCTGAGGCCAAATGGCATCGTCAACATGTGTCATCTGACACCCCGGGCTCCTTAGCGAAGTATTTTCTATAGTTCTTGGTGTTTATTGCCTGGTCTTGGATGACGAGAATGAATCCGTCAGTCTTTGGGAAGAGCATCTCGCTAGTGAACCATACATTGGAAGCCATTTATCTTGGTCTTGATTGTAGTGTCTACTATGGAGTGTCTTCTTTACCCATCTTTTTAGCTTCATTGGTTCCGTCTGGGTGGGAGGAGGACTCCTCGCTTAGGTTGAGTGGGGGGGTATACCGTTTGTCTATCTTCCTTATAGTCTGGTAGAGTACTGCTGTGTTTTTCTGCATTTGTCTTGCATTTGTCTAGACCAAATTCCATCCTGATATTGCTGAATTCTTCGGTGATCCGGAGTAGTTGCTGGAGTTGCTTCTCGGTTGCCGCGTAGAGCTTGATGTCATCCATGCAGTGCTATAGTCGTAAAATTAGCAGAAGGTGTGCTGCTCTAAGAATGATACGAAAAGCAGAGAGTATACTGTGCATATCAGGCTTATTAATCAAATTCCAGAGGGTATAAGGCGTATACCCGTGTGTGTGTACATACTTACTTATATACAGGGCATATACATTAAAAATAATAAACTATAATATTGCCTAAGTATTAAATTCTGATAAATTTATTTTATTCATTTTCAGTATATATTTTAATAATATTTGTTTTTTCAAGTCTTTCAAAAACGAGAACGTATACTCTATTCACCTAAAAAACTCCAGAGGGTATACGGCGTATACCCTCCACTACATCCATGTACATAAGGTTGGAGAGAGTGCACAGGTTTTTCCTTTCTTCTTTGAGGTTATATCCATACTTGCTGTTGTGGAGCAAGGTGAATAAGTTGAGTGCTGAACAGAACCACAATGGCTATTTATTTAACTATTATTTTTAGGCCACCCGAATAATGAAATTCATCTTCCGTGCTGTGTATCTTATGTCTGTTAATTGCGTGTGTTCTATGGTCGATTTGTCTGTTTTGCTTGACGAAAAACTGGGGTTACCCCCCAGTTTCTGGGGGGGACCTTGCTATCTACGCCTGAGACCGACTAACTCAGCCACGGAGTGAAAAAAGCCCATTAAAGTTCCTCGCATCATTGACGGGATTCAAACCCGGGCCTTTTCCACTCCGTGTGGGGAGGACGGTGACGATACCACTGTGCTACCCGCGCAGACTAAACCACAATGGCTCAGGACATTTCCCTGACAGATTCCTCTCCTGATGGGGATCGGTCTGGTTGTGATGTTCTCCACCTAATAGTGGTACTCCATTTCGCCCTGGTTGCTTCTAGGAAATTTGCCACTGTCGGATTGACTTCGTCTGAGGCATGGAGTCGAAGACCTTACGGTAATCGATGTAGGCCGTGTTCAGGTTGCGGCCCTTCTTGTCGGCTTGCTCTGTAACTGTGGAGTCAATGGATAACTGCTCATTATATCCTTTGCTCATCCGCTTGCATGCATCCTTTCTGTTGTTGGCCCATTATTTTACTTATTTTTTTTAATAATAATAATTATTACTACTATTTTAATATTTTATTTATTTATTATTATTTTGTTATTTTTCTTTTTTAAACTTTAATTATTATTTTATCCATTTAAATATTTTTATTCTAAAATTATTAATTTTGTTTGTCTCTTTGGGGACAGTTTTTTTTTTTATGCTAGTCCCTTCGTGGGGTCAAGATTCGCTGGTCTCAAGTTTAATATAAACGGGATTTTAATCTTCTCGTACCCAGATTTGGGTTTCCTGGTACGGGAACTGCTGTCATCCACTGGTATTGTACTATCTCCAGTGGATGCGGGATTCTTTGTGGTCTTCACCAACGTACGCGAGTATAGGAAACTGCTGTACCCATACGACTTGCATTTCGTCCTTTGGGTGCTAGTATTAATACATTTAGTTTAATATGTGTATAGTTGGGCCCGCTTCCTCGTGGCGTGGAGGGGTACTAGGAAGCAGCCTTCCTGGTGATCGCTGCTCCTTGTAGTTCAGTGATCAGAAACAACTAAACAACGCACACACTGCGTAAACATAACACTACACTAATTTCTGACCATTGTACAGAGTTTTTTATATCATCACAGAGAACCATGGCGGAGTTGAACTAACGTTTAGGAGCCACCTTACATAAGACACAACAAATATCCACATGCTCACATTCTGTTCTGTCATGATGTTCTGGCTCTCCAAGTGGGTCTGCACATGTAACACAGTGGTATCGTCACCGTCCTCCACACACCGGGTGGAAAAGGCCCAGGTTCGAATCGCGTCGATGACGCGAGGAACTTTAGTGGGCTTTTTTCACTCCGTGGCTGAGTTAGTCGGTCTCAGGCGTAGATAGCAAGGCTCCCCCCCAGAAACTGGGGTTTTTCGTCCAGCAAAACAGACAAATCGACCATAAAACGCACGCAATTAATAGACATAACACACAGAGCACGGCAAATGAATTTAATTATTCAGGTGGCCTAAAAATAATATATATATATATATTTTTTTTTTTTTTTTTGTTTTTGGCTCTTCAAGTGGTCTGATATCTTATTGGTTATGCAACTGATTAGGATCTTGTACATCGTTGACAAATGTTTCCGGGAGCAGAGATCCAACCTCTTTAGCCTTCGCATATGTGATTCCTTGAGTAACAAACTCTGAGTGCCTTAGCATTCGAGTGAATTTCTCTGCTAGATGATTGTCTGTACAAGTAATCTTCTTGTACCAGTAGTTGTGGACGTTATCTGTTCCTTGGGTTCGTTAGTTGTGGGACTTCCTGATCGACTGTTGTATTTCCTCCTCCCGAATCTCCCATTCTCTCATCTCTTATACGCCCTTGGTTTTCTTCCTTTCTAGTTCTGTCCAGGGTGCTTGGTTGTTATACTTACTTCACTGCTCCATATGTTGCTCCTGAACTCCTCGATCGTCTTCTGCTCGGATGGTACATTTCCGTCTTTCCCGTCTTGTCCTTCTGTAGAAGGCTCTTTGGTTTTCATCGAAGATTCAGTCGTTTATTTCTCTCTGGGAGCTCTCTTTTTATCGCCATAGTCTCTTGCTGAGTGCGAGGAGGTTCTGCATCACCGTGTCTAAGAATTTTCTTATTCTCTGATTTTTAGTCTCGTGTTTGTCTCTATTGAAGATGCTCTTCACTTTTCCAATCAATTGCTACTATTATTTCGTTGGTACTGGGTCAATTGGCCTATTTTGACTCTTAATTTTTTTTTTCTATCTTCTACTGAAATCTTCTTTCCCAAACTGGCAGTTCTTTGTTTTTTCGTTTCTTCTGCTTCTGGTCTCTCGTTTCTCTTCCATTAATTCTAGTGGCTGCTATGGCAGCACACTATACGGCTGTGTGAATGGCCTCCAGTAATGCACCGTTATTGCCGAGGTAATATGGTATTACTTGCCAACTAAAGTGGTCTGTGACTCTCCACAGGATTCTGTTGGGTCTCTGCTTCGGTATCACGTGGCTCCATTTCCTCGAATTCTGTTAGGGTCTTCTTCCATTCGTCTTCTATTCTGGATATCATGACCTCATCTCTTACAATTGAGCTGCTCTGGGTTGTATTTCTTCTTGCTTTACCTCCTCTGGATCCGCGTCGTCCATATTCTTTGTTCTTTGTAGTTGATCGCTTACGTCCTGCTTGATTTTTTCCAAGATTGCAAGGGCTGTCAGGTTCTTCATGACGATGGTCCTTCTCTGGTCCGCTATTCGTTGTTCGGTGACCTGAATATCCGGGAATCGTTCCAACAACTTGGTATATATCTCGGCCTGTACCTCGTCATGTTGGTCTTTAGCTATTATTATTATTATTATTTAATAATAATATTTAATATCATATTATATTAATATACAGAGTCATTATAAAATTGTTGTGCACTTTTAAATCATGTATATAACCTCCGTTCTATACATGATAAAATCAAACTGTAAAAAACGTTAGAAATATAATTTAGTGCAGTTTAGTATGAACTAAGAGTGATTCATTTATTTTATTGTAGTTTAGCAAAAATTTTATTATTATTGTTATTTTTTTATTATTTTTTTTATAATTAGGCTTGACCAAATGGCTTCGATAGAAGAGAAAGTAACAAGGACTCCGGAGTGATAGATGACACATGTAAACGATGCCACCTGGCCCCCAGAAACAATCCAGCACATCACCGCGGGGTGCAAGGCGGGGTACACTCATAGACATTACTACGTCTCAGAATAATATACAGAAGATAAAAAAAAAAAGAAAAAATGTAGCGTATTACAAGTACAAACTTCAGACCATACCAGAGGCCCCCTTATTCACAAACTATACTGTGACTGCGCCATAATAACCGACAAGACGATCCCGGACCCCATACCAGACACAACCCTAATCTACAAGAAGGAAATGGCGCTACCTGCCTGATTGACATAGCGGTGGTTAACACTACAACCTCTAGAAAACCTACGAGGAAAAGATCAGAACGTACACAGACCTAAGGAAGTTAAACAAATGTGAAATATGGAACATGTAATCATCCCGATCTCCGTGTCAACCGCCGGCATGGTTCGAAAGAGCCTCCATAAGAACTTATCAGCATTAGGCCTCGAAGAGAATATTTACATGGAACTCTACAAAGTCGCGATCCTGAATACCTGTAGGATAGTCAGAAAGTGGCTCGACCAACCGTAATAATAACAATAGTAACCCGCTACAACCAGCCACTCCACGCACTTGGTACCAGTACCCGTCACGGTGTGGAAAAAATCCCATAAGGAGAAAAAGTAATGCAAGTTAAATTACGTTGAATTTAATTAAAATAGAAAGTTGATTCCACTTGAATATTGAGCTGCTTATTGTGAAAGAGAAGAGTTCTCAGATGAACTTATTGGATTCGCTAAGCGAAAGTTCAGACACTTTTTGCTACAGGTTCAGAATCATACTTCTTGAAATTTTCACATCTTCGACGAAGGACTTTAATCGTTTTTAAAACTTTGAATGGGTGAAGAAGGTGCTTTTGATGAGTGAGAACATCATGCGGTCGGTTGAGTGATCGGTTTTTGATCAGTCAGTGTCTCCTTAATTGAATGAGAACTTCACCGTTATGCTGAACTCTGATAACACAAGTTGTTCCCAACATGTGTCTTCGTGGTGTACTTGACTGCTTAGTGTTTCTCTGCTTAAAATCTAGTAGATAGCGTCTTTTGTCCTGTTTCCACTGCGCACTTTGATCCGCTATGCACTTTTGCTGTCAGTGGGACAGATTGTTATTATGGAAATGATGTGCTAGTGAACTTTCACCTGATTTGGACGCTACAGGTGCGTGACATGAACTTTCACCTAGTCTGGAAGTCACAAGAAAGTCTGTTGCATGATTGGTAATTGTTGCAATATTTCAAATATATTTTCATATCTGTTAGAAATGATGTAATTGTTATAGTGTAAATATTGTATTATTGTTGATCGTCTTGTGTTTAACTTACTGCTTGGGAAACTCGTACTTGTGAAGTTTCACCTTGTTGGAAGCCGCAGGAATATGGTGTATTTGTAATTGTTATTGGTCCCTGAGAGCTGGACTTAATGTATAGTTGTATAATGAGGGATTAAGTGAGGAATTTTAAATTATTGCGTTTATATATTTAGAATTATCGAAATTCGAATGCATTCCATCATTTTGGATCATCCTATACATTACTGGCGTGAAACACACGATTGGCTATAAAGGCTGTAGGCGTTTGTATATGAGCATTTAACATGACAATAATGACATTCCGTGTCTCCTACAAGCGAAGAGGATTTTAAAAGTCTTGTAAACTAGGCTTAGTAAATCGGGATTTACTAATCAAACAATTTAGAGACAAATGTTCTAAGTGGGTGTGTCAAGGTCTTCAAGGGAAGAAGCGAAGAGGCCCATGCCCATCCAGCAGAACTCATGCGCAAGAACAGAATTCTGAGGAATATTTTGCTGACATCTTCTGTGACAGAATACAAAGAAGAAACATTTTATACCAAAGCATCTTTTATCATAAAAGGTGAAGTGATATCTAAGTTACTGTTGTTCGCCACCTGCCAAACGATACGTAACGCAGTAAGTGGAGAATTGCGATGTGGTAAATAGATTTTTGTAGAATCCGATGATCGTATTCTAATTCTGTTATGTAGTCACCTATATGTGTAACCCTACAATATAATTACATACGCGAAGTAGCGTTGAAATACGTACATACTCGTCTAAACCCTGAGCAAAAACAAATCTTACTAATTTATTGTATTATTCAATATTCAGTACTGAATGTAATTCTATCATCAGATTTTGACGCAAATATGAAGTTATAATGGTTTCTAAAAGAATGTTTAAAACAAAAATGTGGTGCATCAATATTATGTAATGGAGGGAGGTAGAAAGAAAGAAAGAGCCGTCTTGCCTGAATTGCTGGTCCATCTGTGCCTTTTCTATCCTCTTGTCCTTGGCTCTCCTATTCTGAAACCAAATCTTTATCTGTGTCTCCGTAAGGTCAAGGCTCTCCGCTAGTTCGAACCGTCTCGGCCGGCTGATGTACTCATTGCGGTGGTACTCCATTTCGAGGCGGAGGGTCTGTTCGCTAGTGAAAGTCGTACGCTGCCGTCTCTGTCGGCCATCCTTGCGACGTCTCCGGTGAACTGAAAAAGAAAAAAAAAAAACAAGATGGAAGGTGTGACAGGTCAAAGAAAAGAAACTCCGTCACGCGAAGCAGTAGACACAGAATAATTGGGACAACAAATGACAGGAGGGAAAAAATGAAAAGAAAGAAAACGAAGATAAGAAAGAGTGAAGAGGTGCAGTCACATCTACATTGGTGCTTTGGATCTGCCGGCTTCAAGGATCCGTCTATGAATTCCATCACCTGCTGACAGCTTGAACAGTTTTATTCGTTTTATCACCACCATTCCATCTACTTCTTTTTTTTTCATTAGATTTTCACAAAATTATCACAAAAGTATACGGACTTAGTATTACGACTGTCTCCTTACAGTTAATTTATTCTCAAGTTCCACTTTACTTTACAATTACTTAGTGGACATTAATTGTAAAATGGATTCCCTAAAAATAGGGAATACGTCGCGATGTAAGATAACTTTCTTACAATGAGAACGTATTCCTAAATAGACAGGAAGTATTTAAACAGAAAGTGTACGATATAAATGGGTAGAATTTAATGGATTGATGGCACACTCCCTCGCAAGGACTTCAGGGCACTTCCCGACCTTATACACAGGTGGGTAAGTAGGTGTGGTTGGGTGAGAAAAGACTCGGACTCTCCAGCTGTTATAAGAGGCAGGCCGTTCGTTCGATAAATCAAATAAGAGACCACCACTGACGGATGCAAAGGAGAGAGAAGAGGAGAGAGAAGGGACGGAAGGGCACGTGTGCTGTTCTGATAAACTGCAAATATGCTAGAGTTGTGCGAAGCACTGCGACAAGAAAGGAAATTGAAATGTGTTAAAAGATTGGTTGCTGATTGATTCTAATCGAAAAAAGTCCCACAAATACCCAAAAACAGAGTTATTAAGAACATGTAAGTTCGTGCTAGTATTTTTAAGGAAGTACTTCGACATTCTCCTCGACTTGCTTCAAATAGAGGGCACTTGGGACGCATGTCCCAGCTGACACGAAACAATACTCACGCGAGTGACGTCAAGTATGTCAATGCCATGACCAACCCGTGATGAAATACCATTGGCACCTCGCCAACAAGTCGTTTTCTCCATGGGTGGATTGAAATGGGGGGGACAGGGGGAGAGTAGATGATGTTGCTTCAGAAAGAGAAAACGCCTTAAATTTAAAAATAGCATTGTCTTTTACTGGGAGGGACAGTGTAATAACTGTTACAAAGATTATTCGGGAAGAAACACAAATTACCTCGCGAACTTCCCCTACCCCCTTTTCACTTCTCTTTTTCCCTAAAGGAAGAACCGATTATTATCCTAATGCACACTGAACGAGATGCAGGTTAATGCTGATGGCGTGGGTCACTGGTAGTTGGAGTGCGTACCGTATAATTTATATCGCCACACACACTACGTGGACGGACAAGATCAAATGATAGCTGTGCAGAGAACAACAGAAGCCACAGCACTTCCAAGGCTTCAGAGATGATGATGTGTCTCTTAGGAAAGAGAAAACGCTGATTGAAAGAGAATCCTGATTTCTGGTTCAGTGTTCAAGATGTCTGACGAAGAACGGTAAGTGAACTGGAATGATCTTTTGACTTGGATATGAAACAAATCCTAGGATAAATTGGGCCTCTTTCAGATTACCGCCAAGGCCATGGTAATAGATGTAGGATAATAACCCTGCATCTTCCCTTGAGATCAGCCAACTCATCCTTGCTTGAATTTACTAAGTGGTGGCTAATTAAATTCGGAAATCCTTAGAGAATACAACGATTGTTCTATTTGAATGAGGTACTCCATCCATTTTCTAATCAAAAAAACATAATCCATTCTTTAGTTTTTGTGTAGCTTGTCAAAAATCACTGTGCACGGATTAGAGTTATAATTCCTCTGAGTCTCAGAAAATTGCAGGATATTTTAATTCAGTATTCTGGTGACTGTTTCCTCAAAGATGGTCAGGGTTTCCTTCCAAATGTACCTCATTTTTTGTTTTCTCTAACACGAACATCTACTTCACTGTTGTAAAATTCAAAATGGCACGTGTGCAGGTCTGTTCTGATAAACTGCAAATATGCTAGATTTGTGCATAGCACTGCGACAAGAAAAGGAAATAATTAAAAGATCGGTTGCTGTTGCAATGAGTTCATTCGTAAGCAATATTTGCTGACCTCACCGAATCCAGTGTATGTGATGGAAAAGGAGAAACGAAGAAGAAGAAGGCGAAGCTTTTGTAGCAAACTGAGTCAAAAAACATTTTATTAATCTTAGTCACGTGATAATTGGCTCATTGTCTTTCGTAATCCGTGTTATATATTTTCCACGAACAGTTTGGCAGTGCAAACCAACGCTAGGAATTCAGTCTGTTTATTGGTCATTTCCAGGAGCAGTGGAGGCCTCGTACGTGTGCATATCGAAGCTCACGGAGGTTGGAGGAGGTAGATGATTCATTACTGATACTTCTTTGAGCAGTCCTGCATTTCCAATGGCAACATCTGAGGCAACAGTAAAGCACGACTGTAAGTTAAATTACGGATATTAATGCGCGTTTATTGCACTGTTTACAAATAGCAATGTCGATTAATCATTCGCGTAATCTATGTGTGGAGCTCGCTGCTCGAGTGAACACAGCGGGATTATCAAAATATGGTAATGCCCTTCCAATTACACCACGACACATCCGAATGCGCGCTATCAGTCACGCCGATAGCGGCTGAAGTTGCAAAGGGGATTTCATATAACCCGCAAAAGTTCCCTTTTAATTATTAATGGGGTATTGTTCGCTAATTTAGATGTAATTACTCGCGGCCGAGTCTCTTTTAATTTAGACGATAAAACTCTTTAATTCGTACGAATAAAAATAGCTTCGGAAACCGTTCTCGAGTTCCGAAATTCATTTTAATTTGGGTTTGCATTTACAGACGTAAATGTGATTGCACGAGCCAATAAGTAGAACTGCTATATGTGTACACTCAGTACGAAAAACATTAGAGTGTCAGATTTATGGTGCACTTTACACGTTCAAACTTATTCAGAAGCTTAATGTTTTTTCTGGCTATTTTATTTTCTCTTCTTACCTGCAAAAGATACTCCAGTGATTCACAATAACGTCTCGTCTCCCTCCGCTTTCATCTCCTGCCCCTTTTTTTTTTGTTTGACAAGGGGAAGGGGAGGGGGTGAAGTTTCTCAGTAAACTGCTTCGAGATTCACACTCATCCTGATATTTCGGAGTACTGTACGCAGTGAGTGACTGGTATTAATACTCTCTGGAAACCACACGTGCCCAAACTTTCTGCGCAGCACTTCGTTCCCTTATTCCTGTGACGTCACCTATCCGTTTAGGAGGTACGGGCAGAGAACAAGTCAATTTCCATCGCCCGGCTGACATCCTCTTGCGAGCCGCGGGAACGCACAGTTCCTGACCTTGCGTGAGGTCTACCCACGTAATCTCTGCCTATCTTCTGCCGCTCGCGCATATCTTGGAAGATGATAGACTATCTTGGCAGAACGCAACGATGTTATGTTTTCTTTCCTTTCAACGACTAACTCTTTCCCTGATGTCCGAGAGCGTGTGGATGGAAATGTTTTGTTTGGCTATAAAACATCTTCTTGATGGCTTCACGACGTACGCAACTTGTAGGCCCTCACGTGATCCCTTATTTTAGCGTAAGACAGCTTTTCGGTTGTTTCTACGTAAGGTTGCAGTTTCCTCAAGTACCTAATGAAAGATATGCTGGCCTGATTATTTGTCTTTTCATGACTTCTTTTGCTTCGTGTTGCGCCTCCTTTGGAAAACGACTCTATGCGGAGCGGAAACGCATGTTCGCCTTAAAAGCAATCCACACGGAATAGATGAATTTTCTGTTTATATTCCAGGACGAACTCATAAGGTCAGCGGAGGTCACAAGCTAGAACGAATGCAAGAACAATACAGAGTATTTAGTAGTCACATGAACTTGAGCCACTGTCGCTCAAAGAACGGGCATTTTTGTACCCTCGCGCTTCTGAAAATCCCTTTTGACCTCTCCTTTTAAAAAAATAGCGTTCCACACTTTCTTATATCAAACAAATGCCAAAAAGGCAACGATAGCAAGAAAATCGAGGAATTTTCTTGGAACATATCAAGTGCATAATAAAGGTATCACGTGCAGATTAAGCATCCTGCGGTCTCCAATTTTGATCCAAAAAAAAGTGTTCAAAATAGCCAATAGTTCAATAGTTATTTTGGCCCTCAGAACAGCCTGGTATCAACGTAGCATGAAATCGAACAAGTGAGAAAAGCATGTCACAGGGATGTTGACTCTATGTTGATTAAGTTGCTTCCCACAGATCTTCCAAATTGGCTGGTTGTGATTTGGAAAGCCACAGTAGTAGGCCGGATTCACTCTCACGTCATGGAATAATTTTTGTAAAATTCTGGCTTGTGACATGGCGCATTATTCTGTTGGAAGAACCCATTCGCGGAGGGATGCATTGCAGCCATGTAGGGAGCCACCTGGCTGGAAAAAACTTAAAGATAAAGAATGGCACCCAAATGTTGCTCCAGTAGTATCAATTGTTTCAATGCGCACCATGAAAACACTCTTCACACCATTACACTCATCAGCTTGCATTGGGCCCATGTACTCATGCTGTTTGCGTCATATTCTGGTCTTTCCGTCAACGTGAAACAGCAAGAACTGATATTCGCCAACAACACGACGCTTGCCCAATCTTACATTATCTAATATTATTGTCCCTAAGCCCACTGTAACTGTATCTCTTTTTGGTTTTTTTTCGTAGACAGGAGTGTAATTCGGTTGGTCGTCGGCTACAATATCATGACATCTATTGGCTACAATATCTTGACTTCCGAACTTTGTCAAGACACGGTGGGGGTGTGCGTTCTGAAATGAATCTTTGGTTACCAACGTTATAGTGGGTTGTTATTCCTGACTGTAGCCTTATCCGTCACCTTTCATAAGTCCTCAGTTGAACTCTGGCACGGGGTTTTCGACCACAAAATCGCTATTGATTGGGTGTTATTTGGTTATTGGACCAATCTCAATACACAGTCGTACTTGTGTGTGAACAGTGTGTAAAGGATGTACCCAGAGAATACGCTGCAATACTTCAAAAACTTTGGAATAAATCCACATAAATTCTCTGTTAACAAGATGTGCAGGCGATGAATTCTTGAAGATAACTATCTATAATCCTGCCTATAGAACCTAAATACGAACCGTTTTGTTGTTCCCGTACCTCAATGAAGCCATCAAAAGCTTGGATTTTCAGATCCATAAGACAATAACAACTTATGAACTCTTAATTTTAATTTGGATAAATGGATACACTAAGAATTTTACCGACTTTAATAAATATTGTATATGAATGTACGCGAACAGTATATAATTGTAAACAGTTTAAAATAAAAACTGTATATAAACTGAGTATTAGTTCTGATAAAAGCGCCTGATACTGTCCTGTAGATATTGAATTTATGAATTCAATACCATACCATACCATACAGTAAGAGCTATTGTATGGAATGAAATGTTATGGGGTTATGCTGCCAATGCTGCCATGCTTCTATTATTATTATCTCAGTTAATGTATTCTCCATACACTTCTAGACAACAGCCTGTTCAGCAGATGAACAAAAATGGTTAATAAAACTGATTTAACACTATTACTGCTTCTACTACTAATACTCCCCTCGCAGGTAGCAAGATTAGTATAATCACCATCCTCCCCACACCGGGCGGAAAAGATCCGAGTTCGAATCCCGTCAATGAAGCGAGAAATTTTTATGGGTCTTTTTCACAACCAGGCTGAGTTAGTCGATCTCAGGCGAGGGTAGCGTGGGTTTTCATTCCAGCAATGAGCAAATCGACCACAGAACTCACGCAATATGCAGACATATTATATGGCCTAAGTTGCTGATGCCCTAAAAACCCAGCAACATCAACTAATAATAATATACTCGTACGTTTATACTGCAGATTTTTACTAAAAACAGAGGGAACCATCAGACCCGACCATGCATTTGACGGGGAGACTGTTGATGACATGCGCGAGTTTCTGTTTAAATATCGCGTAGGGCATTTCCGGGGGTTAATTGAAATAAGAATGAGATCATAGCACGGAATAACTGGCGCAATGTCCAGGAAGATGAGTCCGGCAATCTGAAGTCATCTTTTACGTGCGATACCTTTTACCTTTTACGTGCGATATTATTTTCCTGGCTGGCTTTTTGGAAATATTATCCTAGACCTAGCCAACTGGTTAACGAATGTAATGTGAAACAAACCTTTGGGCCCTTGAATTCTATTCTTGCCCACCCTTGCCTTTCTAAAGCTAGCAACTTTTTGTTTACATATCCTTGTATCTGTAAAGTTTGCAAAATGTTGTTGAATATGCTTACTACACCAGGCTTCGATGCAAGCTGTTTGTCACCAAAAATACGCTTTAAGTCGTTTGCAAACCAGGTTTCGTCCATATTCAAATATTTACTTGCTTCGATGTCCTTTTTAGCTCGATTGTTTCCGAGGTCTGAAAAAGATTACAGAGTCGGGAAACACGCAAAGAATACCATACCAAAACAAATAGAGAAGATGCAGCGTACATGCAAGGTATACACAGTACAGACTTATTAAACACGCTACAGATTATATAGCCAAGACTTAATTTCAGCCCTTAAATTTAATAAACTTATTTTAATTTAAATTTCTTTATTGCTGCTAAGTACGGTACAAGTATTATGAACAAACTACCCATCACGGCGACATGGCCAGGAGTTCTACATTAAGGCAGAAAAAAATAATGACAGTAAAAGTGGCCCGTATGGGGATCGAACCCATGACCTTCGCGTTATTAGCACGACGCTCTAACCAACTGAGCTAATGGGCCATGACTAGTATGTCATAAAAATTAAATGTACTGATGTATTGGGTGGATGTTAAAGGGAGAGCTTGGACCAGGTTATGCGTATTAATCGTCAAAACAACTAAGGTTATGAGTCGTCAGTGTAATGTATCTGTAATTGCCTGTAGTCTTCGGTCAGTTTGCTGTAAGCTGAACGAAAAACCCAAGTTTTCGGAAGAACAAACCGTGCAACCATCATATGAGATCGACTAATTAAGCCAGGTCTTGAATAAAAGTCCATAACGATCTTTTGTCATTGTTGGAATTCCAACTCAGATCTTTTCCACCCGGTGTGAAAGGACAGTGATTATAACCACTGCGTTACGTGTGAGGGCGAAGAAGAACCAGGTTGCTTTCTAAGTTGGCTTCACTGTATCCCTTATCGTGTATTTTTTATTAGTAAACTATTTTATGGTCGGTTTGGCCATTTTCCCTGAAGACTGGGTAATCCAAATCTGGCTACGGCGTGAATAGATACAACCCTCAGTATTCTGAATGCAGCTTTTTGATTTAGTCTAGCTAAATTAAGAAACATTCTTCAACTTAAGAAACAACGCAACCGAAATAACTGGAAAAAAAAAATAATAATAATTAATTTATTGAAATTCTTTCTGCACCAGAAGTCAGAAAATAACGTATTAAAGTATCCAAAATAAGGGTAAACTGCAGCCATTATCAATCCACTACAGGACAGAAGCTTTCTCAACAATTCATGTTGAGGGAAATGGACCATAATCTGCCACGCTTGTCCAGTGCGGATTGGCAGATCGACCGTATATAGCAGTCAAGGGCCTGAACCCGGGTCGACTCAAAGAGCGTGTGCTGCTGCACTCTCACTCATGACCACTCGGCTATGGAGGGCCCAATATCCAGTAGAAAAATTAAAAATGATTATTTTATCTATTTTTGTTTTTACTTATACATGAATCTCTGTATTCGCGTTAATTTTTTTTAAAGGTGATATAAGAGACAAGCTAATTGCAAAAATAGCCCAGAAAAAAAAAAAAAAAAACAACAGTCTGCATTCACAGCGCAAAAGCAGAAATCACACTGAGGTAAGAAGATCATGATTCTTTAAATAAATCATTGAATACGGCGTTAACTAATTTTAACAGTTCAGACCAGCAACCAATTTGTAATGCCAACTCATCCTAATGTGTATAAAAAGTTATAATTTGTAATTACTATACATATAAATCGACTTTTCTGGTAGGTTGATATATTCTGGTTATTTCGTTTTATTTTTGTTGTATGCGATACGAAAATCAGGTCTAATCGAACCTAATTGAAAAGCAAAGGTCGTTGTACACGATTGTTGATCAGTTACAAGTCCAAGCAGTCACACCGATCTGTATGACATCGTCTTTGTTATTTCACCAGGTCTCTGCGAAATAATCGGTTTAACTTTCATAACATTATTCATTGACTTATGCCCTCAGGATATCATATACTGACGTTTATGGGAAGTGCACTTCCTGCTGGTGATGAGATATACCAGAGCCATATGCGAAAATGCTCTGAATTCTATATTGATTGCCGTCTTTTTTAAAAGTTTAAACCCTCAGTTTTAAAAATAATAGGATATTCTTCGTTTTGGAAGAACGTTGAGTCGGGGACACTTAAAGGAACATCAGCTGTAGGCAACGCTGTTTACAAAAACTCGAGATGTTGTTCAGTATCTCAGTTAATCTTAATGAATAAAAAGGCAAATAATTTTTAAAATATTCGCAAAATAGGTTTTATTTATTAACAATTTCATTTTTTCTGGGTCAATATCAGAAAGAATAAATACCTCCTTGCTCATCTGAATGATCAGTTCTATTAACGTTGCCTTCTTTGATTACTGAATCATGAGATTTCAGTTGTACTTAGAAAAAGTTCAGTTTGCTGAAGAACTTTCGATGTGAAAGCTGAAATTGTCTTTTGAACATTAATATTTCAACTGTTATCTGAAGAAAGTTCTTTTTCTTTTATGATCTCAGTTATATTCAACTGACCCCTTAATATCCAGTACGAAACGTGGTTCTAAAGATTCTGAAGGATTGTCTACCTTTGAAGTTTCCTGAAAGAATAAACTTTCATCTTCATTTTTAACACTTATTAAATTCCTCTCTGAATCCTTCATGTCATGTAATGTCAATGTGGCGCATATGGAGTATCAACGTCAGTCGCAGGCGTGCCTTGATCATACACTATGTGATCCACATCAAGCGCTTCATCATCTGACTCTATTACAATAACCTTAACTGTCAAAAGCTTATAATATAAACCTAGTCCTACCATGGATGGTGATGAGAGTAATGTTGATACTCCTCTTGCACTTCAGCATTTCCCCCCTTTGCCTGGTCCTGACACTGGAAAAGAAAATAATAATGTTGGTTCAACAAGAAAAGAAACCATCACTAGTTTTGACTGCGTCCCTACGACTACCCTTATAGGTGTCGATGAAACTTCAGACATTGTTAATACTTCAGAGGATGTTCCTCTTTCTCAGCGCTCTATAGGAGCTCCCAAAACACCTGCTTCCGGTATAGAGCAAATGAAGCAAACAAACTGTGAATATGTGTCCTCTCTTTATGAAGTGGTCTCTAAGTTAAAGAAAGATGTAGTTAAATACATAACCAATGAGTCCGGTAAGATCACAAAGTCTGCATCCAACTTCTTAAAGGAAAAATGGACCGACTTAGAGACTATAACCACTGCGTTAATGATAGAGAATGAAAGTTAGATCTGATGAATTGCAAATTAGGGCAACTTCGACAATATTATGAGTGATCCTTCACAACCACAAAGGAATCCTACTTCTGCTCAAGTGTTAATAAAAGAATCTACTTCTTCTTACTTGAATTCTATTCCAGAAACTAGGAAGTCTCAGGACGAGAAAGTTACTACTTCCAGCAGTATCAAGAATAAGGTTAGACAAAACTAGTTAATAATCAGAGCTAAGGAAAATTGGCAACTCAACACCAGTCAGAACATAAAAGATATAGTCGTCAATACCTTAAAAAACGCTCACAAAGACGATAAGATTAAAACTATGCGTATAATCTAGAACAAAGCTATCATACTTGAAACAGTCAAGGAATAAGATCTTGAGAAAATCGTATCCTCCGAAACCTTTTCACGAGTAAAAATAACGCCAGACAAACCGAAACTCTCAAATCAGGAGCAACCCGGCCATAAGACTTACAGGGTGGGCCGGAGGACGGAGGCCAATGGAGACCGGTGTGATTTTCAATATATTCCAATTTCAATCCTTACCGGGGAAAACAAATAGAATAACTTACTGAACCAACCGTACACCTTTCAAACGTCCATAGAGAACCAAACATAAATTTAACCATTTCAACGTCCTTCATTTCCTCGGGAATTTTTGATTGGACCATACATACTGATTACACAAACAGTGACCACCGATGATTCACCTTTAAGGCATCTCTTCTTTCAACTACTTCTACTGGTCCTCCTCCTCTTCCACAAGAGCTTAGAAGATTTTCTATGAAACCATGAAATGGTCTTTATTTATACTTTCAGTTCACTGAGATTTTAATGCTAATATTCATTGCTCTCAGAATCAGCTCAATGCCTCAGAATATGCCTTCTATGCGCAGGCTGTCTTAGTTCGTGCGACAGAAAGCTCTGTTAAGAAGAAAAATTAACAAGCCTACTACAGTTCCATAGTGGACAGATGAACTTTCCACTCTGCCCAAAAAAGTTCACAAAGCACACGGAGGCTTTCAACGGAGAAGGTCCTGTCCTGGCCTGAATCGGAAGTAACCAGACTAAAAAATAGAATAAGTAAAAACAGTTGCAAAAAAAACCCAAAAACCTGCCACTTGGCAATATGTAGATTTAGTTCAATCTACAGGCAATTCTGATCTTTGCGGTCTATTATATAAAATTAGTAAAAATAAGTTTCACTCTCATGACTGTGGTCAACAAAAACACAAAAACCACTAAATGGAAGGATTCAGTTAATGCCATCCTGGATTGCCTGCTTCCACTAGAGGACGTCACTACAGAAACTCCAGAGCAATTATCTAGTAGGAATTGCAACTCAACTTACCACTCCTCATATGAAACAGACGCATTGATTTTCCCTGAATTAAAGCTGACCCTAAGCAAAATAAATATTTATAAATGTCCAGGTTTAAACCTTGTGGAAAACGCTATAATTCTCAAATTTGCTGAAATATTTCCAGAAATACTTTTAACTATGTGCAACAAATGACTTATTGAGGGGATTTTTCCTATTCTCAGGAAGGTGGATCAGAATTATTCACAAACAAAAATAAACCTGGTCCCAAAGCATACAGACCCATCTTTCTTTTGGAGAACCTTGGTAAACTATTTGAAAGACTGTTAGTCCCGAGAATAACAGATTTAATTGAAGTCAAAACTTAATGTCTCCATCCCAATTTGGCTACAAGAAGGGAAAATTCTACGGGGACACCTTGGTCTCTTTAGTTAACCATATATCAGCTTCCTGTACTATATACGAACTAGTCATATTCATTGACTTTGAGGGAGCTTTCAATTCTCTCTGGTGGGAGAGCGCTCTCAATTGTCTTACCAAAGCTAAGTGTTGTCAGCAACCATTCCAAGTTATCAGAAGCTATTTTCAAAATAGATTCATCCAAGTAATCTCGAAACAGCAGTCTCTTTCAAGGACCGTCTCAAGAAGATGTCTCCCAGGGATCAGTTCTGGGGACCCCTCTTCTGGAACATTGTTTTGTATAGCTGGCTTTTGCTAAAATCTGACAATATCTTGACCTTCGCTTATGCTGATGATTTGTTCTACTAATTCCAGGTCAATTGCGCCTTCAACTGGAATAATTTGCCAGTATAACTATTTCTGAGCTAATCAAGTGGTATAAAGAAATTACGAATTTTTTATTTTTTATTTTTTATTTTATTTTATTTTATTAATAACAAGATACACAACAGGTAACCATTAACAGTGCATCTGAGATCAGATCAATAAACATAATAACAATAATATGAAATCCAACAGGACGATAAACATTGATATAGATTCAAACAATAAAAGCATATGTACAAAAGAGGATTGTATTAAGTTAAGTTACCGGTAAAACAAGTAATAATTAATCCGTTAGAAAATAGAAAAATAATAAAACACAATAATAATAATACAATAATTAGATGTGAGCTAGTCACTTTGCAGTTTAAGTGAAGAGGCAAACTTGTGGATGGAGTTCATCAGTGATTGGGAGTTGTCAAAGAAGTCAATGCGAGAGTCATTTGCTGACTTGCTGATTCTGTTCAGTGGACTGAACTTCATTAAGTCCGTGTTGGCAGAGTCAAGGCGAAACGGTGTAAGGTTCCTGACTTGTCTACAAGGAGCATTGAAATTTATTTTACTCAGGATATCAGATGCTTCGTAAATTCCACTGATTACTTTGGCTAGAAGGGCGATGTCAGCAGTAACTCTTCTAGTGCACAGAGGCCTCAGATGAAAGTAATCACACAGCGATTCATAATACACTGAATGATAGAATAGAGGATTGCGGTACGTAAGGTAACGGACAAAGTTTTTTTGGACTGCTTCAATTTTGTTAGTTAAAGTCTTTGTGTGAGGATTCCAGATGGGTGAACTGAATTCAAGGATTGGCAGAACAATAGTTTTATAGAGGATAACCGCATATCTGTAGCTTTTGAACTTGTATGTGTTCCGTTTGATGAATCCCAGTGTTTTGAATGCTTTGCTGGTGATTTTAAGGACGTGGGCATCGAATTTAGCACTGCTGGAAAAGAGAATCCCTAAGTCGTTAACTTGGTCACACCTTTTGATGATTACAGAGTTAATACTATACTCCGTATTCATTAGTTGTGGAGATCTGCAAGATGAGAAAGAGATTACTTTGCACTTCGAGGGGTTAGCAGACAAACCATTTAGAGATAGCCACAGAGAGAATTTATTGAGAGCACATTGAAGCTGTTGAGAATCGGTAGTCTCCTTCACTGCTGAGTAGATCTTAAGATCATCTGCATAGAGAGCAACTTGAACATTGGAGGTGTACATGAAAGAAGGAAGATCATTTACGAAAACAATGAAGAGAAGAGGACCTAAGGGAGAGCCTTGTGGTACTCCGCTTAGTGGTATAAAACAGTCTGAGTTCACTTGATCTATGATAACGCTCAAGGAACGATGCGTAATATAGCTGCGTAGCCATGAGAGCAAAGGGTCACGGATACCATATAGCTTAAGTTTTTCCAGAAGTTGTTCGTACGGGACTTTATCAAATGCCTTGGATATGTCTGTGTAGACTGTATCAACTTGTAGGTGATTATCAAGAGCTTCCGAGGTGTATTGCCAGAAAGGAAGTAAATTTGTGACTACTGACTTTCCACTGCAGACACCATGTTGATTCTGATCAATAAAAGGCTTGAAGAATTCGAAGAGATGTTTGTGCACTGCTGTGTCGAAGAGTTTAGCCAGGCTGTTTTGCAAGGTTATGGGTCTGTAATCAGATACGTCATTTTTATCACCTTTTTTTGAAAATAGGAACTATATTGACCTGCTTAAAGTGCTTAGGATACTTCCCCAGCCTGAGAGACAGGTTGAAGATCCGCAGTATGAGGGGTTTCAATGTAGTGACAGTCCTTTTCCAAAATAAGCCTGGGATGTTATCTGGGCCTCTAGCATAGTCATTTCTCATGCTTTTTAATGCCGAATTTAAATCTTCATCAGTGATAAAGAGATTAATGAGGATATCATCTTTAACAGGTGTGAAGTCAGGAAATGAGACAGGTCTCAATGTATCATTTGTTTGAATTCTGGAAAAGTGTTTGGCAAACTCTTGAGCAATACTGAATTCGTCAGATAAGAGAATTCCATCTGCGTTACGGAGTTGTAACTTTCTACTGGTTATGTTCTTATGCTTCATGAAATTCCAGAATGGTTTGATATCTCTGTGAGTAAGCAGACTATCCTGAACTGACTCTGTATACACGTTGTAGGAGTTTAATATGAGAGTTTTCACTTCTTTGCGGAGTTGGCTGAATATTTCATAGTATTGACTGTCACCTGTTTGCTTATATTTGTTTCTGTAGAATTCTTTGGATTTAATTTTACGTATTAGTTCACTGTTATACCAGTGCGGGTAGGTAGAGCGTGCGGTAAGATGGGATTGAGGAACAATGTCAGATATAACTGAATGGACACAGTTAATCAGGTTGTTGGTGAGCACATCGATGTCATCCATAGCGTCAGCGAGCTGCTTGTCTACATTTCTTAGAGCTAGGTTGAGCAGAGGCCAGTCAGCCTTTCTGAAATTGAATCGAGGAGTACGGGGGCTGCATTTGAAGTTATGAGAAGTCACTGTGATGTCAAAAGTAATTGATGAATGATCCGAGTGAAATATGGGGTTGTCGGTGTGAACATCTATATGAGTAGAGGAAAATATTAGGTCGAGGTAGGCATTTTCTCTGGTTGGAAAGTTGCAGATTTGTTCCAGACCATAGCTGTGAAGCATATTAAAGAGAGCCCTAGTCTGCAGTGATGGAGAAGAAGATCCTAAATTGGCCATTTGACAGTTAAAGTCACCCAAAACCATTGCTATGTCGGCAGATTGAATTAGTGGGAAGATTGATTCCAGCGAGCTTTCTAAGTACTGGAGGTCTATATTAGTTAGGGGAGGTGGAAAATAAAGCAATACTATTAAAACCTTTAACTTGCCAAGATGAAGAAGGCAGTATACTGATTCAATATTTGTGAAATTTGATGCAGTTTCACAGAGTATATGGTTAGAGTGTATAATAGCTACTCCGCCTCCACGAGATCCTCTGTCCTTTCTATAGATTGTATATTGTCCATCTATAATCTCCCGATTATCAATATCAATGGAGAGCCAGGTTTCAGTGAGCAGGTAAATGTCATAAATATGTGAGCCTTGGATTGCTCTGAAGTGGTTTAGGTTGCTAATTATACTCCTGTAATTCTGAAGGTAAACACTGAACAGTTGGGATCTGGGGATTCTATGACGAGAGGAGAACATAGTATGTGTAGATAGCAGGGTATCTGATTGCTATGCAGGTGGAGAGGAGATTTTGGACTCCCTTGATGGTCTGTCCGTGAAGCGTTTTACTAGAGCCCCTGATAAGAGGGATCTTAGATTCAGCACTTCTTCTGTTTGTGATAGAAGGCATGTTATTATAAAAGATGAGTAGGCGGGACACCGTGTCAATATCGCCTTAAAAACAAAACTGATGGTTTCTAAGGACATGTTAAAGAAGTCATCCTCATATAAAGATAGACGGTAAAAAATAAATAGTCATATTAGGCCACCCGAATATTAATTCATCTGCCGTGCTGCTGTGCGTATTATGTCTGTAAATTCTGTAACATGTAAATTCTGTAAATTCTACGGTCCATTTTCCTGTTTGGTTGGACGAAAAACCTGAGTTTTCTTGTGGGGGGGGGGGATGAACCTTGCTATCTACATCAGACCGAATAACTCAGTCGGAGTGAAAAAATCCCATAAAAGTTCCTCGTGTCATTGACAGGATTCGAAAACGGGCCTTTTCTACCCGATATGGGGAGGATGGCGACGATACTGACTGTGCTACCAGCACGCCCAGACCAGATAGACGGTAAGCAAGTCCCTTTGGTACGTCAATTAAAACATCTTAGAGTACTTTTAGATGGCAAATTAACCTTCTCTCATATTAATTACCTCGCCTTGAAGATTAAGAAGTTCACTGCAGCAATTATCCGTATTTCCAAATCGGACTGGTGTTTAAATAGGAAGACTTTCTTACTATATTATACAGCAGTATTCGTTCCAATAACAACACGTGCTTCTAGAGTTTGGTTTCATAGAGCCTTTAATGTTAAACTTCGCTCCAAGCTTATCTCCACATTTAACGGATTATGCTGCTTGCTATGCTCCGGGCCTGCAAGACAGTGTCTTCTGCTGCTCTGCAGGCTCTTGCTGGAGTCGTACCATTAAACCTGCATGCATCTTCAAAGGACTGTGCTATTGTCTAAACTCTAAAGCACGGAGTTCTTGCTGACGTTCTCGGCATCTCGTGTAACATAACTGCTGACATCAAAAACGAGAAACGGAGAATTTGGAATGAACTTACCAATGTGTGGCAGTCACGACGGGATACCAGTACTACTGTCAAGTCACCCGCTGTCAAACCTTCCCTCTCAACAAGAACATTCGCAAATGGTTTTCTCCCAGCTTAATAACGTCATTTATACTTACTGGGCAGGCTCAATCAACTCCAAACTATTTCAATTTGGCTTGTCTGACACTAATCTCTGTTTGTTGTTAGGGAAAACCTGGACGCACATTCTGTATCGCTGCAACCTATGCAACGACCACAGATCTACACTACAAACTGCTGTCAGCATTTTTTCTGAAGGAAATAAAGTGGCACTGACTGAAAATTCCCCATCGTACTCAGCTCTACAACAATTCTACTCTGCTGTTTTCACCAAAAGAAAGCAACTTTTCTCGAGTCTGTCAGCATCTCAATAACAAGGAACCAACCCAACACCTGCAACGTCTATCAATATCTCTAGAGACTGACTTTACCTACCATCTTATCATCTACGTTACAGAATCCTCGATGCTTTAAATCTAAACCGTTTCAAAATGCGCTGCTACGCTCACCTTCTGTTCCTTTTTTTTATATTCTTTTTTTTCCCTATTCCCTTTCCTTTTTTTTTTATTTGTTGTCCCCCTTTTTATTTATTTATTTTTTATTTTTCTATTTCTTATTTTTATACTTATTTATTTAATTAATGTATATTATTTTCTTTTAACTTTTTTAATTTAATTTAATTTTATTTTATTTTTGCTGGTACCCCAGTTTGGGCAGCTGTGGGAACGAGATTTGCTGGCACGCGGTGGTATAGCAGTACCATCAGTGGGTGCCGTTTTCGTCCTTCCTAGGACAGACAAAGATTGTAGGGCCCGCCTCCTGGTTGCTAAGGATACGCTTAGCTGTAGTCCACCTCCCCGTGGTATAGATGGACATTGGGAAGTCTTTCCAGGTGATTGCCTTCTTCGTGACAAAGTGCCCAGAAATAACTAAACAACACACACACGCACACTGCGAAAACAAAACATTGCACACATTTCTGGCCACTTTATAGAGTTTCTGTATCATCACAGTGTACAAAGGCGGAGCGGAGTTGACCTAACGTTCCGGAGTCGCAGTACATAAGATACCGTACATGTCTACATTACACTATCCTGTACGAAAATTTCTGAACATATATCCTGATCTCCACCTGTAGAAGTTCTGTTCTATTCTTCTATTGAACTACAGTCTTCTAAAACTTGTTCTACTGTTCCATCTCCGGATGGAGATGGAACAGTAGAACCAGTTTTAGAAAGCTGTGATTTAATATCTAAGGTGGCAAAAGCTGCCACTTGAGATGCAACGTGCCATGTAGTTGGGCCATGAAAAATAATAACCACTGTTATATCTTTAACCATATTTGGATCCTCAATGAGAATAGCATTCCTTTGTTTTCCAGAAAGACTTGTGAAATTGGCTGTGACTTGTCAGGCATAGGACATGTAGCAGTAAGGAATATAGGCTAGCGCTTGTGGATAATAGAACTGAGATGAGGAAGAAAAATAATAATTAGGAGTTGCAGCATTACTAGACTAACTCAACCACGTTGCGAAAATGGCCCATAAAATTTCCTCCCGTCATTGACGGGACTCGAACTGAGGTTCTGTTTTACTTGGTGTGGGAGGACAGCGATCTTACCAACTATGCTACCCACGAGGGCCTATGTGGCTTTCTCGGAGTATAAACAGAAATTTTATTTAAGTGTTTATACAAGTCGATCCACCCAGTGTCATATTAATGGGAGAAGAAAAATGTAAACCCTGCTCTGATGACGCAAACTTTCTGAGTCGAAAATATTGAAGTACAACAGCGATAATTTTTAGTCTTTAATATTGGAAGACTGCTTTTCGATTTTATCTTCTTAGGCATTAATTAGAAACGCTGAAACAACGAAAAAAAGAAATATCTCAAATACTTGACTGCCAGCGGAGAAGGGGAAAAGCGAAGGTAGCGGGAGTGTTGTATAATACAGTGGGAAAAAAGCTGTCCCACTGTATTATACAGCACTACAAACCACAGAATGTAGGATTCAGTTAAATCCTAAACTCTATGAGCTTGGTCAGGTTTGTCATGGATTTCAGTTCATTCAATGTGGGCGGCCGCGAAGGATCCTTTTGCGCATGTTTGCGGATTTATTAAACATTCTCCATTTGCAATTGCCTTTTTCGCATTGACCTGGCAACCAATTTTGACTTTAGGATTGTGATCCTAACTCAGGCCGATCATTCAACACAGCCAAAATAATTATACGCTGCATTTCGCATACATATTCACCACTACACTAATGCGCTCGCGGGTACCACAGTAGGTAAAATCACCGTCCTCCCTACACTGGGTGGAAAAGACCTTAGTTCGAGTCCCGTCGATGACGTGATGAATTTTTACGGGCCTTTTTCGCAACGTGGCTGAGTTAATCGGTCTCAGGCCTCGTTTTTTCTCCCGGAAACTCGGGTTTTTTTTCCAGCAAACAGAAATTCGACCACAGAATACACGCAATTTACAGACAGTATATATAAGGAGCAATATGGTTTTAGTCACTGATGCGCCTAAAAACTTGCACTGATTGGCTCTGCTGGGTACAATATCTTTACAAATACACGGCGGAGTTGGCATAGCCTGGCTCGAAACAGTCCTCACTCATGGAAACAAAAAAGCAAAACAATAATAATAGTAATAATAATAAATATCCACCGAATCTGTAATATATTGCTTGCATGTTATTCTACTTCATTCCTTGCATCTTCTATATGTTATTCGAAATTTTAACCTGTATCAAATTGTAATCGGTCGTCTCAGGAGAGAAGAGCAAGGTTTTTTCACAGGAAGTCGAGATTTCCGTTATGTGAAGCAGGCAAACCGACCAGAAACACTCAAATTTATGGATAATACACAGGGATGAATGCAGTTATTCTCGGGTAACCCTAATATGATAGTTTTATGCCATATTGTAATTAAGGAGCTAGGGTTGCTAACTTCAGAGATATGTCAGGTTTCGCTGCAATCTACTTTACTGTACTATAGTTTCGCGAGCTCTCGAGATTCTTTTTTCTATCGCTCCGTTAATTTACCACTCAAAATATTCTTACTTACGACATGAAAGTTTATTATTATTTGAACGGCCATATTTTCCCTGTCTGTAAATTGCCCGTGTTCTGTGATCAGTTCGACTGTTTGCTTGACAAAAAACAGTTTCCGGGAGAAAAAATCATGCTACCCTCGCCTGCGACCAACTAATTCAGCCACGTTGTGAATAAAGGCCCATAAAAATTCCTCGCGTCATCATTGGGATTCGAACTCGGGTCTGGGGAGAACGGCGACTCTACGCCGGCTACTCACAACGGCCACATTTACGAAGACTCATTGCGAGGGTCAGAGGAAAGTGCTAATTGGCCAGCGTTATCTGCGGATGAAGAATCATTAGAATTGTTAGAAAAGTGAATTGTGGAAGAAGCGGGGAGTAAGGATGGGCAGATTCGGGACAGTGGCTTTAGCCAGGAACCAAAAAGTCCGACAGACGTTTTGGATAGGATAAACTTTTCGAAATAAAGTTTGGAGTTTAGAGTTCGTACTGTAGTTTATAACTATCATGAGCACATAACTATCAATACACACTATAAAGGAAGCTCCAGATTTTGATGCAATCAGTTTAATTATTATTACTTAATTATTTAAGGAATAATTTTATCACGGCATGTTGTTCCTCGTACTTTATTCTTGTTCCAAACAGAATTAGTACGTTTGTTAGAGAAACCGAGGCTTACAAGAAGAAGGGTTAAAAAAGAAAAAAAAAAAAAACCTACGAGATTGGGAGCTGGATTTAGAGTTAGAATGAAATGTCTATTCCGTTCTTCCTTGTTGGTTTTCGGTGCTTGAACATCTTTAGGCAATAATGCAGCAGGACATGTATATCCTGCTGCATGTTGTTCGGAAAAAAAAAAAAAAAAATCTGGTTTTAACTTGAATTTTTTTGGAAGTGGCATTCCCTCTCTACAGGGAGGGCATGTCACTTCCCTCCGCCTGCCATTGGTCAACTACAGTCTCGATTGACGAGGTTTCTAAGAATTTCTCCGATGGAGCTGGAACCCAGACGTCGAATGAGTGAAAAGAAGCGAAAGCACTGTACTGTTAGGGGGACCACTGTAATATTCGCCAAAGCAACTGAGAAGACTACGGGGCATTAGCATATGGTGTTTCTTTTTGGTCGGTTTCTTTAAAAATCATCTAAATACTCATGAAACCGATTAACTCGGCCAATGTATGAGAATATCCAATAACACTTGGGCTCTTGTGGGGACAGGGGTATTCCGTTATTCCTTTTTCTGAACCTCTAGGGACCGAAATCGAAATCAGGTCTTTTCTATATAGCATAAGCCAGTAGCGACTATCCAAGGTCTACCTGTCATGGCCATATGCGCAAATGTTACTGTTAAAAAGTGGAGTAATCGTGGAGTGAGTGAATAGGACAAACTGGGGTTAGCAGTGATAGCTGGAGAAAGTGATAGCTGGAGAAAGCGATAACTGAAATTCCGTTGAAGTGAGTGATATTTAAAATATTGTAGAGAAACTTCATAACTATTTTATTGGAGCCGGTATACCACTGCAACGGTTAGCCCTGACCCGTGCATTTATGTTTGACAGCGTACCTTTGTGGGCTCGATCTATCAATGCGCGTGCCTTATTCGCCTAAGCTATTCTCCGACGACGTCCAGCCCCCCCCCCAATGGACTCATAGCAGCTAACAACTGAAACCCCCCTACACACATTTTTGTGAATTAGGAATTTTTTGGGGATTTGGTTCTTTTTGTAGATCAGCTTTGACTGTTAGTGGTTCACTGAGATAATTGACGTGAAGGGTGAGGTAGGGTTAAGTGTGGGAGAAGAAATGTCATTTAGGATAAAGCTCTTTAAATAACCAGGCTTGAATGGGCCTAAATAGAACCTTAAGACGCCCTAAATAGACCCTGATACATTTGCACTCCTGTTCGCATATCTCGGATTCAACTTTTTGTAATTAGTTTGCTTCAGAAGCCCTATGGTACTTATAATAATAACAGCGTTTATTAGTAATGAAGTCTGTACATATATTTATGTAATTATATATTATTTATTTTTTTGTTATTATTATTATTTTTTTTTTACAGCGTATGATTCACACGTTCAAAATGAGTATCACTCATACGAATCACCAAGGATCTGGGTACAAAAAAAAAAAAAAGGTTTGCAGGCACCGGTGAGATTCGAACTCACGATCTCCTGTTTACTAGACAGGCGCTTTAACCAACTAAGCCACGATGCCATATGTAAGCATCAACCCACCTGATAGACCTACATTGTGGGTCTAGTCCCAGAATTGTTGAACGAAGCAATGAACCAACGAAGCTCGGAAAATTGGATGTAGTCCACTCAAGCTCCTCTCCAGTCACATTTGACTTAGTAGAAGCAGTCAACTTATTCAGTAGCTCGATGCGTCTCAGCCCCCAAATGCATAGTAGACCCACAGAATACTGCCCTTAGAGCTTAGACAAACTGACAGGTTGAACACAAAAGATAATGACAAAACTTGTTCCTCTACCGGCAGTTGAGAAACGTGGGCATCCAACCTTTTTGATCTTGAGGCCAAAAATTAAAATTTGTTTAAGAAACAGAACTAAAATTTTGAACGTTTATATTTAAAGTTTAATACTTTTCACATTAAATAATTAAATACAAAAATCTAACCATTACTGCGTAATATCTAACACTAATAATATTCTTATCGTATATTTACAATAATATTATTAAATATCGAGGAACGCACATAAAACAGCATCCGAAAACAATACAGAAAAATCGAATGTTATTGAAAATAGATATTATCAAAAATTCAGTGCGAAACTATGATTTGTGACACGCATAGGGGTCACATATTACTTGAGGCTGCCCACATGGCTGTGGATTCCTCAACGTGAAGGAATGGACAGCGCGTCAGTTGAATCAGTTGAAGTTTATCATTTTAAGAACACCCTGCTAGTCACACGAGAAAAAAAGCGGTTATGAATATCGCATCTTTCTATTTTATCAGTTATTTGATGCAATCTTCACCATCATACTGAGAGGCATGAAGTGTAGAATTACTTTTTATTTCTTGATTTATAAGAATATATAAATGTTGCTTCAAAAGACGTTCAGAATATTGAGCTTCATTAACCAGATGAATAAATCCGATTTGTATTTTTTGTTTTGCCATCACAATTGAATGAAACGCCTGTCAATAAATGTATCTATAACTCAAAATCGGTTGGCCATGATGACGCGTGTACTTCGATTATACTGCATTGAAACAACCATCAGAGCCCATTCCTCTGAAATTTTAAACTCCATTAAATCCACGCACTATACGAAACGGGCCTTATGTTGCGGCTCCTGCGTTACGGTGCGTAAGCAAGTCGTTATTTTCGGTTATTCTCTCCACAAAACGCCGACAGGATGCCCCACACACTTCCCTTACTACCCCGAGAAAAGTAATTTGTCAATTTTGTGTCCATTTTTTCTGCTCGTTGAAATAAGAGGAAGCGATCGCTTTAACCCTATCGGAACAAGTCAGGCTGCCGCGTTTCCAGTAAAAAACCAACCCCCTGGTGTATCGCCACGGGTGCAACAGATGGAAGACGCTGACAGGAAGCTCCTCGAACCTCAATCGATGTCAAATGAACGCTGGCGGCGAGCAGGTAGCCGACCGGTGTCAAAGGGTCTTTCTGTTTACTAACAAATTATGGTAATTAACGCGGTAGTTGATGACTTAAACTTTTCTTTGTGTTCCCGGAAACGAGCTCAAATAACAGTTGTTTTCTTTGTCTACACGACACTTACCTGCACGGAAGCGGCGATAATGAACGACATATTCTGAGTGGTCTTCATTAATTAAGATTAAGTGAAAAGACAGACTCGAATTGCTGCCACACATAGCCGTGACGCTTTAATGTTACTTACCACGATTCAATCCTCAGTTGATGTGTGGCAGCTTAAATAAATTATTCGCTCTATTCAGACTTAGGGGACCACGCATGCGTCTTTTGATGATTGGTTTTGCACGTCATGGTACGCACATTTCACAGTGAATTGATTTCGGACTGATCAGAGCACTAGTGGGTGTTAGGGGGAGGGTTATGATGACAGGAGGTTAGGGACACGGAGGACTTCGGATAGAAACTGTTGCACTCTGAGATCAGGTCTGTGTTAAGCGAACAACGAGCAGATAACCTAAGATACTTTTATCTCCACGGCGAGTAAAACTCATTCTTTTCCTCTCAAATATAATATGGTTATCTCAGTTGATATCTTTATTATAAACGTATATCCATCGTTAATACTATCAATCATTTGATGGCCACGCCTTACAGCAGTAGGGACGGTTTCAAAATAAAACTGAGAACTTTCAACTCTTTGCTTTTGATTCCGTTTGAAAAAGTAATTTGTTTATTTCTTGTCTTCGTCTTAAGCAACTTAAAATCATTAAATTAATGCGGATTACGAAGTCCAAAAATCGAAAACTTCAATACAGTAGAAGTGGTAGTTTTGGAGAGTTTTTCAGTTGTTGGAGAAGGGATCACTCAGTTTTCTTAACCAGACGTAGCATTATCATACGTTATGCTCATGCATTCGGTTCAGCGAAACATTTACTTTGTGTTTTAATCATATATTGAGAACTTTCACGAGGAGCTCTCTTCTGTGCCCATCAGTATCTGAAATCTAGTTTCCACATTACCTTGCTATAATAATACTGATGAAACGTCATAACAACACTAGGTAATTACTATGATGAAGTCATTAAACAGTTGGAGGCAAGAAAGAACTTATTTATCTTGATTTCAGTAAGCTTTTCATACGGGATCCCCATGAAAGGCTAATTACATAAACTGGAGAAAACTTAAGATAAAGGTAAGATCCTTCGTTGGATCAATGGCTGGCAAAATAGGAGACAGAGCGTGTCATAAATGGACATTTCTCAGGGTGATCCAATAGCAAGTAGAGTCCCTCGCCCTCGTGGGTGGCCTCCGGTGGACAGATTTTCGTGAAATTTTATATGGATCGTTGTCCTCCCCACACCTGGTGTAAAGACCTGAGTTCGAGTGTTCGATGATGTGAGGATTTTTTCTGGTAATTTTCATGACTTGGTTGAGTTAGTTGGTCTCAGTCGAGGAGCGCATGATTTTTTCTCCCGGAAACTCGGGATTTTCATCCATACAGAAACTCGACCACAGAACACATGCAATTTGCAAACAGTATACATGGAGAAACATGTCCTTCGTTTTTGATGCTCCTAAAACCCTATTACAACAACAACAACAACAGTAGAGTCCCTCAGGGATCAGTTTTGAGATCACTTCTCTTTCTCATCTTTTTTAATGACATTTACGGGGGAGCGCAGGGAAGTTGTAAAAGTTTGCTGATTATTTAATGGTATGAAGGGTGGATAACGACTATAAACTGGCCCTTTTTGCTTCAAAATGACTTAGATCAGTTGCAAAAGTAATCTGAAAAGTGGCAATGTAAGGTTTTGTACCTGAGGAATAGAAAGGAGCATAAGTACATAAGGATAAGCATAAGTACGTAAGAAAATCGTATAAATATACAACCTAGGGGGAGTGGGGTTAAAAGTGACTCAGAAAGAAAAAGACCTAGGAATTACGATTCAATCGGATCTAAAATTTAACATGAAGTGCAAACATGAAGGGGGTTTGGGAATGATTCAGAAGACTTTCTCCTTTTTTTTTTTTTACCTTATTTAGCATGTTCTCCTATGTGCATAATGCGCCTATTATCTTCACCATGTCCGTTCATCTCTCAGTCCATCCGCATGTGGCAATTGGCCTCCAATGGATGGATTTTCATGAAATTTTATATTTGGGCCTTTTTAGAGAAATTTATAGTAAAATTTATAGAGCAATCCCAAATTACAGTAAAGTCAGACCAATAAAAATCCATCGATATTATTTCTGTTTTTGTCCATCTGCATATTACAACTCAACTCCCAGTGGATGGATATTTATGATATTTTATTTGGCTCAATTGAAGCGGTTTATTGGGCCTTCCCAAGATTCATTAAATAGGACCAATAGAAATCCGTCAATTATTCATTATTTTTTTCCCCATCACATAGGCTATCTATATACAGTATACTGCAGAAGAAGCGCGGGATATTATATTTGTTACCGTACGCTGATTTGGGGATGAGATAAATCAAAAGTTACTATTTACTAACAAGCCTGAAATGTAACGCACTGCATTCATTCGGTCATTACAATAGTAACACATATTAATATTACACACACCAACTGGCCAAAAAAAAAAAACCAACCTTTATTCAGTATGGAATCAGGCGGCCTTTATTTCGAGTAACAAGAAGTGTGCGGCGCGTCATGAATTCTGTAAGGTGTTTTCGCGCTTTTTGAGATAATTGTAACCATTCTTCGGGCAAAATATCGCGTAGCTGCAACAAAGTCGAAGGAATTGGACTTGATTGCCGAATAGCTCTCTCCAGCATATCCTGCACATTCTCAATAGGATTGAGGTCAGGTGAATAAGTAGTCCAGGGAAGATGGTGGAAATCTGTCATGGTCTCCAAACCATTCTTGCGCGATTCTGTCACGGTGCACGGTTGCATTGTCATCCATGAAGTGGCCATCACCTTCGGGATAAAAGTGTAACGTTGCAGGGTGCAGTAGATCTGATACAAAATTCAGATACTCCCTGGATGACATTCGCCCTTCCACCGCTGTCAACGGATCCAATCCCTGCCAGCAAAACAGTCTCCATACAGCGATACCATCTCCAGATGTTTGGGTTGTCTTAACAAGAAAACAGGATCCGTCGCTTTGTGACATTCTTGCCACACTGTCTGCCTTCTATCAGTGCTAAACAAAGTGTATTGTGATTCATGTGACCACTGCAAGCTGATTTTTCTCTTTTTCTCTGAAAGAAGTTGTTTCCGAATAAACAGGCGATTGCCAATACCGAATTTCTCCAATTCCCTCTGCGTGGTACGGGTTGAAGTCGAGCAGTTCTGGGCTTTGTTAAATTCAGATGTTATTTGCTGCACACTGAATGTCCAATTTTTCCTTACATCGTCCTCCTTAGAGTGCGACGGCTCCTCCCTTGAAGTATTATTTTTCTGACACATTTACGCATTTGAGATGTGGAAGAACCGCTTGCTTTCCACTTATTAAAAACCTTCGAGATGGATGCTTTTGAGAAACCAGTTGTGTCTTTCGTTTCCTGAAGTGGGGCTCCTGCTTCATGCACCCACGATACGACCATCTTCAAAGTCTGATAGATTACGCGCTTTCTCCATTCTAGCTTCAGATTACTGCGGTCGAACTGCCAGTGCATTCGTTATACTCAACGAGGCAACACATCTTCACCCCATGTTTACAGTTTTATTTGCGTTAAAAAAACCTTAGTGGGTTTTTTTTTTTTTTTTTTTTGGTCACTGTGTGTACTAGTTAATGTTAACCGAGCAGCGGCAGATCCAGGAGGGAATGACTGCCCCGATCGCCTGCTGGTTAAAAATTATATGATCATTGTGATATTGCCCCTCCCCTGGACGAACAGTCTGGATCCACCGTTATAACTGGAACGCACTCCAAAAATGAATACAAGCAATGCGTATAAAGATATTCAATTATTAACGCAATATTCGTTTCGCAACCGTTTTCGAAAACCCCTTTTCAGGTACCCTGATGTTAAATTCGTCGTGTTTCTACTTTTCCGAACTCGTTCATTAAAATCAACTTCGTTCAACAGTTCTGGAACGTTGACTTGATCGTGGAATGGAATTAGGTGGAAGCAGAGTTTATGGGTGGTGCCGTGGCTTATTTGGTTAAAGCGCCTGTTTAGAAAACAGGAGATCGCGAGTGTGAACCTGACCAAAACCGGTAGTAGTTTTTCTTTTTGGGGGTGGGGACAGATCACTGGAGTATGCGGTGATAGTCATTTCACGCTTTTCAATCTGTATGCAGCCACACACACACACACACACACACACAAAAAAAAAAAAAAAAAACAAGGAAAAAACTACGCTATTGTTAATTGAATACCGCTGTTATGAAGTCAAAATGTGACACCACCGAACACCTGGGCGGGGCCGAAAAAAAAAAAAAAAAAGTACACTTAAAATTCATTTATACGACAAACAATAATCTATAAAATTCATTTCTTAGCCGCTATTTGCCACCGGAAATTTCTGGCCAGTGGCGTTGAACACATAAAAAAAAAAAAAAAAACATGCTTGTAGGCACCGGTGAGATTCGAACTCACGATCTCCTGTTTACTAGACAGGCGCTTTAACCAACTAAGCCACGGCGCCACGCGCTTGTCTTCCCCACTAGACACTTTAAAGGAGAGATCAACTTTCCAGAATTGACGAACGAATTTGATTTTAATGCACCAACTTGGAGGAATAGAAATACCGCGAACTTAAAGTTATGGTTCCTTGAAAGTGATTATCTGATATGGCTGCAAATAAAAATGGATCTAGTCGTACATTCGCATGAAAGGAATAAAAATGACAGTCGGCTCAACGGGTGAGAATATTAAGAGAATATGTTTGATTAACACTGTTTGTATTAATATACACCTTATCACAGATTTAAAAATGACCATCATTTTATGTGGTTTGGAACACTGTTAGTTGGATCCAACTCCCGTATTGTAGGCCCACTCTCTTTCTCTCTTTGTAAAATAAGAATAAAATAAACCTAAAATTTGAAAACGACTTTAATGCAACCATGCTTCGATTAATACTGATATTTTTAGACAGAATCAGAGTTTCTACTCGCATCTGCTTGTTATCGGCTCAAAATCCATTACAAATGCATTAGATGCAATAATCTTCTGCATTTCTGAATTAATATCATATATATGGGTTCCCGTTTTCGGTATTTCAAAAGCGGGGAGATGTTTTTATTACATTCCTGCAAAGTCCGCAAAAAGAAACGTCAACTCTCCTGAATTGTCTGAGTTAGTCAAAGACAGCTGCAAGACCTGAACGAAAATAAAACTCCTGATAGAGGATCAGCTCCCCCATCACTTTGATGGCCCTCGGATTCTTCCCCCTTTGTTGGGCTACCCCCCTTAGGCACCAATATATTGAAAACACTATACTGTCACGAAACCACTCATTTGGAGAAGTGTGGGTTGGAGTCCCATCGACGACTGGCGAAATTTCTAAAATTCCTTTTCAATCGTGGCTGCATTTAGTCGATCTCAGGCGGAGGGCTTAGGGGTTTCCCTTGAATTATTCTGGGTTTTTCAGCCACACCACGTGCAAATTGGCCCACGAATCCACACACACTTCTACAGACAAAATGCATATATACGATATGGTTTACATCCATAGACTGGTAAAATAATAATAATAATAATAATTATTATTATTATTATTATTATTATTATTATTAATGATCTCCAAACCAAAATTGCAGTTGACCGAGAGGAGATCTCAGCCACCCAAAATTCGCAAGCAGAATTACAGACCTGAGTCTGATAATGGCAGGCCAAACGTTTCGACCATTTGGCCTGTCAATCGGTATGTCATCTCCGATAATATGGTTCCAACTCCTCTCCTCATAGAATAACCATATCTGGAATACGCTCTCGAAAGTGACATTCCACATGTTTCCGTCGTAGTAAACCACTAATGAGATTTTATATCTCAAAAAATAGATGAAATAGTCATGCAGAATAATCTGGTGTGATCATGGCTGTCCTCCCAGTGCAACTAAAGTGAAATCCAATCATCACTGGCGCAGCTCATGCGCCGCTAAATCTAACAACAAGAACAAGTGGGATCGCCATCACCCTTGAAAATGTCCCTATCACCAGATAGCACTCAGCCCACGCAACCGTTTTCATGGGCACAATCTGTTCAGTACCAATTTATGACAACGAAAATTGGAAGCAAACCGGTTTCTCTTTTGCACCCGTCGTCAAAATAAGAAAAAGACACGACCAACCCACACGACCATCTCAATCGCTAGACAATCTGAGCAGTTCTCCCAGTGGTATTTCCTTAACTCTTCAATCTGGAGAAAACCCAGCTCTCACCCAGAACGAACCCCGACAGTCCTTTGTCTTTGTCTTTGTTGTCTTTGACAACAGTTTCCTTTAAAATAAAAACAAAATGCCTTTTTATACTCTACGACAACCACAAAAGGTCAGAGGGGTTCACATGACAGAGAGAGAGAGACTGAGAGAATATAAAAACATCACCGTATCTAGTGGTCACGTGAGCTTGAAGTACGATGATTTAAACGCGTATACTTCTGTACTCTTTTGTAAGAATACTCGGTTGCCGCGGCCGTTCTGTTAGTCAATCCCAACCACATGGAATCTGAATTATGCTGGCCTTCAGAAAGTTGGATCTTAAGTTACAAGTTTGAGCCTTAGCTCAACCTTGTAACTTATCTCAGGGCTCAACATTGTAATCCAGCATCAAAACTCCTCCAAGAATAATGGCCGACAGATTATTTGTCGCTCGAACCCTCGTTTGAAACTGTCCTTGATATCCTACTGAATCACGCTAATCATCAAAAATGAACTAAAACTAAAGTGCGACATTATCCTAGGCAAAATAATAAGGCTTTCCTTCTGTAAACTAGATATCTGAGCAATCACAAAGTTCTCAGTAGCGATCAACGATTCTCACCAAGGCTCCACCAACTGACTCAGCTTGACTGCCCCAAGCTTCTATCGGAAAGGAGTTTCCCACCATCCCTCAGTGTTTCCATTTTCTGTCTCTTGAACCCACGGCTGCCTTATCACCACCTCATACCTCTGCAAAACCTAGGAACCAAATATCAATCACACAGATTCTAGGCATACGTGCCCAAGGCCTTACACGCTAAACAAACCATGCTAGAAACGTGACTGAGGTCGAGCCCGTTCTTATCATTGATATTCGGATTACAACAAGGGCTAACCATCGGAGACAAGCAAAAAGAACCTCAACGATTCCAGCCCTGACCATCATGTCCCAAAATAAATGCTCGCAGCATTCGTAATCATTGATGAGCTCAAACAAATCCGCCTTGCCTAGGGCGAAGACGTCGACATCTGCTTAACAGAAATCTGTTTTCAGCAGGGACAAAAACTGTCATATTAAGCTGATAAGAACACATACTACAAGGCCTAACGTAACCGAGTGGTCAGGAGAGACAAAAGTATAAACAAGAATATTTCACTTTGATGTTAGCCAAAAGGCCGAAAAGCAATCTTAATATGAGAGTACTGTCATATTAATACGTAATATGTCCGTAAATACGTAATATGTCCATAAATTTCATGTATTCTTTGGTCGATTTTTCCTACTTTGCTGGACAAAAAACAAAAGTTTCGAAGGGAGGTAGAAGCCTTGCTATCGGCCTCTGAGACAGATTAACTCAGCCAAGGAGTGAAAAAAGCCCATAAAGTTCCTATTTTCATCGACGGGATTTGAACCGAGACCTTTCTACTTGATAGGGAAGAACAGTGATTTTCACCACTGAGCTACCTGCATGGATCTGAACAGGAACAAGAAATAAATATCGGCAAAAATTAAAGAAACTAATGGCCAATATGTATGATTCGCATCCACTCATTCTCCTTTGTTCGAAGCAATGCTTATGACTATGAAGATAAACGCCACACTAGTGATACTGGATCAATTTCCGTTCTACCTGAGCCAGGACCAAATGAAGAAACCATTGGCATGGCAACTGGATGGCTGGCCAACAAATTACATACCAGGATCGTTTGAAAAGTTCTTGGTCTGAGTATGAAGGGTGTCTTTGAGGATTCTGGTAACATGTTACTTTTCTACGTTGATACACTTTTGCTACCGATGTTACAATGCGTTGATTCCAGCTGGGAAAAATGTTTTCTCTTGGGCCTCCAAGAATGCATTCACTGTTGAAATGACGTCACTGTAGGTAGGAAAATTGTTGCCAAGCAGATATTCTTTGAAATTAGGAACTAGAGAGAAGTCCGATGGTGCTAGATCTGGTGAATATGAGGGATGGTCCAAGATTTCAAAGCCGCACTCATTGCGGTGCAGCCATTGCAGTGACTGACTTGTGAGCAACTGCATTTTCCTGGTGGAGCAAGACTCCTTTGCTGAATTGTCCACCGGCGTTTGCCTTTGGTGTTTTCAAGTAAACGCCTCACAAGGTCTGCTTAATATGCCCCTGTGACTGTCTGTCCTTTTTGAAGGTAATCGACTAGCAACATTCGATCAGCATCGCAAAAAACCGATGCCATTACCTTGCAGTAGAAGGAATCGACTTGTTCTTTGGAGGGGAGAAGAGCTTTGTTTTCGCAGTTAAGGCTACTTTGACTTCGGCTGAAAGTGATGGACCCACATCGCATCCGTGGTCAAAAATCTTGCAAGGAAATTTGTTGGATCTGCTTGAAAAACGATGCAAATATTCACTTGAATTGATAACTCTTGTGTGTTTTTGATCTGCAGTCAACAACTTTGCCATCCATCGCGCTGACACCTTCTTCATAGTAAGACGTCTAATATTATGCGGTATGAACATTCGGATAAGATGTCCAAGGCTTTTGCAATGTACTTACCTGTCACTCATCGATTACTATCAACAACTTCTGGAGTGATGGACGTTGCAGGTCTTCCACAGCGTGGGTCATCCCTGACCTCTGCTGCCAACCTCTTAACTGGAACAGGAAGGGACTTTTTCCCCCCAATGTTGTTACCAAATCCTCGTGGATTGTCTTTAGCGTTAGTCTTTCTTTCTCCAAAAAATTGGATGACTACACAATGATTTTGTCTCTCTTTCCTCATTCACACAACTTTGTTGACTTCAGGACATGTAATTAAAAAAAAAAAAAAAGACTTTATTAAAATTGCATGACAAGTGTTATATGTTAAGTACAGAAATTTTTAATACTGTACCACCTACACTTAGGCCACGAACGTTTTCAAACGCCCCTCGTATAACAATAAACACCATTCATGGAAATCTGATCACACACACACAGCCACAAGTTTAACGAGTTACTGGTGAGCAAAGTCCACTTTCAGCCTTAAAATCATTAATGACAATCCAACGACGAGAAGTCAGATCATCCTAACGCACTGAGAAAAAGAACGGCGACTACTACGAAATGGTGTACAAGAGACAGAGAATCTCCTGCATGTAAGCAACATGACATTGACAAAAAAATAGTACATCCGTACAGCACTTCGTCTAATGATGCTGTCTGGAGCTGAGATGTGAGCTTTTACTGATTTCGATCCGAATCAAGAAAATATTCTTGATTCGAAGTCAGGGACAGCACAGAATACTGACTGGTCAAATGTGCTGTCCGCAAATGTCAGCTTCCACGATGGGATCGAAATGGAAATTTTAACGAAACATTAATTAAATGTCTTATTTTTAATAATTAAGTATATACCTGACATTACTGATGCGAGCGACGACCCGGAAAGGCGTTCTGGTGGGCGCCGGTCGAATCCGAGCCCTGTCTTCCACTCCAAGTTCGAATAATCAGATGGCTGTTCAGACAGATCCCGTCTAAGAACAGCAATCAGCAGTCTTCTGCTCACAAAAACAAAATATTCTTCGGATAACCTACACTCCAGTCCTTAAAGCATCACAGCAAAAAAAAAACATTTGCTGCAGATGACCACCAGCCCTCCCCCCCCCCCAAAAAAAAGAAGTAAATACTATACGTGCAACGGTAGTTTACTTTTGTATATGCATTTTACATTGCATTTGTAATTTTCACATTTATCCACTTGGCCTTGAATGCTGTGAAGAGTCCATGCTGCTAATCTTTAGGGCATTAAGCATGTTGTTAAGATTTTTTATCAATTGCCTTCTTTGGAATCAACACATTAATTATTGATAAAATTGTGAACAATGTCAGCGAAGGCGCCGTGGCTCAGTTGGTTAAAGCGCCTGTCTAGTAAACAGGAGATCGTGAGTTCGAATCTCGCCGGTGCCTTTTATAAAAGCTTTTAATCGTTAGATTTTAAGTAGCCTAGACCATGATCCTCGGATAGCAAACATAAACTATGTTGCGTAATCAAATATATATATATATATATATGAGAGAGAAAGATAGGAGGTCAGGTTAATTAATGATCACCCCCACCTCTGTGAGAGATCGGTGCAGAATTTTCTAACCGCTATGAGGTTGCGAAAGGATTCGCAAGGAAAATTTGGAAAGAGCGTCTTTTTCACTTTCTTGGTTCTACAATCCCTATAATTTATTATATTATTTTAGTTCCCTTATAATTTATTAAAATATTTAAACAGAAAACTTCATAGACATTTTAGCTGATATGAGTTGAAACTTCTTTCAAGAATACTGTAAGTCTCTAATGTGTTTTTGGATGGAATATAAGCAAAAATATCCAGTGATTTGTGGAAATGCAATTAAATTTCTTAGGCCCTTTCGAGTATGACAATTTTAACTGGTCCTGTCGGTGATCCTCGGGCTATGCGCGTGTGTGAGAAAGCATTTTCAGTTTACGTCTTGATAAAGTAAAAATACATCAACGAGTTTGATGTGGAGTCAGATTTACGATTATTTCTCTCTCTTTCTCTCTGTCTCTCTCTCTTCTATTGAAGAGAGACAGAGAGAGAGAGAGATGACAATCTCAATGACAATTGGTTTGAGAACAACCATTATAGTGGGTTCACCATTTGTCACTTGTCTGGAGAGGTTTGGGTTCAAATTCAGTCGGAGATGTTTTCTCTTGCACAACTTACAAATCAGCCTCGAACACCCACTTCCACAGATGCTGTACACGATTAACCGTATGAACTGGTGCACTGTGACAGAAACAATGGATGAGACAAAAAATTCTCAACCACTAACAAAACAGCATTTCACTGATTCATTCCATTCCCTCTCACACAGTTATTTTCTGCTGCATATCTTTCCTAATCATATATTAACATTAAATGTCCTTATAATGATTTTTTATTAAAAAAAAAAGAAAGAAATTCAACGAACGTATTGAACAAAGCTCGAAGCATAAATGAAATGAGTGAGTAGACTTTCTGACGGTTATTAATGGAATAACAGCTCTAGCAAAACGGACTCATCCTTTTATTATCCATTCATTCATTTACCGGAGATGAAATCATTGTGTGCGGTTTGACCCAGTCGAATTCCCATCAGATATGATGCAATCCTCAGGTGTGACCAACCGGCGGGGCATTTATCGTCTGCTCAAACAGGCGGGACAAATTCAATTGCAGCTCCCACGCTTCGCTGGAGACGGAAGCAGCCCCTTCTCATGTAAACGATTCCATTGTAGCTGCGGTGAGCTGGCCATCGTACGCCCCCTGCCGTCGAGTGTTCTTTTATTCCTGCTTATCTGATGCCCGCCCAACGCCACTTATTACCCCAATTACGATGGTATCCTGTGATATTCGGTTGCGATCTCTGCTGCCAGCTTCACCCCCCGTTCCCCACCCTTCATTCTCAGAGGGTGTTGGCCCCCCCGTCTTTCCACTTCCGTTGATCTGTCGCGCTTTCGCCAACAATCTGCTCCGGGCATGGCAATGGAGTTAGTCTTGCCTTCCGGAAATAAAGCACGTGCGGTTCTTCCTCCTCTGCCGCCTCCTCCTCCTCCTCCTTCCCCTTCGAACAACACCAACGCGCACCACGAGGAGGCTCCCTGAGGCCACATCTTCGCGAGTGAGGAGCATGAAATAGTCGGATGGCTTTCCCTTCGGCGTCTGCAATACCCGTCATTTGGATGCTGTTGGCGCACGTCACAGGATACGGAGTTAAAGTGCGTATAAACAGCACTTCCTGCGCGTGACTGTACAGAAAACCGAAACAGAAAAAGAACGTTTAGTGATGTTCCTTTCCGTTTCGCCCATGGATGCGGAAATAAAAGAAAAATTTTGTTTTTTAAAAATCTGATCAAAATAAAACGATATACTGGCTTTATTAGTCATGAAAGACTTGCGCCATCTTTGTAAATTTTTGTATTTGTACTTGGTTTTTGTATTATTTAATGATAAAATAGTCATACCCCAGATCCAGTAGGTTTCGCTACCTGTTGAGATATTCTATGTTCGTTTTAGAACGAGTTTTTTTTTTGTAACGAAAAACCGTCATGCATAAAGCGTTACGGAAGTGACGTCATCTTCAGCTTCCGCCAGAAGATGAGGGAAGATGACTGAAATAAAAAAAAAATTATTGTAACTTGTATTGCTGCAATCATCCTTGTATGATGCCAACAATAATTTATCTTCTACTGGACCAAGCTCTATACTGGTGGAAGAACTTTCAAACCTCTTAAAATTGCAGTAGTTTTTCCAGGATAGTGGAAAATAGGAGCAAGGAAATTTTCTCACGTAATAAGCGGAATAATGTGGATGTATAGTATCGTTGGAATTTAGAAACAGAAATATTAAGGTTTTAATTGAATGTAATTTTTTCTTTACAATTTAGCTGTGAGGCTGGAAAAGACTTCTGCACATTTATGAAAACATTCTTCAACTTGGGCATGTCATCAGATCTTTCGATAAACACTACACGTAATGGAACAACTATAGATGGTGTATTTAGTCGTGAACTATTCAATGTAAAAATTAAATATATATCCTACTTTAGTGATCACAGACCAATACTTTCAGTAACCGATATGTAATTGTTATTAATAAAATAAAAACATCGTTATATTATTATCCATGAATTTTATTAATATATCTGAAAATTAACAACGCCTGCCGATACTGTAAAAAAAATAATAACACGAGTATAACACTTGACCCCACTTGACCCAAAGTTGTCTTATAAAACGCATGTTGAAGTAAGTAACCAAAACCAAAATCAGTAGATGCAATAATTTGCTTCTGAAAGTGAAGTCCTCAAAACTGGGATATCTTTCCATCTCTCTTTCGAATCATAACTGTTTTTTTCTATAGTTAAGCCTGCTTTTAATATGCATTTTGTTGCTTTGTGTGACGTTTTTAAATGTTTCAGATAGGCCCTCTTCTTCAAATAGGCCTCGGGGGTTGAGACAATAACCACTCATAATAACTACAATAAATACACCAACCCGTATTAAAAAAAGACTTAATAATGTAAAAGTAAATTAAACATGGGATAAAACTGCATATTTATAAAAATAGAATGCAATCACAAAACTATGGCGTTAAAAGTGATACAAATAATAAATAGAGAGAATTAAAAATTAAAAAGGTGACCTTCTTTGAAAACCATGGAGATTTACAGCCACAGTTCATCCTTAAATAATACTAGCAGGGTCGCATACGACTTTGTGGGCAGCCCTACGTACGCATTCTCCAGATTTCTGGCCAAACTGATATCCTCTATTATAGGTTGATCTTTACCATTAAGGACATGATATATTTTGAACCAAGGATAGTAAAAACGTTGATTTTGTACACTCTCAGATAATTGAAGACTGTGAGCTAATGGTGTCCTTTGATGTGGTGTCCCTCTTTTTATGTGCATCCCCATTAAGCACGGTGTGAATGTGTGCATATGGCATTGGAGGGGAAGCCACTTTAAGAGACACGACTTCCTTGTATATGGAGGATATTTGCAGCAGCAGTGTTGAATTGTGTCTCTGTAGCACTACAATGTTATATCAAGACGTTATGTATAAGCAGGTTCACTGCGCAACTATGGACTCTCCAATAAGTGCTATTGTTGCCAATTAAGCCATGGAAGGGGCTGGAGTCTAGGAGTTTTAATGGATCGGATCCGTCTTCCCCATGCATGCATGGAGTGGTTATGTCGACGATGCGTTCGCCATTATACGGAGCGGACGAAATTCACAATTTTCTCAATGGATTCTCCCCTTTCATTCGGTTTGCCACGGAGGTGGAGATAGAGGGTGTGACCTCCTTTCTTCCATGTGTTGGGTTGTAAGGATAGCTCTACAGTGAAGGCGAAAGTCTGTAGGAAACCTCTGTGTCGAGGACATATATTGCGCATTACAGTACAGCACAGCACAGCACAAACCAACACTCAAACATAGTTTAATTAGGGCCCTGTTGGATAGCGCTTGGTCCCACTGCAGCCCTTCTGATGATAGACTATAGGAAATTAGATGGGTCTCGGCAGTCCTTCAAAAATATTGTTCCTTCCCTTCCCAGAAGATTTTGGATAAAGTATAATGCCGACTTTGACTCATTGCCACCGCATATATTCCTTACTATCTGGGCTTAGCAGAACGGATCTCGAGGAGATTGCGTACCTGTCAGACACTCTGAGCAGCTGCTGGGGCGGAGGCTGCACGCAGTTGTTTTAACGGTAAAAGACCCTGTACCTATCGAGGGTAAAAGTGGAAACGTATCCAAGATAAAATGTCCGGATTTAGGGGACTCTTTATAGGAAAGTCAGCGCGTAGGTTTTTCCATACGCAAAAATCGTATGGAGAAATAAAAAAAAAGTAGAGTTCGCTGATTATGGGAATTCTGCTGTGGATGAGCACTCCTTGAAAGAAGATAATTTCGATCGTTTGTATAGGTATTGGTGTGCGAATTTCTTACATGTTCCTTCAGTAATGCGTATCAAGAGCAGTGATCCTGCTGGTATTATTTAAAAATGTACGACGGCAGTAAAGTTCCATTGCTAACAAAGGAGGCCTTTCGAAAGGTTCGGTTTGAAAGAGTTGTTTTTATCTCTTTTGACTCCTTAATATTCATATATTTTTAATTATATATGTATTTATGATTTTTATCGCTTTAACTACTCCTGTTATGAGAGTATCCTATTTTTATAAATATACAGTTGGATCCTGTGTTTAATTTAATTTTATATTATTAAAGTCTTTGTCATATAAGTTTTGGTGTAGTTATTATGAATAGTCGGCATAAATTATTACCGTTTTCCGTGCACCAACTTATTAAGAGTCTGAGACATGTTTCCGCTTCTCTTACAAAGAGTTTACCTGTTGTAATTATCCGATGAAATGCTGTCTTGTTGCATTATTACGCCTGAATGGTAACTAAGAATGTATACTGATTTGGGCAATATGTAAGCTACCTGGTGGGCGCCTAAGATGGTGATCTGCCATATCCTTAAATATTTTGAAGATAGTTGCAATAGTCCTTTACTGTAACTTTACTTTGCCCTGTCGGTTCCTTCATCACGTGTATCCTTTAAGTGGCATTTAAATCCCACTTTGACAGCGGTGGAATTCAACCCCCCAACTCTCCCCTAGCAAATATTTCTTTCTGCTTCAATTTCGAAGGCAGCTAAGGAGAATATTTCCTTTTAACTTTGCATAGCAGAAGGAAAAGAAGATAAAAAATAAGAATCTGTATCTTCAAAGTAACAAATAAGTCCGTCAGTGGAGAGAAGTTCACAGCCCTGGCACGCGATGGTTCTAGAGAATACAATTCTGTCAAAACGCTATCTGGAAGTAAGACGTCGTTTATTTTCTTCATCTCTGTGCCTCCTTCCGTTTAACTTGCCAGTTCAGAACCTCCGAAGAGAAGAGGCAAATCCGTTTTCAGTGTGTCTGTGGGCAATACACATCCAGCACGTTTCAGAAAGTGTAAATCTCTGTTGGTCTTCTTGTAAGGGCATTATGCGTATCTTTAAACACGGTGTACCTTATATAGCTACATATCGGCGCAACATTCGCTCATATATCCTGGAACAACTTTCCGTTTGTTATTCACGTGTGCGTACCTTGTATCATTAAACTGTATGTTTAAGAGCCGTGTTTGTTTGTTCAAGAAATCAAAAAGCGGGAAGACACCCGGTCCTGAAAGCAGCTAGCTCACCTCTGACTGAAAAAGCCTCAGTAAATTTCTTACGTTACAGAAAGAGATTCGAACCTGAATCTTTGCTAGACGGGTAACAAGAGCTTCACTCAGCCACAAAGGAAAATAACCAGCGGTTGTCTTTCTTATGGTCATCTGCACACGTTTAAATACACGACTGAAGTCCGCTAACTGGCCACCTTACTGGAAACACGAGTTTCATAACGTAATTTTTATTCCCTTTTTATCGTGCGCTTTCTTGATCTTCCTGATGGATTGATACAAAGTGGTGACTGCAGGACCAGACCGATTATTTGGTAGACCTTACGTCGTGGAAATGCAGATCCCTCGACAAAAGCCTTTAGAAATCCCTACGACGCAGTTACTGAGAAGAACATTTCTCTAACATCACATTATTCTTCGAGACTATTTTATATTTATTTATTTCATCTCCAAACAGAGCAATATTTGATTGATTGAGACATAAGTACAGGTCTGTATATTGTCTGTAGAAGCACAAGTTCATCAGCCAGTCTTGTTTGAAGAATGATAAACAAGAAAAAAAGGAAAAAAAACTATACATCAATCATTTATTCAAATAAATGCAATTATAGACCATCCGAAATATTCATTAAGTACAAAAACAGCATTTTTCGAAATAAACGTCAAAAAGATGGCAGTTTCCACAAGGGCTGAATAAACATCAGACACAAGAACTGTCCATCTAATCAAAGAGAATCGTAAATGCTCATTTGGAGGAAGAAATTAGAAGCCCATTAGTCCATTCCAGTCTGGCCCGACGTTCCCAAGTCACTTACCAAACAAAAAATCAGAAACATAACACAAAGACACGATCCTGTGATTGTCCTGTGAACGCGTCTCAAAACTACGAACTACACCATCGAATCCATAGGTAGTGCGGAGTTGGCCGTATTTGAACCGAACCCTATTTTAACTATCTGTGCGTGTTTGGGGGAGATTTATTAAAGCCACTAAGAACAATTGAAGTTCCGGAATTCTCTTATCAAAATCCGTTCTGATCAAATTGCCTTCCATAAGTCACAGCACGCTCTGGAGGAAACCAAAGCCAAAATTAAATGGTTCTAAAGAAAATGATTTTTTACCACCTGAACGAAGAGTAGAACGAAAGAGGAGGATGGAGGGGGGGGGAGGAAAAAGTTAATACAACAGGCGATTTACGAAGCAATTAAAAATTAGAAACTTTTCTTTAATCGGTTTATGGCCAGGCCTGCGGCAGCCACAACAAAGTAATGTACTTCACGAAAGCGTCCATAAATAAAATTACCCGCTTAACGAGCTAGCAGCGTTCCGTTTTTAATGTAAAAAATAATAAACTCTCCTGTCACTTCTCTCCACCGCTACGGGTAATTATGGCAAATATGACTTCGAGTAGTATAATGAGATGACCCATTTTAACTCGATTTTTAAATTAAAATCGATTACTTCGGGTATGGGCAAGTTAAATAACACTCTGGTAGCGAGGCTAATTTAATTAGTCAGAAGGTACTTGGCTTCATTACCCGCAGTGATGGGAAACCAATAAAAGGAATCCGGCTTCAGAAAATTATCTTGTGAAAACGTTACCCTGTTAAAGAAGTGCGCGCGGGATGTGTTTAAAAGTGGCCAATTAAACCGCTTTTAATGACTGCTAATTAAATCAGTATTGCTCGTTAAATGGCCCCCCATCCTGGCAATTATAGCGCGGCGTATCAGACAGGCTTAAATTAAAATGAAGTTATAGCCATCTTCGCGAGAATGAACTCAAAACCTGTTTAGTCGGAATTAGAGAAATGTAAGATTGTAATTTCGAAACTTTGATTTGCGGAATTATCTTTAGGATAGTGATTATCGTGGAAATTCTTCTAATTTCTTTCCTAGTAACGCTATCCTGTTTTCGTACATTCGGGCCCATCAATATAATCGTGCCTTGCATTCCTAATGGGGTCCTATTTCGCAACCGAAGTTGCTCTTCCACTCAAATCGCTATTTTAATTACACTCCGTTACGCAATTATGAGAAACGTGTCGGATTAGCCGATATTGGGTACGAATGGGAGGGGAATATACGCCCCCCCCCCATTGACACAGCCTATGGAAACTACTGTCAGAATTCGTAATGTCATAAAGGACTCAATATTTATCTGTTTATCTCGAAGTAGCTAGGTTTTACATCTTGGAGTGTTATAGCGTATGAAATTTTCTGCCAATGCTGCACCTCTACACTTTTGTAGAAGAGGTGTACCGCAGTGGCGGAAATCGGACTGTTCCTATTCTGCCCAAAAACAGAAAGCAGAATAGAAAGAGTCGTATTGTACAAACAGAACTGTTGGAGCAATGTTTCTAAGGGCTTCGCTTATTTTTGCAGTGGATGTGTTTCTTTGATCAATGTCCCAGCATATGATGATGATGACTCGACCATAATAACGAAAAATTAAAGGTAAAAACATTGGTAGTCCGAGTAAAATCTGTTCAATTGACAGGAGGACCTTAGACCAATTTCTTCAACTTTTGCTTATTTGTTTCGATGTGGTTACGTTTTTTTTTTTTTTTTTTTTCATAGGGAAGAGAACCTTGAGGCTGTCACAGACGTTCTCTCAGGTATGCCAAGCTAGGCTTGCTATCTGGGAGTCTAAAACGCTGATGGAACTGATATTCGGGTTACACTCAAGTGAAGTGGACCTAATTTCGGCGAAGTCCGGTCGGTTTGTTCTTGTTTAAACTCTGACACGACCACCAGGTCAGTGGATTTAACAACAAATCATCGATACAAACGTTAATCGTATTTAGCAGTCACGGGCTTGAACCTCGGTTCACTCAAAGAGCGCCTACTACTGCACTTACCTGACCACTCGGCTACGTCAGGCAAGTCCTCTGCTTGTACCTTCACGATGATGGGACTGTTGGTAGACCTGGATATAATCCCATGTGCAAGACCTGAAATACGGCCTTCGATAATAAAGGGAGAGGGAAACATTAAATTGGTGAATATGTGAACCAGAAACTTTTTTATTGTCTGATTTTTGTTATCGATATTGATTTCACGTTTGGTTAATCTCGAAAAAAAAAACTGTTACAAAGTTCCCACGTCCATCCTAATAGAAGAACAGCGCAACTCGAAATCCTTGTTAAATAAAAATCATGAGGTGTTACAACTCCTCCTCCCTTGACGTACGTTGCACAGATGCCGCCGAGGGTGCTGAAGTCCCCAAAATTTATAAGGGGGAGAAAGATGGGTCAGCTATGATGTGGAACGTGCGCCCTAATAAATCTATATGGGTATGAATGATGGTTTGGGCCGTGTCAGTGGAAATGAGACACTAAAACAGACGGCATGCGTATGAAAGAGAAAGAGAGAGAGAGAGAGAGAGAGAGAGAGGGGATAAAAAAAGTTACTCGAAATTTAACAGACAGTACGATTCGTAGTTTGAAAAGATTCGACGGATTACAGAAAGGCTCAGAAATGAAGATAACTTAGAAATGCTTTGTTTGATATTTTATTTTCTGCTCTTTCTGCAGCCGAAATTTATAACAAAATGGCTGCTGAATGTATCGAATTACTGTCAACAGAACTCATATTCTGGGGATTGCGTTGTCTCTGATAGTGCTCGTATGTTTTTACTATTCTCCTCTTCGTATTTTCATTTAAATTTGTCTGCCCTTTGTTCCTTTTGACATGTTTAAAAAGAAGGCAAGAAAACCTCTTTGGGAAATCAAATTCCATCGGGTTTTTCTCCTCTGTTGTGTGTTCCAATATCGGATAATATTATGCAGGTACGCGAACCTCTCTCTATGCAAGAACGAGCCACTCAACCTGCAGGCACAACTAGAAAATCATTTTATTACATAATAACATATATTTTATGCGTTGGGAATTGCTATAAGCTGATTTATGTACATTTTATGCAAAGTAATGAAGAATTAATGGCAAGTGAGTAATGTATTTTAATAGATTGGGCTATTAAGTGTATTATATTTTAATGGATTTTTTTCCTGGGCCATTCTAAAGTATGAATAAAAATCATACTTTTGTCAGAGATATTAAGTCCTCTATCGATTATTCCCCTTGGGATGTTCATAAACAATGGCGTTTATGCACTATTAGCAATCATGGTAAAGTCCAGGATGTCTGCTTTAGTTTGATGGAAGCAGGCTCTCGGACAGGAAGCAGTTGTTTCTAATTTATTAAGAAAGGCTCTGCTACTGCACAAGAAAGCTGATTCGTTCTGTGCAAACGAATAAAGCGGGCCTACTTCATTGAAGAATACTTTGGAGAATGCGATCGCGTTACTTAGAATTCAGGGCACATTATTTGCTTATATGTATATAAAACGTGGTCCAGTTGCCCCAGAACATGGTCCAGTTCTTTGCATTACGCAATTTATGAAAGATCCCTTAATAGACGTGGAGGAAAATCATCTGCACCCTGTGTCTAGAGGAAAATAAAATGATTCCAAGGCTACTGACAGTTTTATATTTTGTTTAAGAGTTGGTTGATCGCTTTTGTAAAGATATTTTTTATTCCTGGGTTTCCAACCTTAAGTGATTTAACACGCAAAAATTATAGACTATCAATTTTCTTAAATATTTGATAATTTGGAGGCACTTTTCAACGTTTTTCATGGACAAGGAACTCTGCCATATCATTATTCCTCCTAAATTGATATGCGATTAATTTCCTTCCGTTATAATTTGACTTTGAATATTATAGATGGATGACGGCCCTGTTGACCTAAATTCTTTGTTCTTTCAGGTCCGCATTTTTTTTTTTTTTTTTTTTCTAGATAAGCACGAAGCTGAAACTAGTTGCCTGTCACGGCAGGGCATCAATGTGTGGATCACTCTACGATCATTACATGATTAGCGTTGTTAGTCCTGTTATTAGCAGTTAATTTGTGACTTTTGATCAGAGATTGCCCATTAGTCCACTTTGTGCACTTCAGTTAACGGAGTTGATCAGTCCCTGTTATAGAGTGAACGCTTGGACCGCGTATTTTTTGCGTTATTCAAGATACGAGCCGACATGTGCGGGACATCCTACATGCATTACCACGAGACTATAGTCGATTCCATAAAACCAGGAGTAGACTCTTAAAAGCTCTAATGAACAATAGCTGATGAAACATCACGAATATAAAGGTGTAGAGACATTTTAAGCTTGCAATTCAAGGGGAAAAACATCAATGACAAGATTGGTGGGGATTGGTATGATGTGTATGTAAACATAAAATGCGGATTGGAATTTTGCTTGCTTGCGTAGAATATTATTTTTTCCCTTTTTGCTATAACCTAGAATTAATGCTTCCCCCGGTTATTAAAGATGCTTTATTTCCCTAGAATATTTTCCTCGAACAATTTTCATCTGGTAATAGTGCAAGTTGTTGAAGAGAAGAGGCTATTATCAGTATGCATTTTTAACTGGAAGTTATTGCAGTGTGTAACGCAGCACAAGCGACCTCCTGCTACCTTTCACCTTCTTTCCTTTTTATTTTCATCTCCTACCCTCCCTTCAGCCTGAGGGTGAGGAAACAACACTTAGGGGTCAGACAGTGTACAAGTAAACAAACCTAGAAGAGATTTCTCAGGGTAACTTACCCGACTACAAAAGGCGACATTGGCGAACAGAGCAAATAGTAATTAGCTCAGGAGCGTCACAAAAGCAACAATTGTCGATATCTGGATGACTCACCACCTGGATAGAACAAATTCATGCGCAAATGAACCCATAGTTACGGCTTAATGACAGTCTGGGGCGAAAGAATTTCAGGACTGTTTTCTTTGAAGACAATACGACTGCTGATTTTCTACACCTCGTGAAAAAAAGTTCGAGCGTGTGTCTCATCTGGATGGAAGAACTATCAGGTACTTTTCACACCAAGTTAGTGGATTTCTGAAGAGGGTTAATGAGATATTCATTCCCCAACCAGGCAAAACCAAACTGGCCATTACAATATAATCTATTTACAGATACAACACGAGGGATGTTCCAAAAGTACGTTACACGAGCGCACGGTGGCGCAACATTTATTACTACAGGATTACCGCTGTCATGGAGATATTCACATCTTTGCGCTCTATTTCGATGAACAGCCTCCTTCAATTTAATCAATGTGCGTCTCCATAAAGGGATGAACTGATTATCTTGCCCCCTGGAAAGCAGTCCACCAATAGGACGCCTTGTTCCATCCCTTCATGAGTTTCCATAATGTTTTTCGCTAATGGGATTGTTTTGAATTTTCTCTTGTCGAAGGTTAGGTCCTGTGGAAGGTTAGGTTATGTCCTGTGATTCCATGTCATGAAATCTACTTTTGACTGTGATGAGCCATAATGGAACCGAGTTTCATTACCAGTGATGATTTTGTTCTAAAAGCTCCATTGGTTGTCTTCTACAAGAGAAGATACTCTAAATGCGTTCATATGCATGTCAACATTTTTTGGTCCCCATCGAGATTACACCTTTCTGATTCAGGTACTCTTTGCAGCGAAATGGTCATCTCTGCAGCAGTTTATCGAAATTTCAACTGTCGGTCCTTCTTCTTAGATAAGGGTGTGAACACAACAAATATTATCTGCTGATGTGAACAAAAATGGCCATTCGGAGAGTGTTTCTTCTTTCTGATCAACATTAGAATGTGGCCTGCCAATAGAGAAAATCGTTTCCTATTTCATTGTAGACGTGATGAAGGAGGAATGGGCTAAAATATCGCCTTCTTGTTATCAAATATTGGTTCGAGACTCTACCAACGAAGATACAATGAATAACTGAGCTCCAGGACGAGCAGAAATATTATTTTAAATATTATCCATAGAAACTTCTTTGAAATATGCAAGTGTCCGGTTTTTGTCAATTAATGTTTTTGATCACCAATTTGTTTATCGAATTTGTTGCATTAGCAAAATGGGCAATTTCTGCTGCTAGGATCGTTGTGGTTTCTTTAAAGTCTTTTGTGACTTTGACATCATAAAATGTTATGCAGATGATTGGTTTACAGAGTCACGTACTTTGGCATATTATACTTCGCGAGTGTCTAGAAGCTAAAAAAGAAGTATGGTTTCAGCTAATTTGGCTAAATGAATTTATTAATCCTTGCTAATGTGTATCTTGCCCGTATATTTACTGCAGAAAAGTACCCTGTTTTATATACAAAATAGAAAAATAAATACAGTAAAATCCTGCTAAAATAATACTTATTTTATCGAAAATTTCGCTATAACAAAAATGTTTCAAAGTTCTGGCTAACTTCCCTTATTAATCAATGCTTTGTAAGCCTCATTTGAATTAAATAGTTTTGACGAAAAATTGGTACAGCGAATTAATTTTATAAAATATGTTGGTTTACAAAGAAAGAAAATTTGCGACGTGGCATGGACTCAACGAGATGTCGAAAGCGTGCCACAGGGCTGCTGCTCCTAGTGCACAGATGGATTGAAATCTGTGACTGGAAACCAGTGAAGCAGATTGAATTCACCATCACGTTCCTGGAACCAGTTCTACACAGTTTTGATCTCGTGATATGCCAATTGTTCTGTTGGAAGAACCCATTCTTTGATGGATACAGTGCAGCCATGATGGGATGCGCCTGGTTGGAAACAATTTACAGATAGCCTGTGGCATCCAAATGTTTCTCCATGCTTATCAAGGGGTCCACTATGCCCCACAAAACACTCCTCACATTACACTGCCCCAAACAGCTTGCACCTGGAAGGATGGGCCCAGGGATTCATACTGTTTTCATTATATTCTGCTTCTCCCATCAGCGTGAAATAGTAAGAACCAGGATTCGTCAGACCAGGCAACGTTTGTCCACTGCTGGTGTTCTTGAACCCACTTTATCTGTACTCACATGTTTTTTTTTCTGACAGGAACGAGCTGTTTTCGACCACAATATTGCCGTTGGCTGGATGTTATTTGGTTATTGGACTGATTTTATACATCCGAGTCACAGTCTTATTTGGAAACCCTAGGAGGGTTGCAGTTTCGAGATACTCATACCGGCACATCTGTCGCCGACTACCACGTTCAAAATCCCTAGTCTTTAGCTTGCCCATTCTAGCTCTGAATTGCCCACAAACAGCACCCCTACTTAACTGCACACCTACTTTATATCTTATGGTATACTAACACGTAATGCTGTTACTGAAGGAGCACTCCATTCATGGAATGGAGTGCTCCTTCAATAATAGCAGCTGAAGAGCACAAAAAAGGTGATACGATGATGTATATAAATAAATAAATGTTACACTAGGGTCACCCGGAACATTAGTTCAACTATTCATTGCCTGTTTCGCTGGACGAAAAACCCGAGTTGCCGGGAAAATAAAATCGCGTGTGTACCTTGTACGAACCAAAGATGTTTATGTTTTTTGTGTATCTTTGACGACATTTACTAAATTTCGAACAGATAGAACCGAAATCATGAACGATGTAATTTTTGCTCACGCCTACTACTTACTCTACCGAATCAACGTTTGGAAGAGGATGGGCCAATAGCCTAATTACCCATTTGATTGTAGTCATTTGTTGAAAAGTATGATTGCAACAATTGTATTTGTATTCTTCTTACATATTTCATTCGCAAAACGATTGAAATATGTAAGACGATGTGTCAATGACGACGGTGACCCTGACGAAGCATGCGATAATGACCTGCATAGCCTTGTAACGCGACTGCGAGAAAAAGACCACTTTCGAAACTTTTACAATCATCCAAACAGCGAGATGAATGAGGATCTAAAGCTCCCACGCTCAACCGACTCAGCGCAATTGCAAAGAAAAGCGAAAACTTGATGACCAACGAGGACTTCTGCAACTTAATGAGAATGGCCAATGACAAGCAAAAGATTCTACTCATACATGAAATTTGGAGTCTGTTATCTCCCAATCGCGAACCGATTCAAATGTTCTTGACTGGCCCAGTTGGTTGCAGAAAAACGTTTATGATTCGCCTCTTGATGGAATTATACACCCGCTTCAGTAATACAGACGGGTACTGTAACGCCTACATTACATGCGCTTCACTTGGTAAGGCTGAAGCGCATGTAATGTGATGATCTTGGATGTGCTCAGAGCTGGTTTATGCCAGCCAGCTCAGAGCACATCCAAGATGCCTTCAAGGTATCCATTTCTCTGTTTACCGAAAGGTTTCTGCCATGGGTGTCAATGGTTAGCCCAAAGCCACCTAAGTGGTATGTTCCGAATTATAAACGTTTTTCCGCAACCAGCCGGTTTATGCCAGCGCTGTACACATCAAATATAATCTCCCGTGATCCTTTACGCCACTTCCTCTCCCTACTCCATTTTTCTTTGTTAATAAACGGAAATTAAATGAAATGACATAATATCCGCATCGCAAAATCGTGACAAATTGATTTTACTACCGTCTAAAATTTAGTAAGTGCACCAAAAACAAATTTTGCCATTTACACCACCTAACTCAGCCACGGATTAAAGAAAGCCCCATGCGTCATTAGTGGGATTCGAACCTGGGTCTACTCCACCTGGTGGGGGAAGATGGTGACGATACCATGGTGCTACTCGGCCGACAGTCTAGGTATGTCGTAATTTTATTTATTTATTACTGATGATGAAGTCCATGTTTATACGAAATTACTGCTTCTACATATTTAGAAAAATGTATTAACATTTATTTGAGCAAATAAATACTCGTAGAGATTATTTTGAAATAATTTTAAGTGATATTCACTGGAATGAAATTTTGGTACAACGAAATGATTAGTGAACTTCCAAGATGTTCGTTGCAACACGATTTTTACGGTAAATTCTAATGACGTGGAGGTTGCATTTACTGAAAGAACTTCACACATCTTAAAATAATAGTGCTATGTTGTTGTTGTAAAAATAAACGAAAAAAGGATGTTTTTAGTAACTGGCAGATTTTGCTGAAAATACTGCCTTTTGCTTGTTGTAGGGTTTAGGCTCATTAGCGATTAAGGCAATATTGCGGCATATATATTTTCTGTAAAATGCGTGCTCTGTGGTCGATTTTCTGTTTTCTGGATGAAAAACCACGTTTCCTGGAGAAAAATCATGCTACCCTCCGCTGAGAGCGACTAACTCAGACATGTTATGAAAAAGGCCCATAAAACTCGTCACGTCATCGATGGTACTTGAATTCAAGTCTTTTGCATTGTCAGGTCTTTTCTACCAACTGTGCTATCCACGAGGGCTATTCCTCATCGACGGGATCGGACTGTGTTCTTTTCCACCCAGTACGGTGAAATCACAGATGGCTTAATGAGAAGGTCGTTTGGATTTGAATGGTTTGATCTTCATTTCAAGCTGTGCGAGACAGGAAGACAGATCAGCAGCCTGTGCATGTAAGACAGTGGTAGCGTCACCGGCCCCTCCACACTAGGTGGAAAAGGCACGGGTTCGAATCCCGTCGATAACGCGAGGAACTTTTATGGGGTTTTTTTCACTCCGTGGCTGAGTTAGTTGGTCTCAGGCATAGATAGCAAGGTTTCTCCCCAAGAAACTGGGGGTTTTCATCTCGCAAAACAGACAAATCGACCATAGAACACACACAATTAACAGACATAAGACGCACAGCACAGCAGATGAATTTAATTATTCGGGTGGCCTAAAATAATTGTTTTTTTTTTAGATAGATCAGTAATCTGATCAAGATTTGCATGAATGGGGGAGTGAGAATTTTTAAGGCGGTCGGCATAACTCAGATGTTGACTGTTCCTCAGTATGGTGCTATTATTGCAGTACATAGGAGACCCGATAAGACACCAACTTGGGGGACGCCAGTAGTCATTTCTCGCTCCCATATTCCACCTGGGATTTGTAGTCCGATTATCAAATTCTGAAGGAAAGATGACAGGAATTTCAGCTTATTGCTGCTGATGCAGTGTGATTTTAGAAGGCGTAAAACTACTGGTACTTGGACTGCAGCGAAATAACTGCAAACTCGTTTGGTTGTTCTAGAGTTATTTTTAGGCGCATCAGCAACTTAGGCCGGTTTGCTGGACGAAAACCCGGGTTTCCAGGAACAAAATCCATGGCACCCCACCTTAGACCGACTAACTCAGCCACGTTGTGAAAAAAGACCGATAAGAACTTCTCGCTTCATTGACGAGATTCAAATTCATTCTTTTCCATCCTGTGTGGGGAAAACGGTGATTATACCAACTGGGCTACCCACGAAGGCCTGCATCGAGGCAGCTTCGATATCTGGATATGTAATTTCCAGTTCATCGTTTTTCTTGGGTGGCGGTGAGCAAGTTTGTAATCGTCGAGCTTTGAAGGATCGCACAGGGAATCTAGGTATTTCCTTCTCCAAGCAGTTGGTGAGTAAGAATAGACAGCAGAGCTTTTTCTAATAACTTGAGCATACTCTAGGCATTGGTGTTGGTCGAAAGTGTTTATCCTCAACTGCATTTCGAATATTTGGATGAGGCCTTATTTTGTAAGTGTCCGAGTCTATGCAAAATATAACTTTTGAGGATTTTATCAAAGATGGTCAAAAGTGGATCAATCATATATGGCCTCGGATATTTGATCATAAACTGAGGTACCGATCACAGCAGGTGGGCGGCAGTGAGTAAATGGCTTCTACACTGCTCAACAAAATTAATAGGCCAAAGTGTTTTTCATGAATATTTTATTTGAACAGTGACGCTGAAGGCGAATTGTTGATATAATAGGCACCCTGGTATTCAAATTCCGAATATCCAATAGAAATCCATCTACCACCTTACAGAGCCGCACATTATGCAAATTATTCATGCCTATAAAAACACGAATTGCGACCACATCACTTCATTCCCGTTTTTGGCTTGCTCAGTGAATAGCACATTGCCAGTACTCAGAATGGCAATTCATCATCGTTTAGATGGAGGGTCGTTTGACGACTTTAAGCCGGACAGTCGCAGGCAAAGGTGGCATGTTGGTTTAATGTGTCACGCAGTGTCATTTCTGCACTATGGAAGCCGTTTCAGGCTTCCATTACAAGAACAGCTGGCCAAGGTCTGCTCGACCAAAATAGATTGCTATCTGGCTCTAACAGCAAGACGGAACCTTACGATTTACTGTCATCAACTGTCTCTTGAGGTAGCTGTGGCCACAGGTGAAAACATTTTCAACCGGACTGTGTTAAGAAGGCTCCATTCAAGAGGACTTAACGTAAGTACGCCTTGGTTTGTATCCCATGAATCTCAAACCGCCGCAGAGTTCGTTGAAACTGGTGCCATGGTCATGTGACTTAGAGCCCTGACAAATAGGGTACAGTTCTATTCTCTGATGAGTCCTGTTTTATCCTACAAACAGATTCTAAATGTTATATTATCTGGAGACAACGAGGAATGTTGTACCATTCTTCCAACGTCAGCGAAAGCAACGCTTTCGGTGGAGGCCGTGTTCTTGTGTGGCGCGGAATAATGATCGACGGCCGCACCCCTCTTCATGTTTTTGATAGGGGTACCGTAACTGCGCAGAGGTACTGAGAACAGATCCTCGAATACTATGTGCAAGTTTTCAAGGGTGCAGTGGCCTAGATTTTCTTTTCATGCCCGACAACACCACTGCATATAGAGCTCAATTGGTGGAGGAATATCTTGAAACTGAAGATATCCAACGACTGCCGTGATCAGCACAATTACCAGAATTAAATCTGATCGAATATGTGTGGTATGCCCTTGGGAATCGCATTGCATGCTGACAGCCAACTCCTCGGCCAGTGAGCTAATGTGGAAGAATGGGATTTGTTACCAAAGAATCTTATAGACACCGTTATATCGAGCATGGTTCACCGCTGTCAGGCCTGTTTAGCTGTTGAAAGGATCATCATACGCCGTATTGATGTCATGTGAACATATTTTCGAGCACCTTGTATCGACGTCTGTAATGTGACCCTTTTGGTAATTTTTACACAACCCTATAAATGTCCCTTGTACGTGTCCAATGTTTTTCGCTATCTCCTGATTTCACTGTTATTCTATGGTACACCACCATATCAAATTTTGTCCTGCTTCATTGCAAACTGCATGAGTTACACCATGATTTCTACGTGTTCTGTTAATTTTTTCAAGCAATGCTTTTGCTGTTGTCTCGAAATAGAATAAGTATTGAGGATGTCAAGATATCGGATGGTGTGTAGTATATTTAGTTCGTTTAATCTAGTATTTTCCGAAGAAAATCTAGTAACATATTCAAGCCGCTCGATCCCGTACCAGAAGTCAGGTCGAGTGGCTTGACACCTAACGCCTCGACTCATCTATTTTAAGTAGATCTGTGTACTTCTAGTGTGAACGCAGTTACTTTTATGTCTATTGCTGACATGTCGTAGACGGGTATGGTTCATTTTTCCTAAGTCTAAGGCCCTCGTGGGTAGTACAGTTTGTAGGATCGCTGTCCGCCCCACACCAGGTGGAAAAGACCTGAGTTCGAATTCCGTCGATGACGGGAGGAATTCTTAAGGGTATTTTTCATAACGTGACTGAGTTAGTCGGTCTCAGGCGAGGGGAGAATGGTTTTTTCTCCAATAAACTCGAGTTTTTCTTCCAGCAAATAGAAAATTTACCTCAGAACACATGAATTTTACAAACAATACACACGAAGCTTGTGACAAATGGCCTTTGTCACAAGCCCAATAACAACAACAACAACTACATTCAGTTTGGATTGTATGACTTGACCTCCCGATGCATACATTATGAATATGACAACATTCTGAGAGTTTTGTAATATTGGAATCTTTTGGGAATTCTTCAGAGAGGACCTAAGAAATACATAGTTCGGTGCAATGAGCGCTAAAATTCTTCTGAAAAGTTTAAGGTCGACATTTACTGGTGCTAGAATGGGACTGTCTCCCAGTCCGATCTGTAACGTAGTTTGTAGTGTTCTTTTGGGTGTGAAATGTCAGTGTATTGTCGTTGTAGGCTTGTTCGTTTTTGAGTAATATTTTTATTAAGTATTAGGTGGTTGAGTGAATAACTGCACTTAGGGGTATGCTTTTCTGTGTTCTTTCTAGCTTTTGGAGATTTTATTGACCTAAGATAATCGTCATATACCTGTTGTAGAAGGATGGTCGCCATGTTGTATAGACTGTGCAAGAGCTTAGTCACTTTTTTTTTTTTTTTTTTTTTTTGCAATCAGATCCAAAACATTCTTTTCACTATTATGCTACAGTATTTTGAACAATGATGGGTGGTAAGTGCAAACGTAAACTACTTCATTTTCCTGTCATTATAAAAACGTGCCATTACTTTCTTTCTTTTTTTTTTTTTTCAATTGGAGAAAAGGCATGATGTTATTGGCCAACCAGAACAAATAGCCCAGTGTGCACTATCAAAGCAGACTGCCAAAACTAGAAAAATATGAAATTTGCTATTTATTTCCAGAAATATTGATTTGGACACCTACGTCATTCTCCCATGTGGCAGTTTAATATTTCGGATTCGGCTTGTTTCGTTTGTTTGTTGTAGGGTTTAGGCGCATCAGCCACTTGGACTATAAAGCAGGTAAGCAGCAGCCATTATCAATCCACTGTTGGATGGAAGCTTCCTCAACAATTCATATTGAGGGAAATGGACCATAATCTGCCACGCTAGTCCAGTGCAAGTTGGCAGATCGACCGTATTTAGTAGTCAGGGGCTTGAACCATCCCGGTCTACTCAAAGAGCGTGTGCTGGTGCACTCCCGCTCCTGACCACTCGGCTACGGAGGTCAGATTTTCCTTGTATTCGTCTGTAAATTGCATGTGTTCTGTGGTCGATTTGCCAGTTTGCGCGACGAAAAACCAGAGTTTTCGGGAGAAACCATGCTACACTCTCCAGAGCCCGACACTTGTGAAAAAGATCAATAAAAATTCTTCATATCATTGATGGGATTCAAACTGAAGTTATCGTTATGAAGATTTCTGCCTAGCCGAAGTTCAGATCTGCGCCAGGATTTCGAAGGTATCGCACTTCGTTGGCAACTCCCCCGCGTAATCAGTGAACACTGGCATTCGTCTGTCATTCGCGCAAGCAATTTGAAAGGTTCTTTTAAGTCTCTCGCAAAAGACCTTGTTCTACTGCTGTGCTTCTTAATGAATGCAAACGCCTCCAGTTGCTTATTACGAAATGTACGTCGTGTATGCAAGGCTGCAGTAGACCTCAAATGACACAAATTTTTAAAGAGAAAAATATCACGACATGTTCCAATAGCAGTTAATCCAGAACCGGTAGCAAAATCACAAATTCTGGCTTCCTACCACCTTCCTCAAGATTTCTGAACGAGCTCCCTCCGCTCGTTAAAATCGCAACAGTAGTCTTCCGACGTCCTCGACTTTTTGGACTCCCATCCGCGATGATGGACCTGGCTGTAAGCTAGTTTCGCCACTTTTCAATACTGAACAGAAATATCCACCAGAAAATTCACTGGAGAAATTGGCACGAGCTAACCATTCTGCTGGCGCAGTAGTTTGGACTACAGGCAGCGGAAACGTTACCAACGAATCGCCCATTTACTATTATAACTATTATTTTTATTATTATTGCAACGGGATAAGATGCCTTTTAAAGTAAAAGTTTATCAAGTGATTACTCAAAGAAGATAAGAAGGCAATACAGTATCGTTTTATTTGAACGAAGTTCCTAACTTCAAATAGTGAATAAGAGGGTGAGACAGATTTACATTGAAATTAATAAATTCGGTACAATATTCCACAAAATAAAATGTATAGAAGTGATATCACGAAAAACCTAATAAAGAGGATTAAAACAATCTTTGTTAGAAGTTCACAGCTATTTCAGTTTTTAAAAATAAAATATTGCAACTAATACAAGAAGATAGTCGCAGTGACTATTTGTTACTGTAACTAACGCCTTATGGTTTTCAAAAGAGAAGAATAAGTGTTGATCAAATATAGGTTGTTTTTGAAATTGAAATACAAATTCTTTTTAAAAATCAAAGAACTTTAGAAAGGCAGCGCAATGGTATTTTGGACGTTCTTAAAAAAAAAGAAGCAAATTTTCTATTTCTCTTATACCACAATTTAATACAAAAAATTCAATCTTTTGCTGCATTATTCTTCATTTTTCTTTCTACCGTTCTCTTTTTCTCTTCGCTGTCCAAATTTTTCGATGTGCATCGTATTAAGATAGTGTCACTAATGATTAAATTGCCAACGTCGGATAATACAACCAAAACATGATGTATCCAAGTGGCTCTTAAGGAAAAAAAAAAAGAGACCAAGGCCTATTCCTTCTTTCCTTCCTCATCATGTTGCTCTTAATACTCTTTCTACCCCACATTGGGTGGAAAAGGCCCGGGTTCGAATCCCGTCAATGACACTAGGAATGGTCTCAGCTGTAGATAGCAAGGTCCTCCCCCCACGGAAACTCTGGTTTTGCCTCCAGCAAACACGCAAATCGACCAGAGAACACACTCGATTTACAGACACAAAACACATGGGTGGATAACTTTCCGAGTGACCCTAAAATGTAAAGTTTTTTTTAAATAAATTTCCACGTGCAAGAATGTTTCCGCGATCTAAATTTACCATTTACCATCACAGTCAAGATCTTATAGCCCTTACTAGATGCACTCAAAGCACGTGGTAAGAATGTACGACTTTATGAAACAAAGAGATATAAAGGCATAGCTTTGGTTTGTTGATCGCTCAGACACAAAAGATGGAACAAAGCCAATTAATCAATAACTTGTTCGCTTTGCTCTTACATCAGCAAATCATAGATGTCTGTGTATTTGCATCAACGTCATGCATACTGCGCTTTACATAAATAAATTGGCATCTTTGATGGTTCACCTGCACGAAGAATTTTCTAACTATTACACAATGCTCAAACTGCAATGTTCAGACCACCGAAATGAATCCTTCGATTAAAGAGAGGACCCTAGTGAAAATACTTCTTGGATCCGTCCTCATTATGGTATACCAGGGCCTGAAAAGGTGTGTTATTGTAGATTTCCTTCGACACAGAGACTTTATCAATGCGACTTGTACTGATATTTCGAATTCCTTTCATACGTCGTGGGACTCGCACTTCCTCATTATAGACAGCAACCACATTAATCTGAGTGGACTGAATTTCAACTGAAAATATTGCAGATTTTTCCTTCCCTCTTCGACGAAAATTAAACAGACTAAAGATGGAAGACATAGCCTTTCGCTGAATATAAAAAAATAAAATAAAAAAAACATGGACTTATGAGAATATAGAATTTATTAAGTGTGCCAGAAGTTGATGTAAAAGATTAATATTTAGATTCTAATTCACGGCTAGCTGTGTCATTACTTCGTAGATCTGTAATTTCTTTTCCCTCAAGGATATGTGTGCGCATGTGTCAGAGTAAATGAAACTAGGCAAAGGAATATGAATCACTCTTCGTGACAGCTACCAGTCACAATTGCATTGGAATCCAGCCAATAATAGCTATTTGAATATTTAATTTAACTGTCTTTATATTTTAAACCGCTTTAAATCACGTGCGTATAGCATCTGCCCTACATCAAACGTTACTTTTCTTCAAACGCAAATAATGTATCGAATAGCGTATTAAATCTGACCCATTTAAAGGTATAAAAGCGTAAATTTCGTATAGAGGGTGCTTTAAACTTCGTTTTCAGAATTTTGAGAAAAATATTTTCTATAGTAAAGTAATAAAGGTTGTGGGGTTATTTAATTCCTCGCAGTCAGTAAGAGAGAGAGAGACCAGTAGCTGGTTCCTCTATTATTTGGAGGGACCAAAGTGTCCCCAAGACAGAAACTGAACTCAGACTTATCTTATCCATGCTTCTGTATGGTAGAAGAAATATTTTCGCACGTTCCTTTTAAATCTGATGAAATAGATTTCATGGATCCTTTTTGCGTACTCCATATTGTCTGATTGACCAACAAATCCCTTTTGTCCAGAATGGAGGATCATAATGATCCGTGCCGAGTTAATAAAATTTTGAAGGATTACCGTTTGGAATAGGTAGGATAAACAATGGATTATTGCGAGATAAATTCACCTTCTGACATGGATGCTCTTTCTATTTTCCAAAGTGGCTACTTGTTGTAAGTAGCTTCCTTTGAATATTTTGTTTTCCATTTCGTCCAATCTATTATAAATGACGCATAAAGAGCGAGTCTTCTAAATTCGTCGATTTTCTAAGTACGAAAGTAGTTATTGGCTAAATTTTATATTGTACTAGTTGGAGTTCATTTTCATTGTTTTATTGCATTATACAGATTTATTTCTTTGACATGGGACCAACACAGAGGCATAATAATGTGTACAACTCGTTAGATCCTAATATACTGCGGTGTCATTCACAGCAACGACCTTTATTTCTTTTCAAATTTTTTTTCTTGTCATTCCATCCCTAAACTTTACGATATCGCTGGTTCTTGACAGTTCTCTCAGTAACAAACAAACATCAACTAAGAAGAAGGGATGGAGGCTATTATACAAATTTTTGGAAAAAACTGGAATTAACTAAGAAATCCGTTTGTAGATTAAGCTTGCGTGATCGCAAGGAAGTGTTTTGGAGGCGAACGGAATGACTGATGATGGTTCTTCGCGATTCGTTCCCATTTCTGCATTTGGCTGTTATAGTCTTGTTGTTGTTGTTGTTTGTGGTAGGATTTTAGGAGCATCAGCGGCTAAGGCCATGTTGCTCCCTGTATATTGTTTGTAAATTGCGTGTTCTGTGGTCAACTGTTTACTGGGCGAAAAACACAAGTTTCAGGGAGAAAAAACAATGCTACCCTCGCCTGAGACCGACTAACTCAGCCATCTTGTCAAAAAGGCCCATAAAAATTCCTCACGTCATCGATGGGATTCGAACTCAGGTCTTTTCCACCCGGTGTGGGGAGGATGGCGATTCTACCAATTGTGCTACCCAAAAGGACGTTGGTATCTTATCTGCTAGTGATGTTTTCAGTCAGAGACAGTTGGTGAAAACAACCAAACCGAATCTCGTGCATACAATTGCAATTTTTGATTTCAGCTGCAATTTTATCAATACTTTGAAACATCTTAGAAAAAAAGGTTTCCCAATCAAAAATATGGGTTCAATGAAGTTAACGACTCTGATATTCACAAGAAATGGGACGAAAATGGCTCTGCATTAAATCAAAATTTGGTTACTGCGATCAACTGAACGTCCAACTCCTGGTTACAGGTGGGTCCCCATCGCGCTTAAGCAGGCAGTCAGTTGTTGCTTTTCTCAATTGGCATGTATGTAACTCCGCATCCTCCAGAACACTACCAATCATCCCTTCATCCCATTTCCAATATGCATAAATGGTAATGCACTTCTTCGTGTAACACCCATCTTTCTTTCTTTCTTTTTTTTCTTTAATGCATGGCTCTATGGATACTGCTCTTGTTCCAGCTCGTGTACGATCCGCTTTGTTTCTCAGCATTCGTTTCCCTTTGCAGCAGGATACGAAAGCAACCGACATCGTGTTCTCCCTCGGGCGATTTCAAAGAAAGAGTGATGCGAAATGAATGGAAAAGTTCGGGTTTGTATTGTGGCCACGTGACCACGATTCGAGAAGTCATCGCGAACACACCCATTCACAATACCAGAAGACACTGGGCGTAACTACTAGATGCGAAGAAGCGAAGTCACGGGGTTTGCCCCACCTTCGCCACGGATTTCGAGTGCTTGTTTTTTTGCCTCGTCGAGTGAGTTCGTCAGGAGAGGGATGTCTTTGGATGGAAGTTCCCCTTTGGGGGTTCGTCCCATCCACGTGACAACACGTGGTCAGCACTCCGTCATCTTATACTATCCGAATCCTCTACTTGCACGCGACACTAAGCCCGTTAAGCGCGTATTAATAGGAGGAAGTGGTACGTTTTATTACGAGCGAGTACGGTGGTCTCGCGATGCTGAGGCGAAAAAAAAATTGTTTTTCCCCCTTTAATCACAACCCACTAAAAAAATCTACAAAAGGAGACAAAAAAAAAAAAAAAAAAGCAAGAACAAAAACTAGTTGGAATAATACTTACAGAAGGCGGGCAGCCCCGTGGGCGCCAGGGGCAATTCTCCAAGGCCGCGGTAGATGAGGGCAGTGTCAGCACCGGGAAACAGTGAGCCCGGAGGGAAAACGGGACGAAAGACGGGGTTAACAGAAGGGAAGGTGTCACCTGCGGTCGAGCCTTCGGCTGTTGTAGGCGGCACCGGTGGAGTCCGTCCGGGCAACATGACTGACGCTCCGGGCACGGCCGTGCCATCCGCAGCCTTTCCAAGATCGGCGAACTTCCCCGTGAACGGAAGAACCCTCGAACCGAGGTAATCGGATAGTCCGACGAACGACGGCTGGAGGGTGGGGAGGTGGAGATGGTGGCCCGTGCTCACGGGGGTGAAGGCCGAGAAGCGCGGTTTCCCGTCGTCGAAGTGAAGAGCCAGGTTCGCAATCCCCAACCTCGGAACGGTTCCTTGACTGTCCGCAGCCGTTTCCGGACTCGACGTTCCGACCGTCCGCGGTGTGGCGGGGGAGTTGCTGGTGGTACTGTTCTCTGTCTTGGTGAGGGTCGGGTTATCCTCCACCTTGTCCATGCTGGGGTCGGACTGCGATGCTCACAACGAATGTCTCGTGTTCATGTCAGTTGGCGGCACTTCCGCGAATTGTCGTGAAACGAAACGCACTTTGCAAAGAACGCTGCACTTTAGTCCACCTTAAGAGAGTTGACCCATCGGCGAAAATTGTCTCAGTCAGTACAACTCCGTGCGGGAAATACGGGCGGCCAACATATGTTCACTTTTATCCATAAAGACGCGTTTCAATCGAGCGTGGAAGTCAGCGTTCGGGACTGGAAGGGAGCCCGTTGGCGGGAACGACGGAAGAAGGCCGGCCCAAATCACCGCTACTTTAATTAGCGCTAAGTTTGAGGAGTGCTTTACCTGGCTGTTAGCGACGTGCCACAGGAACCATATGATTTGGTCGTGATTGGCCGCCCGCTATCCACGTGCCGGGGAGGAGGCAGGTGCGCTGGAGCCGAGAGAGAGAGAAGAGAGGAGAGATCGATGAGCGGTGAGTTACTGCGATGAGACGAAACACAACGGGATTTGTTAAAAGTCCATTTTTATGGGCTCTGCCGTCGTCGTGGCCTCGTAATGGATGTGGACGCTCGCGCTGGACTCGACATCAATCAACCGACACACGTGGGGCCAAATAACTATCCGAACGGGGTTTTCCGGCCTTTTTATTCGAAATGGGGGTGGGAGGAATCCACTGACAGTGCTGTTCCCTGATTCGCGTCGGAGGATTAATATTTCATAACGCGGGTCCGCTGCTCTACCGGGACCAGGATTTGTTTTGCTTTCGACCTTAGATCGAAAACCGACACGCAAAATTGCGCGTTCTGGATAAACACCTGTCAGGATCGTAAAACAACCAGGAATTCGAGATGTCCGATGTAAATCAAAATAAGAAATCAAAAAGCAACATTTGAAAAGAAAGAGGTTCCAAGTGACTCAATTTAAGAATAAGTTTAGGTGGAAGAAGTATTTGATTCTGCACTTGACAGTCGTTCATGATTCATGTAACACTGTTGCTCTTCGTTTTAAAAGTCACGTTTAACACAAGCTTTGTAAATTTAGTTAACTTAAAGCATTTAGAAAACTTGAGTGTGGAAAACAAACTCTCTTTCTCTCACTCACTCACTACATCATGGAAAGAAGATGAGGTTTTTTTTTTCTTTTTAACAGAATCAGATATGTTTAGGGGTAATTCTGTACCGTCGTGTAGAAGAAAAATAAAGCTGTAACTGAAAGGGAAAATACAGTTCTATTCGAGGCAGAAGAAGAAGATTATTTGGATTTGTTGTGGACTCAGAAACAGAAATGGAATTTGATAAGAATTGAATTTAACTAGATTTTCATCCATTCCCTTCATTTTCCTTCATTTGAGAGGTAATAGACTGTTCGAAAATATATTTGCGAGGATTTGGTGGTTGGTGCAGCTCAAGGTTATTCATACGAAAAGATGAGTGTGGTGTACTCTCATCAATTTGGAATTTTTCTGGTCTGGAAGAAAGTCATTGATGTAGGAGAGGAAAAGAGCACGTGAATAGTTTGAAACACCAAACTATCTACCATCATACACAAGCGAAGTTGTCCACTATGCTTAAAGATGCTACTATACTCACTACCCAAAAAATTAGAAACATTTTTGCAACTGGTGTCGATAATCAAACTCATGGTATGCAAATATAAGCTGCCACAAGGTATCATCACAAATTCATTGGTATCAAATAAATACTGTACGCTTTAACTACTTGGAAGAGGGTGTGGGGTCTATCTGATCGTTCATTATTATGTTAATGAACTGATAGACTATTATATAACGTGGTAGATTGAGTAATTTGATATCGAAACGATGCAATTTTAAAGGAATTGAACCAACTCAATGCCAAACACTTAAACTATTTATAATTACGTTTCGGCAACTCACTATTTCCCGACTTCAGGCCTAGGGTTATAGAACATTGTTTGAGAGTGAATTCATTAACATAAAATTCACCCATGGGAAACACAAGTGATCTTCCAATTTTCAGATTGGTGTTATTTTTTGAAGCACGTTTAGCAGGAGGCACATTTGAGACAACAGAGGCAGCCATAGCGCGTCGAAAGCAACCATCTCAAAAGTATACAATGAGTGGAAAACGAAAGAAGAATGCAGCTCTAGAAGTAAGAAATGAGGCAGAAAGTCAGTACTCCAAAACAAGACTGTTGGAATTTAAAGAGAATTGCTTCAAAATAGAAGGTCCAGAGTGCAGCAAATGACTGGAAAAATTCAATTTCAGCAAGAAAAGAAAAGACCAGTTGAAATATCCAGTTGAACAACAATGTACCTAGAGTTTAAGAATCTGGATTTGGTAGTCGTGTTCCTATACGAAAACCACTTCTTTCTGTAAAACATCGAAAAATTCAATTGGAATGATAACTCCAAGATTGGACTGCCCTTTTCGATTTACCCTTTTTTGTGCTTTTTTTGGATAGGATGACAGTGTGGCGTGAATCTCATAAAGCCATGCTTCACGATTGTCCGTATCCACCACTCAAGCTGCTGGAGGTGCTCTCATAGTATGGCATATGTTCTGTTGGTACGGACTGGATCCGCTCATAACGTTAGACGATTGTGTTACCTCCAATGAATATCCTTCTGATTCATAATTATCTTATTCATAAGACGGATTAATATGATAATGGGCAGCCCATTCACCATCCCCAGGCAGTATTATACATACACCAACCTAAACATCACCCACTGGCAACTTCTCGCCTAGCATTGAACAACAACATCTTAATTTCTTAAATGCTTACGGAATGATTGCCGACGTACAGACAGCCATGGGAACCACCACCTACCATTATGTCCTGTTCTATAAAACTCTTTTCTAAAGAATTTTTTCCAAAACAATATAGCCTTTAAACAAGATGCTGAATTTCCTTCGGGAAATTCAGTATCTTTTTCAGCTTTTCCCCACCTCAACTCTTGGTATTCGAAGACAGAAGATGCAACACGATGTAGCAGCACTATAATAATTTATAAAGACAGCTTATTCAAATATTTATCGAAATCATGAAACTAAATTAAAATCTAAGCAGAAGTTTTCTAAAATATTTACATAATTGCTCCTTTTAAATACTGCGAATAGTACTGCGATTATTATTGTGAATATATATTGTGAACAATTGTTATTTTGCCTTTTTTTTGTATAGCCTTTTAGCGGGTCGGCTATGTGAAAGGGGTGACGATAAACCTTTGCTGAAATAAACAGATAATAATAATAATAATAATTTTGTCATATCGGACCAACTTCACCATGAAATGCTTAATTTTTACCCTGATTGAGAAGTATTCTTTCAAGACAACAACTCAACTATTCATCTTGCAAAAATTGTATTTGAATGGTTCAAGGAACATTCTCAAGATTTCCAAAATCTACCATCTGGAATATGTTGGAAAAGACAGTTTGGCTTCGCTGTTCTCTAACGATCACAATACAACAGCTGACAAATATCCTAGCCGAAGAATGGTGAAATCTGGAGATAGACTCCCTCAGATACACAACGGAATCCACAATGCAATACAAGCAACAGCGAAGCCGTACTGTCAGGATATTTGTCATCTGGGATTTGGCACGTTTCTGGAATTCTGGGATTTGGTATCGAAGAATAGTCAAATCTGGAGATAGACTCCCTCAGATAGACAATGGAATCCACAACACAATACGAGCAACAGATCACTCTACTAAATATTGAATAAGGGTTCCTAATTTTTCAGCCAGTGATTGTATTAAACACTACACTCTTTCTGCAATATGCAAAACAATCCACACCGGGTGGAGAAAAACTGCGTTCGAATCCCATCAGTGATGCTAGAAATTTTTATGGGAATTTTTCACAATGTGGCTGAGTTAAGAGTTGGTCTCGAGAGGGTTGTGTGGTTTTTTTTTCATTCTTGAAACGGGTGTTTCAGAAAACCGACTGCAGAATATACGCAATTACAGGCACAATATACTGATGCCTTATAGCCTTAATTGTTCTAGCGTTTAATACAAGCACACGCTCAGTATGATATGATCCAAAAAAATTAAATTCAGTGCTCTGTCAACTTACCACATACTGTATTAATATTTTGCATTTTGCACATTTTTCGGTAGTTCTAGGTACAAGTAGGGTAAAGGAACCAGCTGTGGATCGAGCACCAGTAAGAGATTAGTTTCTCTGAGTGCTTATCAGTTATTGTTTATTGCACATGATGTCATATTTATCTGACCTTGATTTTAGCAATTTCAAAATGGGGAGTGTTCAGTTTGAGATGTTTTTGAGAGTGTTAAGACATGAGATATTCGCGCTGGAGAATTAAGGGGGTCGAATAAATATTATAAACGTTTAAACAAGAATAAAAGGTTAGCACTTTTTCAAAATGATGTAATGGTAATGTAACGACATTTAATTTCTTTACCGCTGGTTTGAAGAGTGTTCATTGAGAGAGTGCGCATCTTAAAATGTTTTAAAAAGATATTTACAGGAAACTGCATTATTCTGCTTAGCCTTTATTAAATTATTCGTAAACCAAGCCACCTTGAATAGCATATTCAGACTGATGTTTGGAAGTAATTAAAGAGTTATTAGAGCCAGGCAAGTACACAAAGTACTATCAAAGCACATCTGTTTCGGAAACTCCAGAAAGTGTGTTATAGCAACTCCATCAGTTGCCTGATGTTGCATCTGGTGACTTTCTGGAAAGAAATGGCCTTTTTTCTTTATATAACAACCCCAAATATGAAAAGTATTAGAACCTATAGTACTTTCTACCTTGCGCGTGGTGAAGGCTAAGAAGATGAAAGAAGATACTTGTTGACATTACACTTGAACTTCTATAGATTGTAATTTCCGGAAATAGGTGTGGAAGAAGATTTTTCCAGAAAACAGAAGTTGAAGGGATAAATGAAGAAGAAGAAAAATTGGTTCTGTGAGTTAGGAGTTGGACAGTAAAAGGATGATGTCTGGTTGGGGCACGAGTACGGACTGGTTTGGAAGAGAGAGGGGGAAATATAGAAGCTAATTCAGAAGAACAATGACCATGGAAGTATCTATAGAAAAGGCATGCAGCAGAAACGGTCTCTCAGACATAGGGTGGAGATGGGTCATTAATTAACCAATGTCCTCTTTTGAATGGAGTCTAGAAGCTCAGTGAGGAAATGAGAGTACCGTCCCAGATCAGATGTGGGAACAATGTTCCATGGTAGGCCGGATCTGAGATTTTTGAAGAATGAGTAGCTGTTTAGAAGAAAATTAATGCCAAGAGCGAAAGAGACAACCCAGCTTTTTAGATACAAAAGAAAGAAAAGAAAAAAAAACAATATTTATGATGTGCTTACGCCAAGAGAGAGAGAGATTAGAAGTCAGGATAATCCCTAATAGAGATATGTGAACTTGTCCAGAAATCTGAATGTCGTCGAAGAGAAGTATAAGGGCACAAGAATCCTTTTCAGAAGATATAAGACATCGCTGAGATTTATAAGGATCGAAATTGATGAAGTTACCTTTGCCCCATTTGAGAATTACCTGGAGATCAGCATTTAAGGAATTAGTAGCGAATATTAGAGAAGTTGCAGCTGTTTGTGCAGAGTAAGATTTCTCGAAATAGAAGGTGGAATTCAATGTGCTGTCATCAGAAAATTATGATTAGATTTCCACTCAATGGAAGAAGGTCATTAATATACAAGTAAAAGAGGGTGAGAAAAAAAAAAAACTTAACCATGAATAGCACTAGCATTAGTGGAAAAACAGGAAGACAGACACCGTCTACCAATACCCACAGTGAGCGGTCAGATAGAAAACGTGATATCCAATTCGCTATCATGGGTAATACACTAGAATCACTGACCTCCACACACCATGTCCTCGTGGGTATGATGTGTGGAATCTACCAACGAATCTCGCAAATGACGTGAGGAATTTTATGAGACCTTTTCACAACTAGCTGAGTTATCAGTCTCAGGCGAGAGTAGCATGTTTTGTTCTCCCCGAAACTCAAGTTTTTCGTCCAGAAAAGAGAAAATCGACCACAGTGCCCCTAAAAAACCCAACAACAACAAACAACCACACACCGTGAGAAAAAGACGTGAGTTCAAATCCCGTCAATGATGCAAGGAATTTTTATAGGCCTTTTTCATAACGTGGCTAATTTAGTCGGTCTCAGGTGACGGTGGCATGGTTTTTTTCTTCAATACGGCGCAATGTGGGATAACTACCAACCATATCAAACACTCTAAAAATCTTTGAAATGTCAAGAGCAACTTGAGTTTAGCCAAAACTTTTCCATTGAATTTGTCCATAGATGGGTAACATCAGCCAGTATATCACCAGTGAATCCACATTAATGGAATTCATATTGGCGATCATTAATCAGATGGAAGACTTCTAGATAGTTTAGGAGTTGGGGGTTAATGTATTTCTCCAATACTTTACAAGGAGTGTATAATATTTTACAAAGGGATAATAATAATATATGAACTAGCTGGATATGAACAAATTTCCAACCAGTGGAATAAGAAATTGTAAAAAGACGACACAGAACACGAGCAAGCTCAGGAACACAGATTTTGAGAAGTGTAAAAATACCATCAAGATCTGAAACTTTCTTGGCACCAAGGTTGTTCCAAATTCTTCTGGCACCCTTTTGGCTGAAGACCACAGGAGGCATTAAATGGAGTATAATAGGAATGGTGGAGGTTGTTTACCAAGCTCATCAATACAAGGGTTAGAAGAAAAGTAGGATGTTAGCAGAGCGGCTTTATCTTTAGCTGAGGTGGCAATAGAACCATCAGGTTTTACCAAAGTTTGGACTGCAGAAGGGTAAAAGTTGTGTCCAGAGTTGTGTAAAAGTTGTGCTTTACTTGAAACCAGAATGCTCGAATACTATTTGGACAAGAAGCAAATTTTCTACTTTTATCCTGTTCAAAATCTAGTTTGGATTGATTGATAACTGATTTAAAAATTGCTAAGAGCTTTTGTGTAGGCAGAAACGAACCTGGAGATTTGGATACAAGCTATTTGCAATATTCATCATTCTTATCTTGAACATACACGTAGCACATTTGGAATATCAAGATTTATATAAAGTACGAGATTTTAAGGTGGAGTGTGGAATAGAATCCTTTATTGTTTGTGAGAAAAAGATCAAAAGCGTTGGATGTGTAGTTAGAATCATCTGGAATTCTGATAAGTAAATGAACAATCTGTGTGAGATTATTAGTAACTGCAAAAACCTCAACACCTTGACCGGCTGGATCCGTGTGACTAGAAAACTGAAGCCAGCTTGAGTTGTAAACATTAAATCTTCAAATAGGCTTCTGGGGTTGGGCATATTCATATTCATAATAACTGCACAATCATAAACCAACCGTTATTAAAAACATAAATAGTGTTATGTTATAATAAAATAATGGTGTAGATAAATGAAATAAATAGAATGATATAATTCCACCGGATAAAACTGATAAAAAGGTAACTGTCTGTACAATAAAATATGAAATTTTAAACTGCAAACAATTATTTGCAATAAAACAATGTAGATAAAACACAGGATAATAAAAGTGCTAAAACACCGTAGCTTTCAAAGGCATCCGCCTCCTTTTTCAGCAGTGAGGTTTATCGTACGGCACATCCTTAAATATCAGCAGGCTCACGGTTCTCAGCACGTGTTCCTCATGTGCACTAGAACCGGAAATGGCTCGGGAGCGTGCCAGGCGGAACCGCTCATCCCCCCCTCCAAGAACCACCGCCTCGAAGAGGGGATGAATGACAATTCCCCTGTCTCTATTAATGGTATTACTCTCAGAGGAACAAATCCGCAAGCTCTCGAGCCATTTGCGGTCCCAAAATCTATGTGTCCGGTCGACGATAACAGCTTCGTCTGGGGAGATTTGATGGTGCTCCTCCCAAAAATGTTCTGCCACAGCAGATTTCCATAACCCGCGGTCTTTATCGCGTTCATATGCTCCCCCAGACGATCTTTGAACCGACGTTTGGTTTCACCAACATAACATTCCCCACAATCCGGTTGGTTCAAGTCCTGTATTTCAGGACTTGAACAAGGGCTAGTCCACTTGACTCAAGTGTCATCTGAATATCAGTTACAGAAGTGTTTTAACCTCCCAGTTACCAAGCCCTAGCTTATTATATCTGAGAGAATGTCTGTGACAACCCTCAAGGACCACATTTTTCACTCCGTGGCTGAGTTAGTTTGTCTCAGTGTGGACAGCAAAGTTTTCTCTCCCTCCGTCGGAAACTCGGGTTTCGAGTCTAGCAAAACAGGTAAGGTGGCCAGAGAACACACTCAATTTATGTTCATAACACACATAGGTGGTCTCTTGGTAACCTTAATATGCCAGTTTTCTACTGCAGCCCCACCTAGTGGTGGGGCTGCCGTATTTAGTTCTTACAGGAGTTTACAGTTAATTGACAAATGAATATAATCATTAACCGTATTTAGCAGTAACGTGGGTTTGTAGCACGGTCTACTGGAACGCGCCTATGGAACTGCTAGGCGGTTGCGATTGATGACTCCAGCTATGTTATTGAAGAGGTCACAAAATCGCTTCTTCTGCAAGGTATCATCTTCAAAAATAATCGTTCCAGCATCATACTTTGAATAGCAAGCTGAATCCAACAAATTCACACCACTCTGTCAATGTAATCCAGAGCTGCCCAAACATCGGCCATTTCTTCACATTCTGCAGCCCGTGGCCACATAGGCAGTCCCTTAAATATGATGCGTCTCCTAAGTTTAAAAGTGTCGTCACAAATTATTGTTTTACATTGAATGAACTTTCTTATGATGTTTTCTGTATCATGGTTGATTTTCCATATTTAGTTTATTAATTTCCGAATTTTGTCTAAATATTTACTAACGCTATTATATTCTTTGCATCCAATTAATAATTTGTTAACGTGGCCTATTTCGATATATCGATTATTTCTAAAATGAATGAAATAATCGTTTTTTTTCCACTTCAGTGACATTTCCTCGAGTTCAAGTTCAAATTACATTTTCTTCTCTTTGTGGTGTTTTGGTTTTGTTTAGTTTTAAAACGTAATTTTATTAAATTAATATCACAATTGAAATGGGAAATTTATTAGATAACCGGAGGTTAGTTTCGCATCATTCCTTTAAAGATTTCTTTCGATCATAATTGAATATAATTGGTGCATTTTGCTTGTTTTGCCATCGGTATGATCTTCTGTTTAATTTAGATTTTTCTAAGAAATCCTCAATTTTGGATTAAACTGCTTTCCAGTGTAACAAATAATTTCTATGGATCACAGTTAGATGGCATTCAAATGAGTGCCGATAAGGAGAAGATTAAAACTCAATGTTTTCATATTTCAGTTTGCTGTTTCCTTAAACTGTGGTCAACGATTCCTGAGAAGTCGCTAAAATAGCCTTGAGGTTGGGAATGTCAAAGATAAGGCATTTAAGAAGGGATAGGGAGGGTTGCTGCGGTTGTACGATTGCTAACATGTCAGTCTCTTGTCAACACTTTTATTGCCAAAAAAAAAAAAAAAAGAAAAAAAAAAAAAAACCTATACTTCGCATTTAACGTTTCGGCTCCGTGTTCCGTCCGATGGAGGCTTGTGACTGGTTCCTGTTGATGAGGGAAGAGCGGGAGACATAATCGAAAACTAAATAAAAAAATCGGCCTTTTGTGAGAAAGTAGGTAGCTCACGCGAAGGAAGAATTAGCGGGTCCATTCAATTGTTCTAAGTAACTGGGCCTTGGTTAGAGTCGCATCGAACTGCTGATGGAGTTTGGGGGGCGGGGGTTAGAAATAGTGGAGTGTAAATGATGTGTGTATTATAGGGAATCGCTAATGAGATTCTCATTACACAAATTGCATGGCTACGTGATAAGAAACTGTGATGAGAGTGGTCCAGAATAAGACACTTGCTTAGAAAACACCGGGTCATCAACTAATTGGAGTTGGCGGCTGTCCCGACACATCGCTAACGGAACACGCATGTGTGCGCCGCATAGAAGGAAGGTGATGCAGTTTTTCACAAAAGTGGATGGAAAAGTAAGATTATTTTCTTCTTTTTATGCGTCCTTTGCAGATTAAAACTTCTTCTGTTTGCTCCGACTGCGTTACTTCAAGAAAAAAGCAAATAATATTGACCCGGGAAGTAGCACTGACTTCACATTTAAAGCGGTTTCCTCAAAGTGTATTGCCTTTAGCATTAGAAACTTTTTTTCGGCTCACGCACTTCGGATGATGGCGCCAAATACATTTTTAACGCTGTTATTTATCTGCAAGGAAAAGGAATGCACGGTTGGTTTCTAACATTCTCCTCTTTCTCTCTCTCTTACCAGCTATTAGAAATCCAACTTGAACGCATGCGCTATCGTTAATATAGTCCTATACCGACTACTGCTGAACAATAATCTGTTCACAGTAGGTTTAAATTCAGCTGCGAGCGAGTTCCTGATATTTTAAATGTTAAATTTATATTTGTTCGATTCCACAACTGTATAATCTGATGGGACTTCGCATTTTCTATTGTTGATGGATGCCATACCGACCTGAAAAAGATAATTTTAGTCTCGCGATGACTAAAGATAAATTTCATCTTGACAGCGTGACTTTCTCTTGTTTGTTCGAATAATAATGACGCTATTATTAATCACACTGAACTTGTACTACTACTGCTCCCAGTGGAACACGTTTGAGTTTGAGTATACTTTTTAAGTTTGAGTATAATTTAAAAAGAAAAAACAGAAAATTAACAGCAGAATCAACGTTGAACAAAAATAAGCGGACAGTTAAAGAGAAGGAACACTAAATGACTCTGACAACAAATGTGCACGGACGTACATTGCTCTGATAAGCTCTCAGGTCGAATCTTGAGAAGAAAATTCATGATATTTTTGGTTGTGACGTTGTCTGACTAGTTGATCGCAGCCATTTCTCTTTACCATCATTTGTAATTGTGTCAACTACACTGCTCGATGAAATTAACAGAGCAAAATGTTTTTCATGAATATTTGATATTTAAGACATCCTGGCATGCAAATTCCGAGTATCCAATAGAAGTTGAACTACTACTTTACAGAGCCACACATTGTGCAAATTATTCATGCCTATAAAAACATGGGTTGCGATCGCGTCATTCCCGGTTTTTGGCTGCTCACATCTCCAGTACTCAGAATGGCAAGTCATCGTCGTTTAGGCGATTTTTTGAGATGGGGATCATTGGACGATTTGAAGCCGAGCAGTCGCAGGCAGAGGGGGGCGCGTTGGCTTAATGTGTCTCGGCATTATAAAAGCAGCTTCAAGAAAGAGGAACCATTACAAGAAGAGCTGGGTAAATTCACCCGAGGGCTGCCAACCAGAACTGACCGTTGTCTGGCTCTAGTTGAGCAGCCACAGTTGCTGTGGCCACAGGTGAAAACATTTCCAACCGAATTAAAAAATAAATTTTAGAATTTGTTCTTAGGCAATATGTATATATATTACGCGTATACATATATATATACACACACTGAGAACAGATCCTCGAACCCTATGTGCGACTGTTTAGCGGTGCGGGTGGCCCAGATTTTCTTTTCATGCGCGACAACGCCACTGCACATAGAGCTCAAGTGGTGGAGGAAGTTTTGAAACTGAAGATATCCAACGACTGCCGTGAACAGCACGATCACAGGCTTTAACCCGATCGAGCATGTATGGGACAGCCAACTCTTTGGTCACTTGGTGAGCTAAGATCTGCGCTTGTGAAAGAATGGAATTTGTTGCCACAAAAACTTATAGACATCGTTATATCGAGCATAGTTCATCGCTGTCAGGTCTGTTTAGCTGTTGGAAGGATCATCATACGCCGTACTGATGTCATGTGACGATATTTTCGAGCATCTTGTATTGATCTCTGTAACCTTTTTAATGATTCTTATGCAACCTCTATAAATGGCACTTATAACTGTCTGAAATTTTTCGTTGTCGCCTCATTTGTCCCTCTTCATCGCAAGCTGCACGAGTTACAGCACATTTTCTACGTGTTTTGTTAATTTTCTCGAGCAGTGTAGATGGGACATGGCTAATAAGCCTTGTTTTAAAAATAATAAAAACGAATAATGAAAAGAGCTTACAAGTACGGAGAATATAAGAGGTTCATCGTATTTAGTAGAATGTTCCCTCAATAAGGATAAGATGAATTAATGAATTCAAAGGCCAGTGGGATTTAATTGCTAATCTGCCTGATTAATAATGATTTTAAGTTAATTTGTGTGGAATGAATCTTCTAAAGTTGTAAAACAGACTATTTCCATAAACAGTGTCAGTCTACGGGAGGCTCCTCTGATAACCCGCGTGGGAACAAGTGAATCTGGTAACCATGACTGTGCCCGTGCTAAACTGCTGGTTATACCCATCCTTCAAATGATTCAGAACAATTCAGTCAACTCGAAAACGTTAATTACAACTGTGGACTCATAAAAACATTGTCCCTCAACTTAACGCGTCCCCAACCTGATCAGCAACACAAGAACACACTCATGATGGTGACTACTCAAGAGGTGCAAACAATATACTTACTCCTTCTCATCTTCTATCACATGGAACGGTAAATAAAAGGAAGTAAAATAAGCAGACAAGACTCTTAGTCCTCATTTCTAAACATTAGTTTAGATATTAGGACTATTTGTTGCTACTTAGCAACAAATTTTATTTTCTAGGCAGCGACCATCAACAATAAAGAGAGTGTCCAGTGTATGTTTGAAAATGAACACTTAATAAGTGTGCCCGTTGGCGACAAGCTGGTCTATAGTAAACATATTGGTTGTTGATTGAGCCATATTACGTCTGATTGCATTAAACTCTAGGATGAAAGGATTTCGCGAGTTCCTTATCGAAAAGATTTTCCACTTATTCCAAATAGCAACTAATGGGTCAAGATTACAGTTACAATAATCGGTCCAGAGTTCAGTATTACCCAAAAATGCTACAAGTGCAGCCAAATAAGTTGAATTCATGCTGACCTATCTCACGTTGTATATAGTTGAAACGTGACTCAGCCATAAAACAACTTGACGTCGTAACATGTGATGCTAATTATAACTTTATTGGGAATCCAAGACATGATGGCATTGCTGTTTTACACTACATGACCAAAAGTATTCGGACAACCTTCCACGAATATACGTATTATGTCAAAATTTCCCCTCTAATGCGTATTGGCTCGGAGATACAAATATAAATCTTTTGAATCTTCCTGCGCAGCAACAGGAGCACGTTAGAATGTGGTACTGATGGAGGATCGGAACTTACAGACAATCAACGTGAGATGGTTGATGGATGGCATCAGTAATCTGTGTCCGCAACTGAAACTGGTCTGATCCTCCCAAAATCCACTCAGCCCCAAAATTCTATTTTGGGGCTGAGTTAGTCGGTCTCAGGCGAAGCCCGAGACAGAATAACTCAGTCACGTTGTGAAAAAGGTCCATAAGAATTCCTCATGTCATAAACAGGATTCAAACTCAGGTCATTTCCACCCGGCGTATGGAAGGACGGTGATTCTGCCAACCGTGCTACCCGTCAGGGTAGTCATCAAGGTGAATGTTCGAAAAAATGTTTACACTTCCGCCAATGTCAGTTGGATCTGCTGTGTTGAAAAAATCATACTACTGGAACATCGGAATATTACTTTACTCATTGGACTATAATGAGCAAAGTGGGATTCTCTGTTATACCCAAAAAGTCCACCGCTACTAATCTGACATTCTTCTGAGATTGTAGGAATTGCAATTGAATACTTTCTTTGTGAATATTAAAGACTACTGAATGCTTCTAATAAATACTTCAAAATCAAAGGAATCATTCTGTAGATTAACAGCGCTATTTTAAAGACTCTTTCGACACAGAACTTAAGCGCATTTTGGCCTTTCGGTCTTATTTTGTTCTTCTGCTGTTGATTCGTTCCTTTGCTCAATAAGTCAATTTTATTAACTCAAGAGCTGATATGAAGTCTGAATAACGAGTAATCAACCCATGCTAGCCGCGGTGGAATCTGCGCTAATTTCAAAAATTAATTTTGGACATTAGCGGGCATACCAACGCAAACAATGTACATAAGCCCGGATTTATCTGAAGCATAGTGGCTCGAGTCAAAATAAAGAAAATTCGGCGCAAATCACCATCACAACAAGATAAAATAATATGACATCGCTCTACATTGAATGGGGACTCAATAAAAAAGAAAGGGTGGGCCTCCTCCTCGACTTGAAGTTAATCTGGGATGACAACTTAAGCTTTCAGAGCCTCTTTGAAAACGACAAAGTACAGGGTGATTATATATAAAGACTTTGATCGTGTTAAAAAAATTAGTAATTAAAAATTACATAATCTGTAATCTGTTTCGAAGGTTTTTGAACTAAAAAAAAATTAGCTACAAATCGAGCTCCTAGAGGGTTCACAGCGCCTTCTGAATCGTTATTTTTAAAAGAAAGAAATGTTTTCTCCCCATTGTGGTATTTGAAATATCATTTTCATGCTGAGATGTTTCCATGAGATAAAGCATTACTAGTGCATCTCCGAAAACAACCACAGCGCTGTTAGTGTCTGATCTGATCTGTGTGAGAAGATAATCATTAGGAATTTTCTACTATCTGGCTTGTGTCTGCATTCATCAGACCTAATCTTCTCCTCCAAAGACTTGGGGTGCATTTATAGAGATAACCCTGTTTCTTTCCATTCCTTGAAATCTCACATTAAATGTGAAGTGTGCTCCATCCTTTCTGCCATGCTTTAGGCGATTGTCAACGTCAGGGACGAATCCAGGAGATAACTGCTGGGTTCAGTCTCCCTCTTACCCAAAGTGAATCAATCAAATTGAAAAAAAATAAAAATCAGTAAATTTCTTTAGGTATAAGCAGTGGCTTTGATGCTAGATAGAAATATCCTGGATGCATTAATGGTCAACACTGTCGTACTCGTCTTCAGACTAACATAGTGGTCAAAAGGTTTGAAAAGGTCATTGAACCTTTTCAAATTCCAATACATGCACTCAGTTTGTCAAATAAAAACCATCTTGGCGATCTGATGGCGAGATTTGTAACTACTTTCTTTTCGCTTCAAGAAAAAACTCCATTATAGATTACATTTCTACCTGTAAACCATATTAAAACTATATAACACCATAAGAAATATACACGGCATCGTACGGAGAAGGGGCAACGATCCCAGTTGAATCCAACTACTCTAAAGACGCGATCAATGCATTATACGCATTAGATCGCGTATAATGCATTAGATTTTGCATCGAAAATTCCACGTGCAGGGATCATGCCAGAATTTGACCTATCAGCAGAGTTCCGTAGAGCCGTAATTCACCAGACAGTGCATGCTTCCACCTGCCCCCACTGTACAAAAGGAAATCACGACGATAACAACTCTGTCATCAATATATTATTGGCAGCATAAATCATTCAGAGCTACTTATCGACTAGGGTCACCACCCCCTCCTAAGCTACCCGCGGGGGAACCGGCATCTCTTAATTACTCACCTCGATCACCACCTACAGTGCATCACCCAAAAGAAGGGAGCCCCGGAGGACGATACGTGGCGATTGTGACTTCTGTGCCAAACATTAAATAATTAACAACGATGTAAATGAATCACTACCATGGCGCGCGTTAGCTGACAGACGAAGTATGATTGACGGCATCGTAAATAATTAACTAGTTAGTGAACGAAGTTCGATAACCGCGTCTGACCGAGTGGCTCACCGTTGCGGCTTGTAGAAATATATTTACTTTAATTAGTAGTTCTCATCGTATCGTTTTAATAATGGTGATAGTTTTGACAGTCGTCTGCTACGATAGTAGCAGACGACTGTCAAACCTATCACCATTACTAAAACGATAATTAAAATGACTGTTGAGAGTCGTCTGCTACGATAGTAGCAGACGACTCTCAACAGTCATTTAGGATTTTCTTTATTGTTTTGCAATTTGAGAGGCTTTCCCTTGAGATACCTTTCTTTTTAGCACTATCTTGTGTATCGTATTTAAATTTCCTTTCAAGTTAGTGTAGTTTGCTATCTGTCGCGTAATTTGTATATTGGAAGCTCATTGTCACGTATTGTGTGCCAGATACACAATGGGAATCATCAACGTAAATTCCATGATGATGAGTCTGTTTCTGTATATTTTTAATTAAGTGTACTCTACCACGTCAGATTTGACTATGTTGAAATTCTTCGTGAAATCTCTCGACATATTAATCCTAGAGATTGGATTAATTACTAGTTTTCCGATACCTCCAAGTATACATAATATTAAATTGCCTCATAATTTTGACGTTTTGAATTCTTACACAGAGATACCGAGTGAAACTCATCCTCAAAAATAATTCGCCTTCCCTGCTGGGCCACTGTTTTTTCCCCTTGCTTTCTTAAAGTACCGGATAAAGTATTGTTTCTAATACTTTCAAAACTCTTTTTGGAAAGCCACCATAGAAACATTAAGAAAAACAAACAAAACAAAACGAAAGCCTTAAGAAAAAATCTTAAGAACTGTAAATGGTCGTGCTGGACCTACTTTTGACCAGGTAGTCAAAAGGCCCTGTTTCCAAAAAAACCAAACTTTGATCAAATTCTTGAAATTTCCTGATTTTTTGGTGATGGGAATAAATTCTTTTTGGGTTATTCAAGGTTTACGTATTTACCAAACGATAAGTGTATGAGGAGTCTGCTATAATTGGAGTAATGTATGTTTTTTTTAAAAATATCGAATATATTCGAGTAGTTGATCGCATTTGATGTATAAAAAGCAGAATCAAAAGTTGAGTTTAAATAGAGATAAGCACTACAGAATTTATAATAATGAGATTCTTTATTAACATAAATTTTATACAATAGTGATTCCTTACACAGAAAGCCAGAGGAATCTTACAATTTGTTGTTCATACAAGTGATTTTGTTTTATAATAGAAAAATATAATAATACTAATAAATAACCAAATAATAATTAATAGATAAAAACAAAGATAATAATCAAAATGTAAAAATAAAGTAGTAATTACAGCGAAAAAGGACTACAAGTTGAGCTGAACATAAATCGGCTAACTAAGATCGGCACTTACATAAATGTCCTTTACTAACGAAAAGATAGAACAAGATGCCCTCTCGATATGCTGTGTCTGTAGTCCACAGGTCGATGTCGATGTTGAGCGAGTTGAGAGTGTCCAGAGTCACATTTGGGAAGTGTCTCTTGAAATTCTGTAACCTCTGGAGCCTTGAGCACAAGGAGGGGGTACTACGGAGATTGCCTGGCAAACGCCAACCAATCGTGTTCCAGATATTGATGTGATCATGCTTAGCTGAGTACAGATGAAGGAATACCTTTATTTTTAGCACCTCGGCTCTATGGACTATGGACGTTTATTGCAGGTTGCAGCAGAGAGTAGATTTAGATGTCGTGTAGATCTGGTGCGACCACAAGTTGGCCCACTTCAGCACCCAGAATTCGAGGCCCCATAGTTTCCTGAGGCTGGTGGGTGGTGCCGTCGACCAAACTTCCACGACATAGGAGAGCACACTACAGAAGTAAGTTGCGAGGTATTTCTTGATTATTTCCTTATTGTGCGTTTTGCACAGATCAATTTTCATTCCCCAGAACGCTCTCAGGACTTTGGAATACTGAGTTTGGATTTGTTTTTTATAGGTGAGGTTGGCATCAAGGATTACTCCTAGAAATTTGACACTGTCTGTAGGAGTCAGAACATTTCCTTCCAATTCCGGAAGTAGAGAAGATGCAGTATCAGCAGAAGTCATCCGACTTGGCGTAAAGATGATATAGTTCGACTTTTCTGGATTGACTGGCAGGCCAAACAATTTGGCACACTTACAGAAAGTATTTAGGTAGCTGTTTACAACTTCAGAGGAGGTTTGTCTTTCTGGTGAGCCACCAAAATGGCGTTTGCATGGCAAATAGCAAACAATATCATCAGCATACGATAGGAAAGCTGGAATTTGATCCATTAGTAGAACGAATATTGCTACAAATAGCAAGGCTGAGAGAGAACCACCCTGTGGAATCCCTACCTCGACGCTTTTAGAGACTGTAATGCCATTGCCTGTGAAGTGAAGCATTCTCCTAGATATTAGATTATTGAGGATCTCGAGCATATTTCCGGATATCCCGTAGAATCTTTCAAGTAAGGCAAGAAGGGGCGTTATTTGGACTGAGTCGAAGGCAGATTTCATGTCCAGAAAAATGGTGTGATGTATTTTCTGTGATAAAGACTGTAGGCAGGTTACAGTAGATCTATTAGGCATGGCATAATGGGTATGCTCGGGCCTATGCGCAAAGATTGCGAGTGCTACATCATTATACATGCATTTCTCGAGGCATTTCAGGAAGGGAGAGGCAATTGATATTGGCCTGACAGAAAAGGGAAAAAAAACAATGTTGTTGTTAATGTGAAAGATATTGCTGGACGAAGTCAGGGATTTTCTAATCAGGTAAATTGTTGGCCATTATAAGCGATAATCCATTACTTGAAGTCCTCTGTTTGCATGCCTTTTGCGTTTTAAAGTTCATTATCTTGTTACACTTACAACCACGTTGCTAAAGTGTTTAAAATATATCTTGAGGAAACTCAGTGAACAGAAATGTCTCATGGTTATTTTACCTTCCCAATTTTTCCAATTGAAAAATGAATCGCTTATCATCTATCGCGACGTCATAAATTGATTAAAGTTCCAGTTCCACTTGGATGTGGTAAACTGACAAATACCCTCGTAACAAAGGCCAACTTTAATCTCTAAATCCATTCAGCAGGCTTTCCTTTATGCAATGACAAACCCTTTGACACGGGGTGGGCGAAGAATAGTACATAGAGGCATCGTAGCTCATTATTACCAATTTCATCTAGATAACCGAGGGTAAGAATTCCACCATTCCTGCTCTGTAATACCACCATCAATTGCTTTTGAAACTTCAGCAGACAGCTCAGCTTCCTTGCCAACTTTCTTCCCAGCAGCGCAGTACCGGGAGATAATAGACCATCCAACAGGAACTGGGATATGCAAATATCCGGGTGAGTGCGTATGTGTACGTTCCGTAAAAAGATAACACTAAAGACAGCGGAGATACACAAATCACTTAAGTGGAGATAAACGTAGCCATAGAAATCATTTTCGCGAAACTTGCAGCGGCTCTTTTAAAAGCTCGTGCCTGGTTTTAAAATAATGAGAGGGGAAAATGCGCTCCATGATGAGCTCACATTATTCATAGGTATGACGTGCAGATCTTAGACCTGGAGAGCTGCGTCTAATTTCACTCGGAATGATAAGACACTTCTCTGGCAGGGCTGTAGATATGTAAGAATGATTTCTTGAGTTATCACATTTATCTGACTGAAGAAGAAACATCATTCTTCTCCCTCTGCCTGCCTCGCGTTTTTAATTTAAACCACGCGGGCAATACACCGCTGTTTCTTCGGCTGCTTCTCTCGCGCTTCCCATGCTCATCTACCCCAGTGACGTTTAGGGGGCCCTAACACCTGGAAATAAATAGCGAAGGAGGATTATGGGTAATGCTAAACATTGCCTGGCATACGGAATGAAGTTTGAATGTATTACCGGTTGTTATTCGTAAGATTTAAACTCCGAGTTTAACATGGCAGCGGCGGATATGCAAAGTACTTCAAGTGGTGGGGCAGTCGCCAGCGGTACGAGATAAAAGCGCTTTATTTAATGCTTAATATTTCTTTCGGAAAAACCAAGATTTTTGTTCTTTCCAGGACACCAATTGCAACGAAATCAAATGAACAACGACCGGAAACTGATTAAAATGAGAAACGGAAATGATGTCATAGTTACTTGTTCAATATTTGTAGCGTTTTGTTTTCTCTGAAGCTGTTGTTGTTCTTGTATTGGGGCTTTAGGAGCATCGGAAACCAAGGCCATATTGCTTCGTGTATATTGTCTATAAATTGCACGTATTCTGAGGTCGATTCTCCGTTTGCTGGAAGAAAACTGGAGTTTCTGGGAGAAAAAACCACGCTACCCTCGCCTGAGACCGACTAACTGAGCCATTGTCAAAAGGGCCCATAACAATTCCTCCAGTCATCGACGGGACTCGAACTCAGGTCTTTTCCACCCGATGTGGGGAGGATGGCGAATAGCTGAAGCCTGGAAAGCTGTTGATATGCGTACAATGCAGTAAAATTTGATTCATTCAAAATACGTCCATAGTAAAATTAAAAATGTAGTGTTCCCTTTGGGGCAGCTTTAACTTTAATACAAATAAGAGTTCATTTGCTTCATGGGTCTATTTGTCCTTTTACTTTGTTTAATACACTATTAATTTCTTATTAAAACTTTGTTGCACTCGTGCATACTATTAGTCTTCGTTACTTCGATGAAATCATAAGCAATCTCCATCTGCACCGTTTTCCAAATTTGGGAAATCTCAAACATAAACCCAAAAATAAATTTCTGTAACATGAAAGACGTTTGGAGGCTAGAAATTTCTCCATGCTCAAGAAAACTCTTAAGAACTTTCCTAAACTTCTTAAAGAAGTTTGAAGATGCCTGAGGAATAAAATAGGATAGGGAGATGTTTTGAAAATGATGGACACACTTCATTGGGAAATATCAGAATGGTGGTACGTAGTGTCTTAGAGATTGCGATTGCATTTTTTTCCTCTTATTTTATTGAATGTTTTCTGTATCTTTGTAGTCACAGCCAGCTGTTATATGAACAGATACGCAACACGTCATACAAGAGAAGATGAGGATAGAGAATTATTGGACATCCGTATCAGGTCATGGTAAACACAACATTAGGAACACAGCTGTTGCCGGGGACCATATAAAGTTTCATGTGATCGGTTCCTAGCGAAGCCATTACTTGTACAACAATTTCCATCATTCTCCCAAATATCATTACCGAATCGTCCCCCGGCCAATGGGATGCTACGGTCCATGTATTTCCAATAAATATCAATCGGACATACAAATGATAGAGGTGAACTGATAGCTTTATCGGTCGGATCATCAATGCCGGCTAACCCCTGGATGCACGCAGAAATTTTCCCAGCGTCCGCATGTCGCCATGTTTTTCGATCTTTTATTCTTCGCCATCTGCAGGCGCACGAGATCCTCTCCCCCCCTTCGTACACTCTCCCTCATCCTATCTTACTCGTAACCATGGGTAACGCAGCAGATGCTGAAAAATCATATTTTGATTTCGTCCATTAGCAGGAGTGGTGGTCGGTCAATAGGGAAGTGATAAATGCAATACCCGGCGAAACCTTGTTATTGGCCTCCGTCTAACTCCTTCCTAGCGTGACTGCTCGAGAAAGGTCGCAACATCATTACATCTACTCCGATGATGATTCGTTCCCCAAGTCACGCTTGCCTACCTTCTCCGCACGATAGCGTCGGCCCGGCCTCCGACCATTGACTGGCAGCCAATGGCGGACGTCGAGTCTCGGTACGTGCGAGAGAGAGGTGGCGTAGTTGCTCCATCCTCGGAGCCCTCTTGCGCGTCCCGTAGACCGCCAACTGACAGATAATTACTGAGCTCGAGGTCTTCCACCAGCACGCTTTCAGCTACCCTTTTTGCGGTTTGCTCGGGGGAGGGGAGGGAGTGGAGGGGGGTTCAGATGAACGTCGTCCTTTTAATGCCGTAAATTTGACAGTTATCGCAGTTCTCATCTGCGAAGAGGGGTGGTTTCAACCGCTCATTTGGCGGGACACTGTTATTAAGGATTAAACAGACGCTGTGAATCACTGCTCCCAGATTACTCGTAATAAATGCGGTTTTTGTGTCGCCATCACAGTCCGACTGACGTTCATCACTCGCGTTGGCTGTGGAAATGGTCAAGGGTTCTTCAGCTGCCCTTAAACACGATACTGCCGAATTTCTTTTTCTGCTTGTTTTCTGGATGTCTTCCTTCTGTTTCGCAGTGACAGCGCCCATCGGAACAACGACACACCTGGCAGAGACCACCATTTTTACTACGACAACGAAAACTATGATATTTAAGGGATGGTTTCTCCCCTCGGTGGGGATTGTTTTTTCACTTTTGCTAATTGAAATAAACAGGAAACTTTGCTCAACAGCTTCCGTCCAAACATCCGTTTTGGTTGTCCTTCTAATTGCTCGAGGAAGGCTGATTTACGAGAAAATATTCCAAAGTCTTAAGAAGATGCCGAAGGAGTAATCTTTAAGAGTAAGAAAACAGGGCAGTGTAGCTGGGGGAGGTTATATCGACACCACTGAATCCCGGTAATGAGGGATTTAATTTATAGGCTTAGTGAAGATGAGGATGGCCACCACAACGGTGATCTTTCTTAACGAGATTCTTAGCGAAAGCACCACTGATAGCGTTTGTAGGTGAGCTGGGAGGCGTTCATTTATTGCGAGACTTGGCAATGTGTTGTACGGTGAAAGCGCGCGAAGCACGAAACGCAACCCCATTTTCAGCTTTTACGGACAAATAGACGGGAAATGTAAATGCCGATATTGTGTAGGATTCCGGGTGATTTACAGCGCATCGATTTTTGCATTAAACTTGCCTCCACTTCTCCGAATAGGCGCTTTTTCCCCCCTTACTTACACTCAACTTTTCACGGCGCTTCTTAAAGCGTAAGGAGGGAAAATAAGTAGAAACTACATCCTGACAACGGAGGTAGGATAATGGGATATCTGTCTGCCTCGTGGGATACACTGCGCGTGATTTCTTCTTATCTCTACCGCAACGTTGCTTTTTTTTTTTCATTTAGTTCGTGGGAAGCTCGCAGTAGGGAAAACATCCAACTCGTCATTACGTGTGGTCATCTGTTGGTTAAGCATTTCGCATCCCACAGTTTGTAACTCTTCGCTTAAGACCGGATATCGCTTGACCCACGAGCGACACGAGGCATTCTCATTTCCTGAATTGTGGCCTATTTACATTCTCATTAACACGACATAGCGCCACCAACAAACTATATTTTATTTCTTGTTGCAGCTAGCAGTTGCTGATCCTCGTAAGTGGCACGGTGGATTAATCATTGCCCTCCCACACTGGGTGGAAAAGACCTCAGTTCGATATTCGTGAATGACGCCAGGAATTTTTATGGGTCTTTTTCACAACGTGGCCGAGTTAGTCGGTCTCAGGTGAGGACAGCAAGATTTCCTTCTACTGTAAATGCGGGTTTTTTGTCCATCAAAACAGGCAAACCGACCAGACAATACACACAATTTAAGAACATAATACACGGGTAGATGAGTCATTCTCAGCTGATCCTAATATGACAGTTTTTGTGCAGTTTCCAGGACTATACTTCCTACGTTGATTTTGCCCCTTTTTAGGGGGACCTTCATCTTTATACTTTAAGGACGATGCTGATACATATGATCACAGAGATCCGTTTCAATTCAATGATAGTCCAAATGGAGATATTTTTGGTTTGATTTGGACTAATGGATTCGACAAAAACAGTTAGAATTTTTTTTGGTTTGTTTTTACACCAAGCAACTAGACTGTAAGGCTCGGTGTGTTGTTTGTAAATGTGTGTATTCTATGATTTTGTAGAATCATTAAACCAAATGATGCATGTACTGTATGCACAAAGATTCAGGCTTTCCGAAAATATATACGACGACCCCTATACTCCGATGGAGGACATTTTAAGTTAAAATTTTATACGGTCGATTTTGAATTGAAACTGAGCAGCTAATAATTAGCAGATTTGTCATTGTTTTGACATGCGCAGAGCTGATAGCAACACTCTTCAGTGCCTACCTTGTGAAGAGTCTGCAATACCGTTGATGGCCACACCTCAATTGGTATTGAGGAGAATGCACTTTTGTCTTGATAAATCTCTTTTATCCACAGTGACCACAACAGAAAATCATGACGGCTGCCTTGAGACGGAATAGAGTGAGATCGACCTAATCAGAAAAATGTATTCATGTGTGATTACAAGGATCTACCGCTCCTGGTCCAATGCACTTCCTACCTCTTCTTTTAAGAGATGAATGAATTATTTATTTATTTTATCAGTTTAGCACAGTCATCCTGATCAGCTGTTGGGGTTAGGCATGTTTAGAATTTTAGTTACGTTTCATTACATAAAGGTAAACTATAGCCATTATAAATCCACTGCAGGATGGAAGCCTGCAGTGGATTAATAATCATGAATTCCCTCAACATGAATCCTCAACGATTCAAGTTGAGGGAATGGACCATAATCTGCCACGCTGGTCTAGTGCGGATTGGCAGTTCAACCGTATTTAGCAGTCATCGGCTTGAACCCCGGCGTACCCAAAGAGAGGGTGCTACTGCACTCCCCCTCCTGACCACTTGACTACGGAGGCCTTTGCTTCATTACATACGTAGTTTATCATTAAACAAAGGTTTTCTTTTAGTTTTATTTTTTATTATAGAGCTACCACAACATTTAGTTTGAATTCCTTTTTACTCGCTATTGACTTCACTTCTTTCAGTTCATTTATACAATTTAAATTATCATTTTAGAGTCTATAAATGTAATAATAACTCCCACGTAATATGCGTACGTGGGAGTACAATACCACATGATTTTAAGTTAGCTGTGGTTTTAGCGTTCACGTGACTGCTGACTACTGTTATAGAATGTATTCATTGTTAGAAATGATAAGCCCCAAACTCTTTTGACCTATGTGGCTTTGCTGGAATATAACAAGAACATTTTAACAAGTCTTTCTCCACTTGAGTGAGGGAGGATAGTGATTATACCACTGCGAGGACTTCTACAATCCTTAACTGTATTTTCAAGTTATCTCTGTATGAGGGATTTAATTTATAGGCTTAGTGAAGATGAGGATAATTCCAATACAATTTTATTCCCAAAAATCAATTCTTGCTATATTTATCACTTTGTTCCAAACAAATCTTGAAAAAATAGGGAGATTCACTTTTCCTCGCTATTTTCTCGTGTATTTGATTCTGTTTATTCAAATATTTCCATCTTTAAAGTTACTACTTATATAATTATAAACTTATAAAATTCTCTTTACTGAATCTGCTTGAAAAGCTGCTTGGAAATCGCCATTTATCACTTATCGTTGAAGATGCAATCGGAGTGTGGTGCAACTGTAGCACATGGTGTCCAACAAGGTTCTCCTTTAGGCCCAAATCTGTTTATATTCTATCTAGAATTTACAAAGCATTAATTCACTTTAGGGCGCACAGAACCCTTCCCCCCTCTCTCTCTCGCTAGATTTACCATTCTACTTAATTCAATAACTGATGTACAGATATCCGCACCATCCATGACATAATCTTCTATGTTATGAAGAGTGCTTTAGGCCAAACGTATAACGTTAATTTTTAAATAGCAAGAAGTTAATTATGTTGAAGTTTTCAACACCTCAGACGTTATTAATGTAGAGTTAATAAAAATTTTTGGTAAGTAATTTGTTCATTATTTATCATTTGCTTTCGTAATTTTATTAAAAGTATGTTCTGAACTTATGGCTAGAAAATGGCGGTCGGTTGGTGCCAAATTAAAATAACAAAATTGATTAAGTTATTTATGTATTTAATCAGTTTTTTAGCCTTCAGGAAAGGTTCACCTCCTGGAAAGTCAACAGGTTAGGAGGGTGAACGTGATACAGTGATGAATGCAAACGCATTATTTCAGTTTTTGCTATGTTTGACTGCTGCAATCAAATTACTACACTGGTGTGCAAAACTTAAGGACCAATACTATTTCTAAAGGTTACAACCAAAAACCTTTACTTAAGGTACTTTTTACTGATGAGAGTAGATTCAGTTTCAGCAGCGATTCTGGATGTCAGATAATCTGGCGAGAGATTGACACACGGTATCATCCCGCAAACATCACTGAAAGGGATCGATATGGCGGTCGAGGTGTTCTCGTCTGGAAAGGCGTTAACTTGGATGCACGTACACAGCTCCAGATACTGTAACCGGTGCACGCTACTGTACTGAGGTAATCCTTTCCCATGTGCGTCTCTTCTGAGCTGCCATTGGCCCCTTGTTCTTGTTTATGGATGATAACGGCACACCCCATCGCACTACCGTTATTGATATGCTTTTTGGAAAGTGAGGATATTGTTCGTATAGATTGGCCTGCCCGTTCTACGATCTAAATCCCATCGAATACATATGGGACGTTCTGGGGAGTCGTCTAGCGACACGTCCACACCCACCAGAAAATGTTCACCAGCTTCAGATGGCGCTGACAGAGAAATGCAAAAACCGCAAGAACTTATCAACAACATTGTTGTAAGTATGGATAGGCGATGCAAAGCCTGCATCGACATTTGGGGTAGCCATATCTCCTACTGAGGACCACCTCTTCCCTTTGCTCCATCTTTGGCAGTGATGCATCTGTATCATGGCAGCCAGTGCTATGTTGCCATTTTTGAATAAAGTCCCTCTCTACCGTTTTGTTTCCGTTGTTGTGTCGGTGTTGTTTCCGTCATCATTTCTGTACCTCACGAGGTTCCTTTGGTATGATTTTCCCATATCCAGGCCATTCCTATGAGAAGCTACAGGTGAAAACCCGACTGGTCCTTAAATTTTGCACACCAGTGTACTATGCTGCCTTAATGTTTTATACTCGCATAGGACGGACACTTAAAAGGTCTGCAGTTTCATAATATTTTCACATCTACATAGTCCTGTGAGTGGAGCAGAAAATTCAGCCTTCGTGGGTAGTAATGAGCAAGCCACAAAAATCTAAGTATATGCATAGGCAGACTGTCCGAATATCATGTATCAGGTTAATTAATGTGCACAATCAAACAGTATTCACTGCAGTTGCCGCTACATTAAACATTTATATGGGAATATATATCTTCCAAGTATTCTTGCTGTATCATTGCTATCAGAGTACTTATCAAGATCTACTCACAGTTTATTGAAGTGTTCCAGAACATTGGCTAGGAACACAGAACCAAGGCGATCTAAATTAGTATGGAACTTGTACAGTCTCGGGTGTGTAATAGCTTCTGCTTGCAATTCTGGGATCAGCAATCATGTCGCAGCCTTGGAGCGTCAAACTGGCCAGTGATTAGCGCTGTGATTGATGCATCTGGATGTAACCTGACACTTCTCAAGAGTAGTACCGAGTTTTATATGGAGAATTGGCTTGGAGATGGTGAAAGGGTTGCCTGAGACCCTGTCGAATCATCTCATAATACAGTATGAGATGATTCGACAGGGTCTCAGGCAACGAGATGTCGAATGAGATGATTCGACAGGGTCTCTTTCTTCTAGACCATGGTCTAGAAGAAAGAGTTATGAAATTGGATATCGCTTGATGGGCTGCTGAACGGTCTGTTCTGCCAACAAGTGGAAAGCTTTGAATCCATTTTTAACTTGACAAGGATTTTGGAAAGGACTTGCTTTAACTACTTCAGTCTTCTTCTTACCAGCTGTCGGTAGGCATGTCTCTTCTTTTTCTCCTTCTTCCTTAGGAATTTAGCTCTTTCCTTTTTGTAACGTATATAGTCCTCATTTCGTTGCGTCTCTGCTACCTACTGAGCCCGTTTATTTCTGTATGAAGGTGAGTTTTGTGTCTTTGACAAACCCAGGGTTGGAACTAGTGGAAATCGTGACCTATATTGCCTCTCCTAGAGTGGCTATCAGTGTCAGTTGCTCTATGACTTGCTTGCTCGATAGCCCCCTATATCGATAAGGTGCCTATATTTATTCTACTCAAATGAAGTGAGGAGAGACAGGATGACATCTGGTTTTAGGTACTTGGGCGAGAGGACCATATCAGATGTTTTTTGCCTGATTCCCTTCAAATGTGTTTAATATTAGAATGGAATCAGGCGGCACTGGTGTGGAATATGTGGGCCATATTTGACAAGTGATCGGTGAATGATCAGATCGAAATTTAAAAATGGTTGATGATTAAGTTAACGTTGAGCTCTTCTATGCTAGAATAAACGATCAGAGGCTTGTCCAACCTTTGTTGAAGACGTTGCTCTGCTTGTCAGGCTAATAGTGCTGAAAGTGAGAACATATTCTGAATTTTGATGTTTTGGGGATTGTGGGATGTTGGAGATACTGAAACAATCCAATTAAGGTGCTGCTCCCTGGTGGAGTCATTTTGGTTGGGTGTATTGTTGTGGGAAATCTTTACCGGTACTTTGGGATAGTTTTTACACCATATTTTTGAGATTAAATACCTTAAGAATAATAATAATATTGTAAATCATTATTTACAGTATTATTATATAATATATACTAAGTGATCACTGAATTACGACCACCCCATCCGTAATGGACCATGCTGCAAACCCCACACTTTAAAATGCCGAACAGCTTTGTATACGCTAGAGCAGTGGTAATTTGCATCTGGTCGTGTAAGTCAAAGTGATAAAGTATCAGTTATGGTTCGTAGTAAGGATATCCCGGAGTTTCAAAAGGACATGATTGTGGGAGCCGGTGAATCGGGTGCTATCATATCGGAAACTGCATGCCTTATCGGTTGCTCGCGGCCCACTGTGGTTTAAGGTGTATAAAGAACAGTGTCTTTATACACCTTAACCAAGTCCAGCCGACAGAACTGTAAAGGATTACGCAAGGTAGATGTTCGTGGTAAGCGAGGAGTGCAGCACGTTGAACGGGCCCAACGGCAGGTCATGTGCGACAGCTGGCACCACAATACAATATGGGGGATGCAAGAACAATATCCCAAATGACGAGGCACCGCTCACTCGGACGTATGAGGTTCCACAGAAGACGACCCAGAAAACACCCTCTCCTCACTTCTTATCATCGCAGATGGCGAACGCCGTGTTGTCAACAACACAATAGTTGGACACTGGAAAACTGGAAAGAGTGTACTGGTCGGATGAGTCCAAATACCGGGTGCAATACGCCCACGAACACCTTCGATTGTGGCGCAAGCAACACGAGTCCATGGACCCATCGTGCATGGCTCCCCGCGTGTTTTGCTGGCAAGAATTAGGACTCCTTGTGCGTATGGACCAACGTTTCACTGGGGAGGTCTGTATGTATGTATGTATTTCCTGTCTATGGTGGCTCCTAGGCGTATACCTATCTCCACCTAATGTCTCTGTGATGGAATACAGAATCTCTGTAAACAGACCTGACATGGTATTAGTGTGTGTTTGTGTATGTGTTAGTATATGTACTGTATGTGTTGTTTATGTCATGCCACTTTGCCACCAGGGAGCAGCTAATGCCTGGATAGCTGATTCATGGTGCCCAACCTCGGGACCTGTACCAGCAGTCTGTGCTGTAACGCACCAAATCTCGCATTTATCTGTGGGTGTGCAATACCGGTGGATTCCAGCAATCTCGTACCCAGGTCGCCCACACCTGGGTACCAGTAAAAAAAAAAAAAAAAAAAAAAACACTGGATCCCGCAACCCATCAGTTTCCAGCAATATACCGTATCTGGGAACAAGCAATAAAAAAAAATAATAATAAATAAATAAAATAAAATAAATAAATTTAAAATATAATAATAAAAATAAAATGAAATAATAAAATAAAAATAAATAAATAAATAAAGAGAAGAGAAGAGAAGAGAGTGAATTTTGCTAGCAGGGAAAAGGAGGTGATTGTCCCTCTGTATAAGGCAATGGTCAGGCCACGCCTTGAGTACTGCGTACAGGTCTGGAGGCCTCATTTTAGGAAGGATGTAGATTTACTTGAGAGTGTACAGAAAGGGCAACAAGATTGGTAAGGGGAATGAAGGGATCCTCTTACCAAGAGAGGCTTAAATTCTGCAAATTGCAGTGGCTGGAGTCTAGGCACACCTGCGCGGTGATCTGATTGAGGTATATAAGGCCTTGAATGGGTTGAGCACGCTGAATTCTGATGGGATCCTTCCACTTGTTCAGATTACGAACCTAAGGGGGCATAAATTCAAATTAAGAAAAGACAGGTGTAGAATATATGTGCGGAAATTTGCCTTTAGCCAGCGGGTGGTTAATTGCTGGAACAAACTTCCATCTGTCGTTGTGGAAGTTGATAGGTTGAATAAATTTAAGGAGGAACTGGACAGGCATTTGGAAGGAATGGTGTGATTTTTTTTTTTTTTGGCTGATGCTGCATAAACTCATACAATTGCTTTCTTGCATCACTTGCCACTACTACTACTACTACTACTACATAGATGTGAAGCCAATTGCAAGTCATGAAGACCTTATTATATGTTCCTGTTGCCACTACTACTACTCCAGGACCGTCAATATTCACCAGATTTCTTCTTCTTCTAGCGAAGGCACGAATACAAAACTTCTGTAATGCATTGAAATTACTAGCCGTAACCAGTAATGACTGTTCCACTCCTGGCTGTAGTTGTGGAAACTGCACCATCAGTTCCTGCCTCTCGTCAAAGTAATGCGGACATTCATAGAGCATATATGCCCAGGTCTCTTCTAAACCACAATCACACTGACCCTCAACCTCTAATTCGAAGTAACACAACTTAGATTTAAGCGATCCATGTCCAGTTAGAATATAAGACGTGACCATGGAAGGATAGATCCATTTTCCGGCAGATGTACAAGTAATATACCTTACATTAGGAATAAACTTCATTGTAACTTTTCCTGTCTCACTTGCAATCCATCTTTCTTGCCATAAGTTATATAAAAGCTGCAATATTCTCTTTTTTTCTTTCTTAATATCATTGTAACTTTGGACAATGATCTCCATAATGGTTGCTGGAATTTGCTTCCTCAGAGCATATGATAACTCTCTGTACACTATATAAAGATCCAAAGGTAGAACCCCGACCATTACTTGCAACGCATTGGTTCACACTGTTCTGCATGCTCGAAATATGCTAGTAAGACAAACCTCTGTAAGGAAAACAGTTTAATCCGAAATTTACTCATAATCACTTTATTGTACCATATTACAGTTGCATAAGCAACTATAGGTAAAAAGACAGCCTTATAGGAGAGCATCAAGGTCTTTTTCTGTAAATCCCACTCTGATCTTGTAATTCTCATAACCGCAGATGTGAAACTTTTTATTTTCTCCGTAATACTAGCAATGTGGGGCATAAAACTAAATCGGTCATCTATTATTACTCCTAAATATTTAGTTCTGGGGACATGTGGTATCTATTATCCATTAATCAAAACTCTAGGTGGTCTCCGATAATTAAGATGGTGATTAAAAATCATCATTACTGTTTTCTTAGATGGGATTTTTAAGCACAATTTTCTAGGTCCTGTAAAACAGGCGCAACTACTTCTTCCAAATCTGCAGATCTTCTTCCTAGATCTGCCTGTAATACAAATAACCAAATCATCCGCATCGCTATCTTGTGACAGTGTGCATGATTCCGAGAGAGCCAGTCATCCAATACTAAGTTCCAAAAAGTTGGACCCAAAACCGATCCTTGGGGACAGCCTCTATATACCCTCCTACTGTATGACAGAAGTTGTGCTTTAACTTTAATACTCCGATTTGAAAAGTAGTTCCTAACGACTTGGTATAGCTGGGAAGTGGATTCAAGCTTCCTAAGGACACCTAAAACACTTTCCCACCACAGGAAGTCGAACGCGCCCTCGAAATCGATAAACACTGCCATAACATATTTCTCTACTGATGTATTACAATATTCTATCAAATTATTTAGAGCATCCTCTGAAGATTTGCCCTTTTGAAATCCATACTGATTTGTCTTTTCTAAATTGCGACAATCCACCAACTGTTGTATTCCAATCAACAATCATACAGTTTACCCAAATTTGCCAGAAAGGATATAGGTCTATATGCTCTGGGACCGGTCACCTCTTTTCCTGGGTTCCTTAATATCTTTAGCAAAGCAGACTTCTATATTTCTAGAAAAACACCCTCCAAAAGGCATTTGTTATACATGTTTAGAAGAACAACTGAAAAGAGATCATACATCTTGAATATAGCTACATTTTCAACCAAGTCTTGTCCGGGACACTTATGTTAAATCCCGTTACCTCTCGTGTAAAATACTCCTGGCATAATGATTCTTTAAGTCTATCCCAGTCGATCTTTCTACATAGAAATCTTCTTAAGTTTGGTACACATCTGTATTGGCTCTCTATATAACTGAAATTAACAAGGAAATGGATGATCACTATTAGTGTAATTGTCCTTAACATCCCCGTCCAAGATTTTACTCTGGATTCCCAAAGAAGAGACCGTCAAATCAATGTTGGATTCCCCATTTAAATAAAAAAGTACAAGGCCTTCCTGGTTGATTATGTACAGTCAAGTTATGTGAAATGTCAAATTCTTCTAGCAATCTTCCACGAACATCACCCAGATTACTATGCTAGAGGATAGATTTTGCATTGGAATCCGAAGTGACGATTAGGTTTGTATTGCCTAATACCATAAAAACCCTTTCCAGATAATCAATAGAACAGGTAATATCCTGAGATGGAGGACAATACAACGAAATTATGTAAAAAGATATATGCTCTACAGCTATTTAAACACACTTTGCATTTTGAGTGCATAAACAGTTAAATTGATATCATTATTAACCACTATAATAGCAGATTTTGGCTGCCAGTCCGAGGATTGCACAATTCTTGATATTTCTGGATATCCAGCTACTTTAGACCGAATACACATTATATCTTAAATATAATCGACATTAATATAAATGTCGATTATATTTAAGATATTTTAAAATGATTGACTAAAAGGCAAGCATATAGCTGTCAGTGAGGTCCCGGGAGATGTCTCGATAATATGCCCCTCTGAGAAGACTGCAAAAATCAATTTGATTTTTAAAAATACGCGCAGAAAAATGACAATTACAATGAATTATAACAATTATATTATAATTTTCACATTTATTTCTAGTGCGAAGCCCAGCAACTTGCAGTTAGCATCGGAACCCGGCAGAAGAACGTTTTTTATACCTTAGGTAAGGGCTTTAACATTTCGATAGATAAAATATGGTTGTTAACGTTTCGGTTATTATTCGTTGCGCTTCAGGATATGACTGATGCTAGCTCTATAAAGTTACTTTTGAAATGAAAACAGAAATAAAATACAAATTATTGACAAATGGGCCTGATTATCACGATACATGTTTATAAGTTACCCACGAAAATTGCAAATCCCCTCGGAGTAATATAATAAGGCATTTGTGAAAAGGTTATTTTTTTTTATGAATTAAATCAGAAGTCAGCATTTTGCTAACTGCAGATTGCTCGCGTATTGCTTGGAAGAAATTACTTGGAATTGCCTGGAAGAATTATTTGGAAGAAATTTGACAAAGCAGACTATTATCTGCTTTGTAAAAATCGTAAACTTCTTAATAAAATTTGATATGAAGAACAGAATTAGGAACTTTGTTGGAACGTGGGGGTTCTCTCTGTGTTTTTGGGTCGGCAGTCAGGTTATGCTCCAATGCCACATTTCGTATGCAAATGGACAGCGAACCACAAAGTCGGCTATGCCAGTTGTGGGGTCAGCAAGAATCGTCAAAATTTTCCCCGTGATTAAGAATTTTTCTGTAATTTATTAATTAATTCTATAATTAATAAATTACAGAAATACATTAAATAAACGATGAATTAATTAATACATTCATTCGTCGGTCAAAATTACATTGGTTTTATCAGTTAATTCTTTTTTTAGCCGTGTTCGCATATACATATGCACAACGTGCGCCTGTTGTCTTCACCATGCCGTCTGTCTGTCTGTCTGTCTGTCCGCTCTCACGTAACACCTCGACTCCCAGTAGACAGATTTTCATGAAATTTGACATTTTGGTCTTTCAATAATAATAATGTCAAGCCATGCCAAAGCTCATTAAAATCAGACACAGAAATCCAGAATTATTATTTATTTTTCTTCATTAAAATTATACGCAAAAAGGAAATTCGTACATTTAATGTAGTTTTAATGCAATATTGCGAGCTTTAACGTACTATTTGCATTAACTAGCTTGTTTATCAGTTAGCTTTTTCATTTATTAAATAAATAAATGAATATTTCTTTACAGCAAAACGTTTATTTCTGTGGCCAAGTTCTTTAATCATCAAACCGACCATATTTCTGACGCACACCATCTTTCTGGTGCAACTCAAAAAGTCCTGACCTGACCTGGCATCGGTCTTTCTTCAGTAACCTCTCTCTCTCTCTCTCTCTCTCTCTGCAGGGACGAGTCCGTTGCCGACTTCCTCGACCTGCTGGCGTCTTCTAAAGTCTGTAATCTGTTGTCATCGGGTATTTGTAATTGTTTCGTTATTTGTCCATAGGCGTTCGCCGTTGTTTTTCACCGACGGGCTGGACGGTGAGTGACGGAGAGGAAGCAGGCGGGAATGAGGGGGTTCGGCGCGTACGTATGGCCGGAAGAACAACTTCCCGGTGATTACCTGGATGGGTCCGACGTGTGTGTGTGTGCGCGCGCATTAACCGTAATAGTAGGGAAGGTGCTAAGACACGATCCGGAAACCGGTAGGAAGCGCAAACCTTCCGGCCTGTGGCACAGTCTCCCAGGTCAAAACACGGCAGGCGGCGACTAATAAATTGCGATCTGTAATAAATGAACGAGGAGTTCCGATGTTTCTATTAACGCCGAGCCACACGCACACACCAGAAATTGGGATTCGGCATTTCTCTCCCGATATGGTGCATGCATAAACCTCATGAAACCCACAGAATCTGGTCCAGTTTATTCAGGAAGATGGATATAGTTGTCCAGTTTATTGAAGAAGGATTAAAGTTGATCGCTCTCGATGGAGGCATAAGGTTTTACGCCTTGCACCACGCTACCACGACGATTAATCCCGGAATTTTCATCCAGCAAAATAAACACGGATCCTATACATATAGTGGCATAGTATTTATGGTAAGGTGCCACCGGTGGTCCCCATACAGAGCTCTGTAAATGCCAGAAGTGTGAGAGGCACGTTGTATATGTATAGTATTGTGTTGGGTTCTGTTGTTTCTCTGGCTACTTGGCCGCAGGGTCCGTAGTGGGACGCTAAGTTGCCCGTCACCACCACTAGGAGGTAAGCCAAGCTGCCTATTATTCTGTGGCTGGACTCCGCCAGGGTCGCTTGAGCTTCCTGGACGAAGTTCAAGTTAAAAAAAAACGTGAGCAAGGGTGATAGTTGAAGAATGGGAGTCAAAGCGGGTAGGAAGATGAAAGGACGAGGAAAGAAGGTGTCCTCCAAGGGAAGGAATGAAGGGTTGGACACTCCTGGGCCGGGAAGTTCCACCCGAGCCCAGGAACAGTAAAAGTTTTCAAGGCTATAATCCATAGGAAGGTAACTGGAGGGATTAGTTGTCCTGATTGTCATCTGTCTTTTATGAGTTTGGCGCTTTGCTCCTCGTCTAATTTCAAAGATTGACCTGGCAAACTCAGCAAGATAGCAACGCTCATCCTGCAGTAAAAAGTGCTCATTATGCTGTGAGTTTTTCTGTATTTCGGTGATTACAGAAAAAGTCGGGGGGGGGGGGATTCATATTTGGGACAAGTGTACATAATGTTGTCCCAACTTTCTTCATCTCCACATGTACATAAAGGGTCATTTTCAATCCCAGCGTTGTCAGTTTGAGCTTGAAAGGTCCATGTCCCGTAAGGAGGAAGGTAGCTTGTAGGCCTGGTGAATACGGATCCTAAATACCTACATTTCTTAATATGAATTTAAATCGTTGCGACTAATCTAAAACAACCGAACCAAAGAAGTGCTATCGAGAAATGTTAATGCTGATTAATGCGACTGTGACATCTAGAGGGAGTGTAATCATTTGCCAAATGCCAGGGCAGGCAGCAAGCAATCAAATATGCTATCCGCATTAGTCGAAGTACTTGACTCATACCGCCCCCATTACACAGAGCAATGTTTCCGACAGTAATACGAGCATGTGCTGATTGCACTGTTGCATTTATCAGTAAAGCTACCACTCATTAAAGCGTGTCCTATAGGAGAATATGTCGATTGTAGTAGTTGGCACGAGTCCCATTCTCATTAGCCAGAGTAACTGCTCACACAGTTTTCCTTCGGAGCTGCACACTAATTATAGGAAAGTATAATTTATTACGAGCACCGAGTCAATATTTAGCATAAAGTTACTTTTTTCTATTTTTTACCAACCAGACGTGTTGAAAGCCCAACATTGTGGAGAATATGGGTGCTCGTATTGTCGTATCCACAAGGATGCGACGATATGGGCATTTGCCACTTTGTCCGTCCTGTCCTAGTGGACAATGAATCCATGAATTTTTCAACAGTCGATGCTAGAACTCGAATAGCAGGCAGGAATTTTTGTCCATTTTTTCTTTAGTGCAGTCTGCATTATGGTTGTAGAATACGGGCATGTTTCCAGCGCCTTGACCTGGCGTTCCATTTCATTTCAAAACTAGTCCGACGTAAATTTGGATTCTGGAACAGTCGAGCGAGTTGATGGATTTCGTTTTCCTCAAAATCTTTGTTTGGCGTTTAAGAGACGCCTAGTTATCAAAAGTTTCTTTCTCTCTAACCACGTAAAGAGGATTCGCGGTGGCATAGTGGTTATAATCACCCTCTTTTATATATTAGGTGGAAAAGGCCCGGTTCGAATACTGTCACTGATGTGAGAAATTTTATGGGCTTTTTTCACTCGCGGATATGTCAGCCAGAGGTTCAAGTCAAATGGTTACAAGTATTAAAAATTATTACAATATTTAAAAATTAATTAAAACAGATCAGTTCTTGGGATGTACATTATAAATCCTTTATAGTAGATGTTGCTCAGACCAAATGAGTATTAATTGGCTGGAGAAATGCTTAATATAGACCAACTCTAAGGGGCTTTTTAATCTTAAACTGTAATTAATTTTCTTTAAAACGCATTTGCAATCTAATTTCTGCTTATACTAGCATAAACTTCGTCATGAAGAGTATAAAAGCGTCCTCGAGATTAGTACTCCTGGCTATAGATTCTGAGTTGATCGTAGGAGCTACACCTGCATCTTGAGCATATGGCAGCATCTCTAAAGGTAGAATCGCTCGGCGAGTTGGCAATGACAGTTTTCGATAAGCCCTTCAGAGCTGGCAGAAGAATTCTCTGTTGACATCATTGGACTGATAGTTATCAGAAACTTTAATGCCATCTGCATAAGTGGTGAGAGCAGATGGAGCAATCTTTCAGATAGCAGTTCTAGATTATGAGAAATTTTCTTTTAAACGGCAATACTTTAGATTTCGGAGGAATTTAAGCATTGTAGTTTACAAGGTAATAAGATTCAAATATTGGTGCAGGAAAGCATCATCAAAATAAACAATTACCACATCCATACGTGCCTCAACATCTTGGATGATTGAGTTGCCGCTGATTGAGATGCTGCAAGAAGGCTGGAAATTGTTGAACGATTTTTTAAGGTATAGTGGATCTGGGATCTCACAAAACTGATGGCGTAGGCAGCTAAAAAAAATGGGGAGAAGAGTGCGCTCTAGAAGTTTAAGAAGGTATAATGCCTTTGCAATCGGTAGCAAATGTTGGATTGTTGCAGGAATGCGGACATTTGTGGCTGGTTCTACTTTCTGATTTCCACTTTTGTAAATAAATGCTATATTCAGTCCCTCATACGAGATTGCATTTGGTGATTTGCCCATTAAGGAGCAAATTCCAATAACTTTATTAGTAATCGCGTTCTGCCTATTGCAGCAAGAAATATTGCCTTTATTTTCTTTGAATATCTTGAACAAAATTAGTTAGACTTTTCGATTTATTCCACTCTTTGTTAAGACCGCTAAAATGATAGTGCAGCGACCTTTCCCGTAATTTTAGTAAATCTGGTTAAAGAGAGAAATGACCTACTCCAAACGGTGTTCCAATCTCGAAAATAATCTAAACAGAAATTTAAAAATGAAGCGACTGCTTCAATGATAATATCTTCAGTTCTGTTTGTGGTGAGCCACTTCCTACCTCTTGGTTGCATCGCATACTGATCTCACCATAAAGCAGTTTGAATCCTTATAAAGCAAACTCACCCTTCTTTTACTGCTCAATGTGGCAATATGAAGGACCATTCGCTATAAATTTGGAAGGTATTCGTGTGAAAAAATATCATCTGTCTATTGTAAACAGACCTCGAAAGGTCATCCTGATGAGGAGATCGGACAAAGTGGCATCCGTGACAATGTCTGCCACCTCAGTCACACAATGAATCATCAGAGATTTACTGCATGAAACCTTCACACTAATGTAGTCCTAAGTGTTTCTAAGATTTTGCCGATATTAAAGATTTAAGCCAGCGTTTCAGTGCAGCTAACAACACGCGCGTCGCCACTGTAGCAATACCATCGACTGTTCCAATCGCGATTGCTCACTTGACAAACACCCACACGCGAGCCAACACGCATTCCGACATTTGCCCTTCGCTTATTTTTATCGACACTCCGGTCACTGCAATTGTTAACATCGTATAAACTCGCCCTATTTAAACGTTTCCTATAAATAAGGAGTGCCGATAAAGCTCCCTGTGGTAGGAACATTAAACGCCGTTTTCCCCGTTCTCGTATCGCCAATAAATTACATCAACTGCACTCCGTCCCAAATTACCGTTGTGGAAAGTCGGCACGCCGATCAATATTCGTCTGGAAGAAGAAGAAGAAGCGGTCGAGTCACAAAGACAAAGCGCGATATGAATGTTGCAAACGTTTTGCCCGCCGAATGTGCTTTTTGTTTCTCTTTCAGTTCGCGAGTGACTCACGCATCTCTATAATGCCCCCTTTACAGTAATAGCAATGACGGAACACACAGATCGGTGGATGCGAGAGGCGACTGCGTTCTTTTCCGAAGCATCGCAGACGACTAGGTAGAGGGGGGGGTAGAAAGAATGACGGAGAAAAGTGGGGGGTGGGGGGTTAGGATGAGAAGTCCGCAGGTGGTCTCGTTGTGCCCGCTGAGGTGGATCAGTAATGACAGGACACAGAAACAAATCACGGGTTGCCCAAGACGACGGCTTCTATCCACTGTTAAACAGCGCTCAATGCGGGTCGTGATTACGGAGACAGTGTTCTTTACAGGGACGCCTGCCTACTGACCTTCTGCCAATTCACACTGCTTTGCAGTTGCCAGCAATGTGTGAAGCATTGCCGAAAAACAACAGCGTCCTCACCACGTGATCGTCCATTAAGGTTAGGCTTACAGCTTGGTTTGCCTCACCACCCACGACGGTGGGAGTTAACATATGGCATCGGCCTTTTCTGCTTAAAAGGATGAAGACCACTTCCGGTTCACGAGCGTTAATTGTCTTCGGGGAAAAAAAAGGGAAGGGGGACGTTGTTGCCTTCCTTTAAAAATGTTCTATGTGGAAGCGATTTAAATAGACGATTAGGCTTTATCCTGATTAAGTGTGCGTCAGAGAGCGCCGACACACCACCCCTGTGAATGTTTTTTAAGAATACGGACTGGTTATGGAGCACCAACACACCACGCTACGCCACACAAAACTCTTTAATTATCATTAATCGGGCATCGAGGCTATTCTACTAATGAGGCTTGGCCCAAAGATGGAGACCCACGTCCTTCTTCAACCGTTTCATCCACCCAGCCCGCGCATATGCCCAGTCTGGGTTTGGTCCCGCGTTACTCTGTAGAAAGGTCAGTAATTTATTAACACGAAAACCCAATAATTAATACAATTAAACAAAAAAAAAACTTTAATGGCACCTTGGGTTGAATCATGGTTTTCGACGGTTCGATATTTGCAAATCGAGTCTAATAGCTTGCAGATCTAATTGCTGCCAGTCTATCTACCAGCTGTTCTGCTTGGACTTGTAATTAGTTTTACCGAAAAGTCAATCAATGGATGGAGGAAGCGGTCAGTGGTGACAAAGTAATGATTATCACTTTTATGCGCGGTAATATTAAATATTCTAAGCGGTGTTACAGCTTTAATCAATACGCAATGGCTGCCGGGATAGGTTCCTGTTTCCATTCTGAAGGGTAAAATTAGATTTAGAATATTTATGAGAAGAAATGACAGAAATGAAGGGCTAAAATTGTTGTTGTTTCGTTTTTGTGAAAAGCAACCAAAGCCACGAGGCTTCCATGGATTGTCAATAAATAACAAACTTTATGTATTCTGTGGTTGAGTTGCCTGTTTTGTCGGATGCAAATCCCAGTTTCCATGGGATGGGGGGACAACATGTCGCTCGAAACCTATTAAGTTGATCAGATGTGACGAAATTCCATAAAATTCCTCCCATCTTGAGTGGAAACGAACCACAATCTATGACGCTTTTGTCGTCTATGAGATGACATTGCTCGATAGTTACTAAAATTTCTTCCGTACTCTCCTGTTAAAATCTTCACCAGAGTAGTTCAAGGTCTCCGAGCTTCGTCCAGAGTACTTTTTGAACACTAACAGTTCACCCATCCATAAATAGTTCTAAACCATCCATAAATAGTTCTTCACTATAAAATTGTTTATTCTATTTATTGTAGCCGTACGTTTCACCTTAAGATTGACAACAATGACATCCTGAGATGTCGAAGCTACCGATAGTTTTATTCTTGTTTTCATTTCATTTTATTATTTTATCCTCTCGAAAAGTTTCTATGTTACTTTGTGGAAACACAAAATATATTTATATCTTTTGTTTTGCTGAGGTAGCGAAGAATGTGATTGATGGTGGTTCGCTCGCAATCGAGAAGGGATTTTTCTTTCACTTCTAATGCTGTTTCAGTTTCAATTTCATTGAACAGCGCTAGTGTGCATGAGCAACCTGCATCAGTACTCTTTAAATTATTTAGATGCGCAAAAGCTTAATTTCGATCTGGCTCTTCTCGAATTTTTTATCCATTGACTACTTTGGTTGTAGTGTACCAGCTCCATTGTGTTGTCTACTTCCTAAGGACAAAAAACACATTTCCATTTTGATTTGGTGTGCGATCAGTATTATCTTTCATGAAATACTTTATTCATTTGAAGAATGAAGCAAGTGCATCAGAATAACAAGATAAGAAAAATTGTACAGGTAAATTCAAAACATTTATCTTCAGTTTATTTACTAATGACCTTGGCAGCACTACCATTGACCACTGATCCTAGTGTTTCTGGATGAAGTAGAATTCTTCTCGATTATCAATAATTTAAGCAATGCAGCAGCACTAAAGAATGCCATCTTGGAATTTGTCACCTAGCCAGTTATAGGTTTGGGGTGAACCCAACTAAATGTAGGTGGACGCGTTGAATCAACCAAGGAGAAAGAAATGTATAATTCATAATCATAAAATATGAGAAAATCGCGTTAAAAAGTCCTCTCAAGCAAAGGATCCCAGAATTACCTTCAAAATTAATTGGACTTCGAGAAACATGTCTCAAACCTTGTCAACCAGGCTTGAATTTATCAAAAGAAAAACGTCTTTTGACGACCCAAGCTTCGCCATTCTCTTTAAAGATTTTGTCCTACCCATACCAGAATTCTCATCACAGACATGGAATCGTATACAACGCACCTCAAAAAGTAACTCAAATGGTACAAATTCGGTTTATTCGGGAATCCATGTTTTATTAAAAGGAGTGCTATCTACACCTTTTTTTTTTTTAACTATTTCAGATTGAAACCTCATCTATAAGATGAGATTTCAGTCTACAACTTACCTTTGAAACGAAGAGACCCAAACTGGACCTAGCTAGAAACAAGAGGGCGTCAACTAGTGCGAACAGCTTTTGACTTAATCTTTCTCTAGATTCAAATCACGCAAAAGAATTCACTCTTATCTAGAACTGTAAAATGTTACCGGCAAGGGGGTGCACTTAGCAGCCTTGAATAAGCTTTTTACTATGCGAGCATTCATTTCTTTCAAAATAACAACGATTTTTTTTTAGGAACAGTTGAATTAATATCAGTTATGATAATATCTATGTACAGTTTCTATATTATGCCTATATACATTATACCTCTTCTCGGTATGTACCCAGTATATTTATTTTTTGCCATAAATATAAATTATGTCATGCCTCTGTACATTTGTAACGTAACTTCACATGTACATATTTTCATACTTGTATATAACAATCTGTGTATAGTATATGATTTTAAATAAATATACAGTATTTACACCTGAGATATGGTTAATCATTTTCCCCCCTTCATTACCATTAAAGCAATAAACTGTTGCACAGATTTATTAAGATAGTGAATCACACTAGACTTTGGATCCATGAATCCATGGTGATCTTGTGTTTCATTGTTCCATAGATTAGGGTTATAATACGAATGCAATGTGGTACTATATGTCGGAAAAGGATGGTGATTGACTAACCAAGTCTTCTGCCATCCACCTGTTGCAGGACTGCTTTCTGTTTATGACCCAAATTGCAGGAAAACCACAAAAAATCCCTCTTAACACCAGAAAGTTTTTTCTACAGGATTCATTGGAATCAGATTTCGATTATTTGAAACTGAGATCTTATTCGGATGTTGAACTCACGTTCACGAAGTATTTATTTCTTTCTGAGGTAGTGAGAGTTCCCTACGACACCACAACTTCCCAAGAACTTCAAAAATATGAATTTTCTGCAGTTAGAGAAGACCGAAAAGTACGCAGGATTAAAAGTTTCACGAATCAGCCTCTACCACGTCCATTCAATAAATATGGACGTGCGTGTGACCCTCTTCCCGCTGTCTTTTCCCCCATCCCCCTCTGTTACTGTTTTCAACTTTGTTTTGCGAACGACCCGCAACACTTAACCGGAAGCAGGGATCACTGCCAGATGGGGTGGTCGTGCGATTATGATAAACAGACAGCAGAGCAGTGGGCGATCATATGCTGATAATGCATTGTGAAGGGAAATGTATAACAAATGGGTTGTCGCTCATTACTGTGTAATGCACTGACGGCGCCTGGTGGGACGTTCCAGGCCGTCGAAACAACCATAACGGGAATCGCAGCTGATGGCACTGCGATTATGTTCGACACCCCGGCACAATGGAGTCACATGCAGTTGACCCTCATCACGGAGGATGGGTTTAATGAACAGCAATGACCCTATTACTTAACCCCCTGATTTCCATAGAAAAGGGAATGAGAGTGACCAATTGTGACTAATGACCACGTGGAAACACGACTCTTGTCCTCCCTCGACTGGAACGCAGTAATTAATTCTCTCACAACGACAGGAGGAGGGCAATCACACCGGGCGGTTAAATAATAAATAAAAACTCTCGATCCCGGACCACATACATAAATCAGTTGAAGGCAATCAATAGGAATAGTCCCTATCAGGAAAATGCACAAAACTAGCTCTCTTGTGCTGTTACGGGCTTATAGCATCAGAATAAGATTGCAGCTTCTTTTATCATCCGCCTCCCTCTCCAGAAAAAGCTACCCCCTGGCCATTCCTAGGAAACTTGCAATACAGAAGAATTGTTTGTTTAGCATCTCCAGTTTCGATGATACACTCAGGTTCGTTGGTTGTCCAAGTCAGAAACGATTTTGACAACCATAATCCGAATTAATGGCAAGCTGGAACTATGGACGCGATAGATATACACAGATAACAGACCTCTGCGCATATTCATTGTATTTTTCCATTGTATATTCATTGCAAGGTTTTCTCTTGTTATGGGCACTTCAGTGGATCATGTTTTTCGAGTTGGAGGGTAGTGGGATAAACACCGGACACTCGTAAGTGGAATTGCGACAAATTCGAATCAGGAAGTCGTCACTCAAAATGATGCCCTCTCGTGAAGAAGCCCTTCGGCTAGCCGCGTGCTCATCCACTTATTGTTGTCAGCGGCATGCGCCGTTTTACAATACCGTTATTAAGAGAACAGAGTGATGGGTAGAAATCCCTCGGGCAAACCAGTTCCGGTTCCGGCTTCCTGTTGGTGATCGAGTATACATAATGGAAACTGATTAACAGTTCCATACCTTACACGTGATGAGGATACAGAAACGGAGGAGACAGAAATGCGTTTAAAAAAATAACCTCATCTTCGGGGATCGGAAATTAAAAAAAATTATATTGTTTCTCTCAGTCTCTTTGTTTCTGTATTTCATTTTTCTGTTCTTTCTACCAGGGATTGTTCTCTTTCAATCCCTGGTAGAGTTAAATCCTATTCATTCAACAACGACAGAATCGATGTGGTCCAAAAGAAGACGCATTTGTAATACCTCATTAGGACCGATGTGGATGGGAAAATTGATTCTCCAAGTCTGGTATTCCGTCGTGAAGAAAATATCAAGAAATATAAGATCGCCATCTGAACTCCCTTGAACAGCAATGACCTGACTCTCAGTTTCCGACCTTGAGGTATCCCCCTTCCATTACCTATCGGAAAGGGACCAAGGATGGAAATCGAACCTTCTTTCGAGAAATCGAAAATATGAATTTTCAATATTTACAATCGAAATTATGAAATTTTATCATTTCATTTTTGCTTTAAGGTTTTAACACGATTTATTATTTATTCAGTGTGATATTAATGCTTTATTTTAGAGTTTATCTTCGAGGAATTATAAAAAATATGAACGTATTTTAAATTTATATCAATCTTAATCGAGCTTTTCCCAACTTCGGAAAGAAACCTTTTCTTTTTGAAGTTGGAAATGGTCAGTGAAAGGAAAAAGATTTTTCAGCATTGATGATATTAAATAGAATGAAAGTTATTTCGAAAGAAGGGCTTCAGAAATGTTTTCAATATCCAGAGCATGTTTGGTTAAAGTATATAACTTCGCGAAGAGTCTGCTTGAAAGAAAATCAAATTCATTGATGTACACCAATAAAGACCAAAAATTAATTACAAAATTAGTTGCTTTAATTACAAAAATTGGTCTCTACATGTACGAATATCCAATTCGAAAATATGTTTCATAAAAATCCTAATTTGACAAGGTTGGAATTAATAATCGGCTTCTTTACTCGAAAAGAGATAATGGTTCTCTTCAAGATGGAAATCCGTCCAGGAAAAATCTTTAATTCATTATTTCCCAGTCCGTGGTCGACATTTTGGAAGTGCATAATTGCTTTTGGTTAATAGAGAGTATCATATCACCAGACCCCACAAAGGAATATGAAAAAAAGGCAGTAAAAAAGTAAAGCATAAACTGAATATCTATTCTGCCTATTTCTATGAAAGAATGTTTCCTTGTTAAGACATTGATCATTCTTTTTCCTCTCCACTCCTCTCTATTCTTTCTCCCCCTTTTTTTTTATGGTGCAAATGCCGAAAAACCGCATCTTTCGCCTAGGCTGCAGAAAGTTAGCGAGCCCCCGATCGTTCTTCGGTGTCTCGCGCAGTCTTAGATACCATCGCGTGCCTAACGCGAAAGCGTGTTTATTTTTTTTCCACCCTGAGAACGGTGGTGTGCAGAGGATTTCCCAACTTGGCAGCGCGATAACTATATATAACAACATTGGATGAGAAGAGGAGCGAGCACGAGCGACTTGCGTGTCCCTGTCCGACATAATATTGCCGGTGGCTGCAAGTTCCCATAGGGGAGAACGTATGGTGGGGATGTTTAAGATGCTAATGAACAACTCGGGCAATCTCAGGCTTCTACGATATAATGAAGTTAAATATCTTACTTTGTGTAGTTAATATTGCAATGCAGTTAATGTCTATTCCTATTTTAAACAGAGAACTGACATCCTGGTCTTTGTGTCATGAAATAAGATTCAACGAAGAAACAATGGACTCCCGGAGGCCCTATATCAGCGTGTGCAGCTCCATCCGTACACCTTAACGACCCCATAATTCCTGGTCGCTGTTTAACTTTAGAAAGAGCGCGGTCCCGTCATATTTTAGTGGACAGAGCACGTGGCAGCAATGAAACGTCCATATTAACAATGCAGAGGGCGCTCTTAATGTTTTCCAGTAGATCAAAATATCATTGTTATACTCTGGTGTAATTGCCACGAATGATGGAGTATCGCAGCACAAAGGCATCGGAACAATGCGAGGTAAAGGAAGCAGCCAGTTTCCAATTATCATACACTACATCCACATAGAAGAGCCATAAACAAGGAAAGTGAATGGAGATGCCAAATATAGCATGATTTGGCATTTCAGCGAGCTTACCCTTAAAGCTGCCGTTATATATTTCCTCTACGGTTTTCTAGTTTTTATTTCATCAGTTTCTTTTAATGCACCTCCATTCCTACAGAAGAGATGTAACCACGTTTTGTACAGGTATTTTGCTAAAGACTAATGTCGTAAAATGTCAGATTATCTACTGAAATTTAATTCGGTGGATAATTTTTATGAACATCCTCAAATAACAGAGTTTTTGCAAACTCTGTTCAGTAATTAGAGAGCGTTGTTAGGTGCGAACACAAAATCGAACGTACGGGCACAAATATGTACTTCTTCCTCATTGCGAGACACATCATTTATCGTCTGATCTTAGTTACTTAAGACTGCATAAAGAAATGAAAAATATCTCTGAAACGTCAATTGTGACACTACTTTTAAACACCCTCAAACTTTGTGGCTAAGCGACTAAGGCTATGAGGCGTTAGAGTATTATTCCATAAATCATAGTGTATTCTATGTTGATTTGTCTGCTTTGCTGGATGAAAGACTTGGCCATGATGTGAAAAATGCCTATAAAAGTTCTTTCTATCTTGATGGGTTCGAATCCAGCCCTTTTACAACATGTATGGAAGTACAACAATCATATCCACTGCCCGCGCGAGCAAAATCCAATCAAATACCACTGAAAAGTTCGTAGCAACAGCTTGAGATTTTCCAACTTTTTCATAGAATTTTCCTATATATGGGTGGTACAAAACCACCTTTTGTTTTCTCTTCTATTTCTTGGCTGGCTTCTTTGATGGCTGCTCGCTGCAAATTTCTGATAAATTTCCATTATTGAACTACTCAGCTAATTTCAAGTAGTTCTGTACTTTGACTATTCTTTTCCCTTTGTTTATTAATGACTTTCTTTCATTTGACTGTAAACCCTGTCCGTAATTTTAGTGATGGTAAATACATTCTTCCTATTTTGACAAACTTTACACCACAAAAATATCCAAGGCATTTAGACAGCACCACAACAGCTAAAAGGCCGAAGACTGATTCATTATCCGATGATTTCCAGTTAATCTATAAATTCAGTGGTTGTAAATTTCATTTCAACATTTCATTTTCAGAAAAAAATTTTCCATCCTAAACTTACAGACAAAAGAGCTCTGCTTGAAAGGGATCATGTTAATCGGTAGCCCTCATCTATTCACTCCAGTTCTCCTCACAGACATTCAGATTCTCATGCTGTAGTCCTGCTTGGACAGGAGGAGTTGTTATGAGCTTTTGCATATCGTGGCCGAGTTAGTCAGCCTCAGGAAGAAACGGTAAACCACAGGTTTTCATCCAGCAAAATATCAAAAATGGTCGTCTAATGCACAAAATTTAGAGATAAGATTTGCTGACTCAACCGTTGTTATTTCTGAGAACATTAAACTAAACAAATAAACTAAGGCTACGTCAGTGTTGTGTATAAATTGCGTGTATTTGTAGTGTGTTACCACTGCAAAAACAAAAAAGATACCCAAATCCTTGAGTGCGGATGATGCTTATGTTTTATGTTTACGTTATTGTTGTTCTGGGAGCATTAGCGACTAAGGCCATATTGTTCCATGTATATTGTCTGCAAATTACTTGCGTTCTGAGGTCGATTTTCTGTTTGCTGGACAAAAAATCCGACTTTCCGGGAGAAAAAACCACGCTACTCTCGCCTGAGACCGAACAACTCGGCCATGTTGTGAAAAATAGCCCATAAAGATTCTTCACGTCATCGATGGGTCTCGAACTCAGGTCTTTTCCACCCGATGTGGTGGAGGACGGTGGTCCTATCAACTGTGCTGCCCACGAGGGCGGCAGATAAGGCCAAACAGCCAGTTGGTCCCTGGTGTTTTGCTCGTATGTGCGTTGTTAACCCTTCCATTGACCGTTGTTAAATTAGTGAACATATTAAGCCCATACGTTCTGATGAAGTACAGTACCAGCAAAATGTGGCACCTTTAAGTATTATTTAATATTCCAAGCAGGAAGGAAGGGATTCGTGTAGTGCAGCTGCATCTGAATATACAGAACGAGGCATCGAATTTGTTGCTTCGCTCCTCGTGCGTATTAATCTACAGTGTGCAGTGGTTCCCAGTGATTGTTAACCGCACTTAATTATACTTGCTAAGAGGGCTGCTAATTGTCACATGACCTTGTCAAGTGTAACAACATCATTAATTCGAAACATTAACGAAAGATTTTATTTTTATTTCGTGGGTTCGTCTCTTACGTGTTCGCAAACTTCGCCGAGGTTTCTCCAGAACGTGGAGCATATTCCGAGGGAAACTTGAATATTCAAGTTACATTTACTCTTAACAGCGTTCATATGAGCGCAAGGTTTAAGCCGGTCGCGTGCTGACTTTCATGTGGCACGCCTCTGTACGTGCAGCTGGAGGCAGAAACTCGAGTCATCTTCGTGGAAAACGAAGTACAATGGAATAGAGCACTCTTAATACATCGAGTCTCATTCTATGATTACTCCCGCTAATTAAAGAGCCGCCCTAAATTAAAATATTCCCATCAGTCAGACCTAAATGTTTCTTCCTGTTTGTGAAACGCATTATGCCAAGAAACTAATTTAAGAGGAGTTCGTTTGCTGAAAGTTGCATATGCAGGAGGTAAACATCTTTGAATAGGTAATTACACCCGTATGTAAACTAAGCCTAAATGAACGGAGCATGGCCTCCGCTTTCCCCCTGCCTCTTTCCCACTGCTGACAGCTTATTTCTATTAAAATTTCCTACTAAAACTAAATTAATATAATTTGCTTAAACGTTTAAGTTCCAAAAACCTTTGAATGGCATCAGCAAGCGATGATGGAGTATTATTTTCGATCGGCAAGCTTAAAGTTCGAACTTCGGAATCGTTTATTATAAAGTTTGTTGGGATTTGACGGAAACGGTCCCTGCATTAACCTAATGGCATCTGCACAGGATTGCAGGTCCCCCATTCAAGGAACCAATATGCCAAGGAATAATTTCAGTTAAACGTACCCGCGGTTGGTCTCCAGAACGGTATTACTATAACCTCTTATCGACATGTGCTCTAGCTTCCAACCTTTCTTGACCAAATGCGATAACTTATTTACTTCTCATACTTCCGATTTAGTACGCAAAGTTCAGCGTTCGTTATAAAGTTTCTGCTCTTGGTGGATGATTAACGTGGTTTGGTCCTCAGTATAGCGCTTCTAAGGTTGGATAAAATCAAATGTTCTATCCAAGCAACGTCGTTTATAGAAACAGCAAATTGAAAATGCTGTTCCCATATCTGGCAAAAACTTTGAAAATTTCGATCCAATGAAAATATTCAATTTCATAGTTTTGGTAACTTTTATACAAATACAATTGTCCATTTTTTCCCAAGTTATTATTCGTGGACGCTAAACAATCTTAACGATTGCTCAGAGTTCGTTCCTTATGACACAGACAGAAGAAATCGGACATGCTGCATTTACTCGAATACATTGTTCATTATATAACCTTCTACAACAGTTTTCGACCGAAAAATTAAGGAACAATTTTGGTGTAATTTTCCAGTTTATTTTAATGTGGATATCCCATCAGGCAGTAAAATCTATGATACCTTAGTGAATATTCTTGATCAGAGAATCATATGTTTATTGCTCACCTCTCCCCCCACCTTCAGATAAACAACCACCAGTATCGCAACGAGAGGATGCTTTCATTTAGGCATTTGACTAATTTAAACTGCATTTATTTACAAGCTAAAGTGGCTAATAAAATGCAGACAATACTGCAGACAATAACCGAAGACATTGTAAAAATAATTCACTTAACACATCGATCCACGTTCAAAGCTACCAGCAGAGCCAAGATGGATATCCTCTGTTCATTTTAGAAACCCGCCGCTTGTCCATCTTAGACCATCTTGTGCCTTTTATATTCTATATCCAATTCTAAATAAAAAAATAATCCACACTGACCAGAATAAATAAATTGCTCAACCAGTTCCCAAAAAGAACTCAAAGGACAAAGAAGTTCTACCTGATCACTTTTGGCTTCCAGGTGCTGAATGTTTTCGAAAAGGCAGTGCAACCAAAGATATTGAGTCATTGTTTCTACCACAGACCCCAATACCAACGTGAAGTGCTTAACCTTACGGATATATTGATTCAGATACATAAAAGGCAATTACTAATAGAACCAAAATGGATAACATGTTTCTTAAAAGTCCCGATCTACGTATGAAAGAAACTCAATCTCCGCACTGGTGCAAGCTACACTCAAGCTTCACTTTAATAGTAATGGAAATCTTAGCTGGCACCCTGAGACCTGTTCATTCCTCTCCTTTATGAATCTCCACGACGGCCGTACAATTATCAGAGTTGACCCACAAAGTAATATCCTCTCGGCTTCCTTTTTTCGGAGCGACATTTGAGTCCTGCTTTGTATCATCGTCGAAGTTCACCCCATCAGATAATATGAAACACTCAATGGTCTCCAATGATGAAAACGCCCATTTTCAGTGTTTTGACCCTAACGTTCAAAATACTACAAACGATCAAATTGGAGAGTTCAAAAATTACTCCGATTTAGCTAACAGCAACTAACAGGGAAACAAATATCCTCCATAATTCTTTCTGTTACTTGCCAAGCAGTGATAAAGTTCTATGCCACACTGATTGAGGGCTCACGTAAAATGAAAACCTGCCGTTTCATCAATATGAAAGCCAAGACTTATAAAGCGAAACAGGCGCTTTGATGTTTACAAATTCACTGGCTTCAGAGACACCAAAGAATCAGCTCTTTGCTTTCGAGGTTGATACTTTTTTTTTTTTCGAGATCGAATACCGGTTCAAAGTTAATGTTATCAATAGGGTTGCAAAATGACGGCTTACCATTTCTATGTCAACCTTGCATTCCGCCATTGAAATCAAATCATGGAAGCTTCACGTCATGGATGTTTCCATGGTTTGGTTATTGGACGGATTAATATCAGTCCCATCCATTGAAAGAATAAGAACTGAATTCAGGAATGTGGCGATTGATGTCATCAACAAAAGGGACGTTAATCCAGAAAGATATTATAATGGCACGGAATATAGGAAGAATAAGATTGAAAATATGTACCAAACCAAAGAGGACTGCAGCCTAATTCTCTCCAAGAAACATAACCAGAAAAGAATAAACAATTCTCCTTGCGACTTCATTGTTTAGATCCTCTTTAGCACTATCATCTTTGTGTTTCAACCTGTTTGAATGCTTAGCGCACTGGAACTTCCAGGCCTTCAACCGTTCAACTTAATACGTATTTGAATTCCACTCAAATGAAATATCGAAGCCAAATCTTGTTAATTTGAGTGGATCACAGTATGAAGAGAGTTTGTGCAGGACTCCGATACTCTGCGATATGGGAATTCTGCAGTCCACATCACACAACGAACCATTTCAAAACAAAAGTATATTCAATTATAATTTAAATCCTCACAGTTCACCTTGCACCTTAAAATCAAATATATTACAGGTCTTAACTAAGTAAATGCTACTTACTTCGTGTTAAGACAAGTATGTTAGAAAAGGTATAGTGATGCTTTTTATAACAAGCTAAAGTTCGTTGGCGGTGACTATGCTAATCGTGTTTAGATGTCGTCATAGTAGCGCATAGGCATAACTTGAACGGCAGAATGCATCTTGTTCGGTTTTAAATAAACACAGCAAAGTTCAACAAGTTCTAAGGCGGCGAAAAATAGTTGGACTCAAGGTCCTACAATATGGGACTCAATCAACCGGATTTCGGTGGCTCTGTAGTCCTCACGGACCACTGGGCAAAACACCACACCTGAGTGGAAGACAAAAGTTGAATTGCCAATCGTCGAGACGCATTTTGACAGAGAGACGCCCCCAGAACGGCCAAATGTGTCCAAAATGACAGACTATGACAAATGACAGGTTACGCTTTGAGGCCCAATTAGGGAGTTTGATCAATTACTCTCTCGTAGCGCGCCTTTTTGTGAAAGTGAAAGGTCTGGATTAGGATGAAGATAGATAATGACGGTGCCTGAGGAAGGAAAGAAAGTTACATTAGAAGTAATCATACTTCAAATGTAGGCGGCATTCCTCACTGAACAGAATTGGACAGACCACGAAGATCTGCACTGGAACTCTTTCTGTCCCATCAAAACGTACCTCTTGGAAACAAGCAACAACTGTTTTTCGCCACAGATAGTTGATCTATGGAGGGCGAACTAATTCTCTGCACGTGGCCTCCATTCTGACGGAAGTTGCGGCATCTTAACACACACACACACACACACACACACACACACACACACACACACACACACACACACACACACACACACACACACACACACACACACACACACACGGCAATAAGCATTATTGATTGTCCATCAACGTGAAAAACGGACCCTTAAAAGAGAACGATAAAACCGCCCGGAACGATTGCTATAAATACATCTTAAATACTGTTGTGTGTGTGTGTAGTTTCGCAAAAGAATCGTAATTCTTACCCGCGGCGGAGGAAGCCGCACTTATCCAACATCCATCTGCGGGGCCCAATAGAGCAATATCTCTAATGCTGTGTTTTGCTGCTCAAAATTACAAAAACAACAAATTACTCCCTTATTCTGCTTCACGAGGAGTTTGGAGCGTTCAGAAATGACCTTTTACCACATTTAAGATTGCGGGTAACCGCAGTTTCTGATGCAATTTACGTGGATGGCGACCAGCTGGAAAAATAAACGTCTCCAGCCTATACAGCACTTTACCATTGTTTCAATGTTTTTATTAATTTCTCCCGTGTCATTATTGATGTTTTTATTGTTCCAGCTAAACTGTTATAGTCTCTTCCAACCATATGGAGAAACCTGTTTTTTTCTTTCATTCTTTTTTTTTCTTCTTCTTCTATAGGTAGTTCGCTCGATGCCAGATGCTCTTGTCCCATGCCTCCCAATCTCAACGGTCATAAAACTAGAGATCCTTTTGGCTCCATCTATCGGCAACGCTACTAAACACTAGCCTTCGGTTACTAATGTGTTCTAAATATGGTAATTTCGGCGGTATGCGTGTAGACCGGTAATGGTCAATTTGTTTTGAAGATAAATTACGTTAAGTGTTTCCAATCGGATAGTAATGAAAGTGATCACAAGTTCTGCTCCATCCACATTATATATTCGGCGAAGTAATAATCAGTTACAGTACGTACACGATCGGAATACAGAGAAAATGATTAGAGAATTCTTGTGGGCAGAAATTCCAAGTGAAGGGGAGAGAGAAAGGTTTAATTAGCGAAGTAAATGAAGTAGTTAAGTTTCTAGGTATATTTGAAGCCCTGTTATCAGTTTTGCGACGACTTAATGACTTTGGTTACCGAGTTAATACCGAAATGGCAGGTGAAGAGGAACATTGTTGATCAACCATTGACTTAGTTCCTTCCCCGTTCTCCCCACTAGTAGAAGTTTCTGATTACCACGCTTGCAATATTGTTGGGAATTACCAGCAGACGATAGCAAGATATAAAATTAACAACTAACAATGGAGCAAAAAAAAATAAAAATAAAGCAGCAGACGATAGCAAGATATAAAATTAACAAGTAACAATGGAACAAAAACAAAAAAATCACAAAGCAGACGCAAAAATCAGTCTCCTGCATTGTTTTAGCAAATAGAAACGCGCTCAGTAATTATTAACCAAAACCTGTCTTTCTTTTGCAATATACTCTGGCTATTGGTTTTTAGTTTCGTGCTGTCTTTCCTTGTTCTTGGCGCAGTATAACCGCAGTCGTTTTTTGCGCCAGTAAAATCAAAATCAATCGAGCTGTCTTTCCATGGAATAGTGAACGGGCAGGTACAGGGCAGAGGAGCTGTGTTGGAGTGTACACGACACGTGACACACTTCATTGTCAACAGCAAGGACACTCTAGAGCCGTCTGGAATTATACGTCATTGACAGGATGACTACGTGACTAACACAATGGTTATGATTACTCTCCTTCCATATTATTTAAAAAGGCCCGAGTTTGAATCCTATCTTGGTTGGAGAAAATTTTCACGTCGTGGCCGAGTTAGTTGGTCTCACGAGATTAGAACCCAGACTTTTCCAAACAAGAGCAAGTGGATTACACAGCCATGGAGGATATAAATATTAAGATTAAAACTCTGGTACTTTGTCACGTACTGTCTGCAAGTTATTAACATTTTGACTGTTCAATCCAAATTCTGTTTTTGCTCAATTAACACAGAAGCTGAAAACAACTTACTTTTTTAAACAGTTGAAATTCTTACTGAGAAGTAATCGCCATTAACATATCTTCCTTTTATACTACCAGTTTTCCATTCTCTAACATTATCGTGCAATCTATAACATTTGTTTTAAAATCATTTTTAATCATTTGTAAGCATTTCTAATCAGAATATAGAAGTTAAATCCTTGTAAAATTGCTTCAATTTCTTAAATACTTTTCGTACACTGAGCGACCACTTCATTAAATACATCTGTGTAATAGCAGAGTGGTCCCCCCGACTCTAGCCCTCAGAACAACCGGATTTGTTGTGAACTCAACGCGGTGTAGAAAGAATGCCACAGGAACCCTGCTCGGTATTAAGTCAATTGCTTCCATCTCATCCCATAGGGTGCTCAGTTGGATTGATCTGATGACTGGACAGGCCACCGCAGTAGGCTAAATTCATTTTCAAGTTCCTGGAACCAGTTCTGAACAATTCTGGCCATGTGACATGGTTCATTATCATGTTAGAAGAATCTACTTCCAGAAGAATGCATAACAGCCACGAAGCTAATATCGATAGCGATATGCGATGCGATATCGAGCGGCTTGGATAAACATACTTAATGCTTTTATTTATTTAATTATTTTATAAACTGCACATCTAACATAAAAATTACCTTCTTAATCGGATACACTTGCTCATTATTAGCAAATAAACGAAAATTTAGTCATGCTTATCAAAGTTTTAAAAACGTTCTCTGCGTACGGTGGGAATCATAACTAATATTAGTAGTAATAACCCTTAACCCGAGGGTATTCTGTAGCAGCGGAATAAATACAGACATTTAAACCAAAAATAAGTTATAACGGAAGGTTGAAAAGGATCGAAAAATAAGGGGAATGCGATACAATAAAAATTGCACCATAATTCTAAAGATCTAAATGGAACTAGGCTTAACATTTACAGTTTTGATTAGCGTGTGAAGCTGAAGGTCGAATAACGATAACAATTCAGCCACTGAAGAAAGGTTCAGGAAGTACCAAGAAACGTTCGAGAATAACCTACAAGAGAGAACCGAATTCTTACAAAATCATCTGGAGGCAAGCCTGCAGCTGCAAATACCGCGAGCAATATTACACAGGGTGGTTCACAAGAGATTCAAACTTTATGCTTACAAAGTGCAAATCGTCCAGGAAATTAAGCCTCACGTCAAACCACGAGAGGAATTCGCTGTTCATATTCTCAACTGCATTGAAGAAGATGGGCACTTTCTGAAAACTATCCTTTTCAGTGATGAAGCGACATTCCTCCTGTCTAGCAAGTGAAAAAGATTTCGATCTTTTTCACTTGCTAGACATCCATCCAATTCGCGAACACGAGCACGATAGTCCCAAATAAACGCTTGGTGTGCACTGTCCAATGAAAACACTGCGGACTCCGAAAATTACCTAGATATGCTCGAATTGTATGCTGCACGTCAGCTGGAAGATATTCACCCACGTGTTCTATCAGCAAGATGGGGGACCACCACACTGGAGCTTGCACGTGCTCAACTTCCTCAATAAAAAATTTACTAACCGATGGATCGGCCGGGATGGTTCCCTTTCATGGCTCTCCATGTTCTCCGGATATCACATCTATGGATTTCTTTGTATGGGGCTACGTAAAGGGCAAGGTATACAAAAGAAAAGATAACAACGTCACAGATTTAAAAGACCAGTTTGAATAAGCAGTGATCTCTATTTCTCAAGAGATTCTTCAAAACACTTGGAATGAAATCGTCTTAACATTCTACGTGCGATCAAAGGTACTCCCCTGGAGGTTTACTGAAGTGCGGTTGTGCGATAAGAAATTCTTTGAGTTGCTTTATTAAGTGCAGCAAATCATTTTACAATAACTTTTACAATGAAATTATAATCGACTTCGTAATCAGGTGAATAATTTATAGACACCCTGTATATAAATAAAACGATATGCAAATAACCAGCATAATAGTTGCCCTCCCCCCACACCGGGTGGAAAAAGACCTTCGGATCCCGTTCAATAACGAGAGGGATTTCTATAGATCTCTTTCATAACGTGGCCAATTTAGTCGTTCTCAAGGCCAGGGTAACATGGTTTGTTCCTCCTAAAATCTCTAGATTTTCGTCCAGCTAATCAGCAAATCGACCACAGAACACATGCAATTGAAATACATATTATGTGCAGAGCAATGGAGCCTAAGTTGCTAATGCGTCTAAAAATTCTACAACGATAAATCAACACCATCAGGTCAGAAGAAACTGGGTTGCCATTGTCTCAATCCTGTGAGGAGCCTAGAAGATTATTTTACCTGTAATGATGTATCAGTCATTTGGTCTCCTTTCCAATAGAACCTCTGTCATGGTAATCTCGGCCTTGTGTTATTTAGCATTAATGCAAAATTGCAAAATTTGCTCAGTCGTGTGAGTGAAATTCTTCTTGTACGGATGAAATTCTTCATTCCACCCTAAAATCTCGTCCTTTATCTAAACCGTGGTTTTCTAAAAAAATGCGTTAAGGCTGTTAGGAAAATAATATCGTAAATGGCTTGTATCCAAATCTCCAGCTTTTTTTTTATGCCTCCATCAAAGCTTTCAACAATTGTAAAACAGTTATTAGCCAATCCAAACTCGATTTTGAACAAGCTAAGAGTAGAAAACTTGCTTCTTAATTATTAGCCTCAACTTCTATCCATCTAAACTCCCATCTCTGTGACGACCCGATGGATATATTTTATCCTCAGCTAAAGACATTTTATAACTGCACTTTCGATGATATTGATAAATCACCTCCTGCCATACTAACCACTACTAATATTCCACTAATTTCCTCGTGTGGTCTTCCAAAAGAAGATTGTTTGAAGAATTCTGAATAGTCTTGATGCCAAGGAAGCAACAGGACCATTCAGAATTCTTCAAACAAAAAATCTGTGTTCCAGAGCTTTGAGCCGCTTTTCGTTCCACTTGTGATTTTCCCTTCATGAAAATTTGCGCAAATCCAGCCACTTCCTAAAAAATGGTGATGAAGCTCTTCATTCCAATATCCCCTATTGCTCTTACCTCTATTCCTTCCAAAGTAATGGAGAAAAATCTATCATTGCATACTTTTAAACTATCTTGAAACCTTACATCTGATCAAGGATTGACAATATAGTTTCCGTCAGCGTCGATCTACTTGTGATTTATGGGCTTATGGTTTCTCATATTTGAGAAAATTCACAGGAAAGTTTTGGAGAAACTGAAGCAGTTGTTCTTGACATTTCCAAAGCTTTCAGCATGTTTGGCATAAAGGACTTCTAAACAATATTCCCATCTTATGGTTTTCCATCTGTTTATTTTTATTTCCAATTTGGTAGTCAGTTCTCTCTCTCTCTCTCTCTCTCTCTCTCTCTCTCTCTCTCTGACCCCTTGCTTCAGGTGATTGTAGATGGCTTACTTTACTAATGCTAGCGTTTTCCAGCATTCATTTCTTTCTCCCACTGTTTTTCTTTTGTATATTAATGATTTTATTGTCGCTAGCAACTAAAGGTATCAGAAGACATCAGATCTGTCATTCTCTGCTCAATTTTTGCTCAAAACGTCAGGAGCATCTGCAATAAGCTACACTCTCTGCAATCACTCTTGTCCCTCGAGGAATTTGGGATTATTTGTTTAGCAGAAACCTGGATGTCTTTCAATAAACAGCTTGATACCCTGTTGAGTACGCATCTTATCATGCAGCTACTAATGATCGTACGGAAAGAAGAGGAGGAGGCGTTATGATTATTTACCATCGTAATTTTTCACTTTCTTGCCTAAAGATAAGCAGTACAGAACGCTTTGAAGCTTTATGTGTCAATGTTACAAGTGGAAATCACCTAATCCAAATTTGTCTAATTTATCTTCCACCCGATCATATACAAGACTCCAGGGATGAATTGCAGTCATGGCTCGCGACCCATCTCACCCCTGATAAACCAACCTTTCTTACGGAGGACTTCAATATGCCCACCACAAGACACCCTGAAACTATACGAGACTTCATTACCTTCATCGAAAATTTAGGGCTGGATTTCCTTGAATCACAGCCTACAAGGGGCAACCAGGCGTTGGACCTAGTACTGTATTTCATCGTACTGCAGATTTGACGCCCACAATCCCGACCTTTGCCTTTAATTCAGACCACAAACCACTAACCTTTGCCTTTACTTTCCCGTCGATGCCTCCTGATGATGATGAAGTCCTCACTAAAACCATTTTTTCAGTTAATTTCATCAAGCAAGATGTCATTGTGAGTTTTCTCACCTCAATCAACTAGGATGCTCTTTCCACCCTGCCGATCGATGAAGTCACTAATGGCCTTGCTTCCCACCTGCCAGCAGTGGCTATTCAAGGGGCTTCAAAAACCATCAAAATCTCCAAATGGACAAAACAATGGTTCTCAAGAGACCTGAATCCCGCCTTTCTAGATAAGCAGCTTGCCTTCAGGAAATGGAAGAATTCAGGAACCACACATGATTTTATTAACTTTAAAAATAAACGGGCATCTTTTCTGAAGCAAAAACGACAAGCCAACTATAGATAGATAGCTAACAGATTAGTAAGCTCGAAGCGGCCATTTTCAAAGCACTGCAGGAATATTCAGATGGATGAGAGCCTCTTCATAGAATGGGCAGACAGCACTTTTGGTGAGAGTTGCGTAAAGGAAGAATGTAATCGTCCCTTCCCCATCCCCTTACCCGATTCGATTCCCCCGTCTACACTTAATATCACAAAAGAAAATCTGTTGAAAGTAATAAACGAGTTACCGAACAAAGCTATCGTTGGGCCTTATAGATTTCCTTTGTTCATCATTAAAATATCCTGTGTCTTCATTGTGGATGTTCTTTTACATATCTTTAATGAAATTTTGCGAACATCTTCAGTAACTCACATTACTGTGTAAAACCCATTCCGAAGAATTCGAGGCCTAAAACTGCGAAGAATTTTTGTCCGATTTCAGTGGGCTCTTCGCTCCTTAAAGTTTTTGCAAGAACAATCCTAGTGCAACTTATTGAGAACTGTTTTCAGCACAGACCATATCACCTTCACAACGTCGTCCCTGGGAGATCTACTACCACCAACCTCCTTCAAACGCTGTTTCACATACAGGAAGCTTTGAATTCTCGAACGCAGCTCCACATAATTTTTCTTGACGTTAAATCTGCATATGATAGGATTTCCATCACATCTTTGCTTAACATCTTGAAGAGCCACTTCAGGATCTCCGATAACCTCCTCGCTGTACTCAAAAAAGTTTGCAGGAAAGACGGCTCCTTGTTGAGCACAACGGTCTCTCATGATCCTTTACTGTCTTCAGAGGGGTTCCACAGGGTGGCGTTTTGTCAGCAGCGCTGTTCGCAGCGGCTTTGGAACCTCTGCTAGCAAACTTCCAAAACATGATATCGTATGCTGACGATCTGAAGCTCTTCATTCATTCAGATCAGCCGGAGCAAGCGCTCTCTGTCCAAAGAGCTGCACCAAACAAATCTCTCAGATCAGCACATTCCTTTAATACATCTGTCTTGAGCTAGCCGAAAAATCTGTCCAGATGACATTTACAAAGAGGAGAAGAATAAATCCAATGCACATCTCTATTAATGGACACCTAATTAAACTTGTCAACTGTCACAAGGACCTAGGTTTGGTCTGGGATTCGAACCTGTCTTTTCTAGAGCACTTCAAGGAAGCAAGAAACAAATTCTTCGCAGCCCTTTGGCCTGCTCCACAGGAACTGGTTGGTTACGGCAATAAGAAACTAATAACTAGGTTTGTCCGAACTTGTGCGGTGCCGGTGGCACTCTAAGCATCGGAAATCTGGTCCTTTGCTGTTCCGACCTACTTGCGACAGTTCTTGGGGACTGAGTTCTGCGATCCCTCAATAGGACTTCAGGACATCCCCTTACTATCTCTAGGGGTATGCTACATTCGCTGCATGGAATGATCCCTTGGAAACAAATCATCACCATTCGCAATATAATTACCCTCTCCAAACTCATTTCGGGTAGACTGGATGCTCCTAACATCGATAGCCTTATCATCCTGCCCACGAAGAACACCAGAATAACTAACCGGAAAACATCTTTGATCAGACCTGCCCTCAACCAAATCAGTTCGCTCAGCCATATGTTCCCAGCAAACACGATTGGACTCCTCAACGACCTGAATATCAACCCTGAGACGATTTGCGTCGACAAAGCCTACAGATCAAAAGTTTTAGCTGATACCTACACAGTCCTGCAATTTTAGATCTTTCATATCACCATCGCTTTACGTGGCTACGGTGTTAGAGGATGATATGCGCTCCTTCAGCATCTTTCCGGCATCTGCGCTCCTTCTTCTGTTCCTGAGAGCCTGCAGCATCTTCTCAGCATCCCTGCACTCTTCTTGGACAGACGCTGAACGTATTTAAAGTAAGATGTCGGATCTAATCTGTCTTAACTTCTGTAATTAATTATTGATTTGATCTCTATATATTTCATTTTACCCAATATCGATATTGTATTCACTTTTATAATTCTGTTACCCTCCTAGCATTTGATTGCGGTCAAGGGGTGGAGGTAACTTTTCTTTACCTGATTAAATAAAATAAATTCTTCCACTAACAGGAAATCCTATCCGTATTTTTGCCGATGACAGCATATAGCATTCCACCTTCCAGCTTGAGAAACCGCCTGGGCCAAACTGCTTAAACTTCTCGAATCTCTACCAACAATTCTTTAAATGCCAATCCAGATAATTCTTCAATAGAGCAAAGAAAACTTAATTTATGTTCTTTTTACGAGCACTGGAGCAATAAACTAATCTACTGCTTCGATGTCCTACTGCTTCGATGTTTGTTCTCGATGACACTCAGATTTCTAGACAGGGTCAAACATATTTATTCAGGATCACCAAACTAATTTCCGTGGCCTTAGCATATCACAAATTTTGCTTCCTCCGTATCAAAGAAGCTGGGTTTTCTTTCTGGCTATCGGAGTTACTCTTCTTCTAAACAGCTATTGACTTCGTAGTCCTCCGTAGCAGCTTGATCAGCACGATACTTACAGCCTACCACTCGTTTGGAGAGGTTCAATTCCCGTCGACAACTGGAGGAATTTAAAGGTACATTTTAATCCAGACTTGTTGGCCGAGTTCAGGTGGAACGAACAAAGTTCAACTGTAAGTTAGGTTTTCAGCTACCACAGCATTCAAATCGGCCCCTGTATACACATTCTACTCTCTCTCTCTCTCTCTCTCTCTCTCTCTCTCTCTCTCTCTCTCTCTCTCTCTCTCTCTCTTGTATATGAATTTATATAAAATAAATTTTCTGTTTATGCTCAGGATGACCGCACGGTCAGAGGAGTTCACAAGATATAGAGAATACCAGAAAAGACACCACACAGTATTTAGCAGTCACAGGCTTGAACCCTGATAATTCAAAGCACGTGTATTTATGCACCCTTGTGATTGACCACTCGGCAAAGGTATACGAGGTTTGGCAATAAAGTTCCGAACTGGCGCAATAAGAACAGAGAGAAATAGCCCAAAAATGGTTTTATTTTTATTCAAAGTAATCACCACCTGATTGAATTCACTTATACACCGTTCTAAAAGTTTCTAAAAAGAGTGAGCGAAAGCGTCAAAAGAGAAAGACGTTAAGTTCGGCGGTTCCGTTTTCCTTTATGTACTCAACGTCCCGAAGTCTCTTTCCTTTGAGGACAGTTTTCACCTTGGGAAAGAGGAAGAAGTCCGCTGGCGCTAGATTGGGAGAGTAGGATGGATGGTTGATTTCTGTATGTACCCTGCTTTCATATACTGTATGCCCATTAACTGCTGAACCGATAAACTAAAGCTTCTCCAACATCCCGAAACAACTTCAATGGAATGGAGTTCTAGATCTAGCGTTGGATGAACAAAATCACGGGGTGATACTCACTACGGCAATGTCAATTCTGCACACGAATTGCAACACCATTCCATTTATTTCTTATTATATTTGTATAACGACCGCCAAGGGTGCGCTCATAACCTTAAGTGTATTGTGCCTGCAGAAGTGTGTTCATGGACCGATCTGCAAGTTGGGCAGGCCGAAAAAACATGAAAAACACTACGCCCACCGTCTGATATCGGTGAACTGTAGCCTCAAATGAACAGGATTTTATACATTCGTCCAGTTGTCGATGGAAACACAGTCCTTTCCAAAGGAGTGGATAACAGCACTATATCATGCCGACTTTACCATCCCACAGATGGACCAAATTTTTACCAAGATTCGTCAAAAGAATCCCCTCTCTTGACATATTCCAAATAACTTGCCCATCTTCCCAAAGGCAAATCAATAGCAGAAACTCGCTACTTCCCTTGAGTTCCAATTTATATTATCCTACAAGTCTAGAACACGTTTCCTGCTCACTCTTTCACCATATGATGAGAAGGTGAACAAACTTTATATTTTGTTTCGTATATCTTTTATTTATACCGGTTTAACTATTTATGCCGAAATCATAAATGGTTAAACTTAAAAATAAGAGAGGAAAATCCACTAGATATTTTTTGTCTTCCAGAAAGGGAAGAAAACCTTGAAAATTATAAAAATTTGAAGTTGTGGAAGTTCGTAAAACAAAATGCAACCGAACAGCTTTTAGTGATTCCAAAACTGTTCTTTGAGGGTCCTTCTAACAATGGCAGAAACATTGGATAAGGATATATGATCGCAAAAGGATCTTCGAAAAGACCTTTTTTCGCAAAGTATTTCGCACAACATTAGTCTCCGTACTTTTTAATCGATCTCGATAATTCAGTTGACACATAATTCCCATTACACGAGGTCCTCCTACACCGAAGAAGTGCAGTAGTCATTATACGATTTATTAGGAAGACTATTTAGAATTTGGCACTTAAGGAAGGGTTAACTGCAATTGTTGTCGTTGCAGTATAATTTTATGTGCATCAGGGATTAAGGCCATGTTTCTCCGTGTACTGTCTATAAAAATTGAGTGGTTCTGTGGTCGATGTGTTTGCTGGACGAAAAACCCGAGTTTCCTGGGGGGGGGGGACAAAAAACATGCTACCTCGCCTAAGACCGACAAACTAAGCCACGTTGTCAAAAAGACCAATAAAAATTCTATTCCTCACATCATTGACAGGAGTTGAATTCAGGTCTTTTCCATGCGGAAAAGACCTGAATTCAACTCCTGTTCTACCAACTGTGCTACCCAAGCGAGTTTAAAATTTAAATTTCAAAACAATGCAGTTACTTAAAGTACCTGTATAACTTATACCTGTATATATTCGAAGCTAAATAAACGTTAAATGATTCCAGTACATCCGCATTGGTGGGTTGAGCAACTCTTCTACTGTACGCCATCTTGTTGCAACTCAAATCAACACTTATATTGCCGAAATACCATTGAGAATACGTCTATCGGAGCGTTATGCCAGAAAGATATTCTACGCTAAAAATCTGAAATCAATTTAATTTTTAGTAGCAGAATCTTAGGCTTCTAATATCCATTAGAAATCTGGCGCAATGATCAGTGCAATAGATTGACCTTTCGCATAAGCATTTAGAATTTTTTTTGTTCGTTTTTGGGAACGCTGCAGGCTTTTCTTGGCAGTTGTCGGTACTCCTGCATACCCGAATATTAATTCAGAATCACTTTCAAACCGGATCCAAACTCAACGTACCATTAGACTCACCTCATCAACAAATACACGAACCAACCACACAACGCACTTTTGCTGTTATTGACTTGCTGACCAAACTCGCGTCTATTTAAATGCTCATATTTGTGACGTAATATCCCTTTAAAACGCAATTCTATTGGCTGTCTGAATTTCGCACTGGCTAATTGCTACCCGGGGTGTTTTATTACTGCCATTTGTTTTCTTTAAATGTGTGGGCGGTCTTCCGAAATGACGATGCCGTAATGCTTACATTTATACTCGTCCCCCCCCCTGCACGTCCCCCAAACTTCCCTGTGCAGGTGTGATTACAGCCTCCTAGATAACAATTAAAACGTTCTTGCTCTGTATAATTCCACTTAGGTAATGAAGCTCCGTATAACGATCCACTCAAGAGATAAACCGAACCGAACAGATAATCGAAAGGTCTATAAGGGCCGTCGGCAAGCAGAGAAAGAGCGCGTGGGGCATTTTAGAGAAAGAGTGCGGGAAGCGTTTGTATACGTGGGAACTGACTGATGAGGAGACGGGCAAATCTATGCTGCCTCAGTAACCGCGCGTGGATCAGGTAATAGGCCGAGGCACGTTAAAGAGACTTATTTAAGGGCCGGGTTAAAGCAGAAAATGGAAAACACAGTAATGGATTGGCGAGTGGAATTAAAACAGTAGAGAGAAGAGCAAACGGCTGCCAGATATGCTCGCTGTCGATGGAAACGATTACAGAACATGTCGGTTGTGAATTAAAGGTATAATGAAAGCGCTCGAGACCGAACTGCTGAGAACTGATGTTCCCAAGGCACGGTGGATTTAAGCAGCTGGGAGTGCAGATAGAGGCTGGTGTTAGGAGTAGGCAAAGAGGTATTCAAAAGTTCTGACACGTAAGTTTGTATATCTCTGGTGATGCTCATCTAAAGCCGTTTACCCAAACAATTTCCCTAAACTGGATAGCTTAGTTTGTGAACCGTCATGTGTTTAATGGTAGAATAAGATTTTATTCAAAATTTTCACATTTATTGTTTTGATTTATCTGCGCGCATTCGGATAACTGTTTGCCTTTTTATTTGATTCTTTTCCTCCTCTCTGCCTTTAAATCTTTGAATATTTATTTGCCTTCACATTTCTTCATTAAAACTTTGCTCTTTCTTTAAGGAAGAAAAACCTTCTTACCGGGTAAAATATATATTTAATTTGCTTTCGCTGATGATACTTTTTTTTTTACTTTTTTTTTTTTTAATAATTTCTGCCAGTCTATTGGGTTTTATTTATTTGCTCTAGGACTCGAATGAACTTGTATTCAATACTATTCACTTTCTGCATTCTTTTTATTAATTCACAAGGCACAAGTTGTTCCGTGCGAGAATTTGCTCACATTTATACTTCGGATGCGTGGACACGCACGACTTGCATTAAATTTTTGAGTTTCGAGCAAATCTGTGCAACAGTTGCATTGTTATACGCGCCCACGCTCAGCTCGCTGTAGTTATTTATTGACAGGCGTGTGCACGCACGCATTGTATTGTTGTGTTGAGAACTCAAAATTGGTGCATGGAAGAAGACATTGGGAATCATCAGTTAAACTCCGTGGAAGTGCTGTATACACCCAGTGGGAGGGGAGTTTATTTTCACACTCCGGAACACTGCCAGTCAAAAAGAATTTACAACTTCATTGTAGCTACTACAACAGCGTTCTGTCAGCGGTGAGCCGTGCAATTATTTATTTATTTATTGACGACTGTGGATTGGAACACACACTCCATAACCACTCCCATCTGTCCCAAGTTCGCGCCTCATCCAGAGTCATGATGGGTTCAAAGAAGTCATTTCCTTCCTCTTCACATCCTGTTAAGTCCTACAGACATTTGACTTATTTCTCATTCTAATCCTATTCCCAAAATATTTCTTTTCATTTGAGACATTTGGAGAAGCCACTTTTGGCAAAGACCTTTTTGTACCGCAATGTCTTTGTAAAAGGTTGTCATGGACGATGGCTTAGACAGATTCATGACCGATATCCAGCTTCCTGGTTACAACATCAACTGTCGCACCGCCGATCCGCCCTAATGACGCTTGGTGCCAAGGCTTGTTTGGAAAACTTCGATTTCTAAGAGAGAAACTTTCGTCCAATGCGAATTTAGAGGATGAAAATTTCATACAAGGTTTCGCGAATTCTAAATTAACTGAAGTCTCCTCACTGGACCGCCACCTGTTTTAAATAATGATTTTTCAGAAACAGTTTAAACTAATAATCATGTTTTCTTAAATATTTTCTTTCTTCATCTATAGGTTTGCAATCCTGAACAGTCACCCATTGCTTCTTTCTTCCCAAAATCTAGTTTATCAATTAATCTATTATTTATTTCTATTTGTCCAGATGTTGTTGCTGTTTTTTGTCTTAATTCATTAGGCATCTGTACCCCATTAACTTCCAAGTAATCTCCATCAAAACCATTTTGAGGATCAAGTTTAAGAAATTCAGTGTTATTAGCTTTAGATTGTTTTAGCTCTTAAATCAGATAAGTTATTCTTGGCGATAGCTAAGCCATCCTGTTCAGGTAAAGCTAAGAAGAATATTTATATGTACTAATATATAAGAATAACTTATATAGAATACCTCCAACACAATACTTCAAGTATAGCGTCTAACGTTTCTGTGACTTTTATGAAACTTTTCAACATCCACTGTTAAAAATTGTTTTAGAACATCGTTTTAATTATGAGCTTTTAAATGTACTTTTCTTCTCTGCAATGGACTTTAAAGGTTGAGGTATGTCCTGAGGATTATTCCTTTATAAAATAATAAATACAGAAATGAAAATGCCACACATGTGAAGAGATGGATGAAAAGGATGAAAGTTATAAAATTAACTCTTTCGGATTGGAACAGAAAGTTTATCAAGACAGAATAAATGAAGGTAAAAGTAAGCCTAATGCTACTTTTGCAGAGGCAAATCTATCAAACGAAAATGGGAAAAATGATAAAGCAGATCAATCAGATATATAATTTCAAATTCTCTAATGCTATTGCAATAGAAAGGCCTAATCCAGCAAAATAGACTTTCGTGCCATTCATATTCGGACACCTGCATATCTAAAAATAACCTTTACTTACGGGAACATTAGTAACGTGTCCTGAAATCTTTAGCCTATATGACAGACTCCGTGCAACATTGTCCACTAGTTTTATTTTATTTTTTGTAAATATCTTCTGATTTGGTCTGCCATTCGGCTTCAATGCAGCGACCAGTTCAGCTCTTCTTTTTGGGTAGTCTCTCCTCCCACGCACCAGACGATCCCATTCAACCCAGAGATTCACTCGAGGATCGACGTCAGGGGTTTAGGCTAGTCACTCCAAATTTTCGACGTTTATGTCCTCAAGCCAGTCCGTCAGAACTAGGGCTTACAATACCGGTCAAAATCTTAATACCGGTATTTCGGTATTTTTAATTTATGAAACCGGGATACCGGTATTAATACCGGAATTCCAAAAAACAAAAGTTTTTCTCAATAAATTTTGATGACAATTAGGTGCAATAAAGTAAGGAAAAAAACATGTACTGTAATTACTTGAATTCGTGTTTTAAATAAACTTTTATTGCAATAATAAATATTCTGAAAAAAAAATCATTAAAATACAGTTATTCTAAAAACAAAAAATACATATTGTTACTGCAAAGTTTAGTTATGTTTAAGCATCCACACTACCTGTCCGAATAAAGTGAGCTCTTAAAAACATAAGCAATCAATAGTAGGATCGTTTAATGTGGATCCAATTTTGGTACATATTTCATTAGGCAGAAAATGCCCTTTCGGATTCTATTCTGGTACTGAGATAATCGTAGACAATCTCAGTCCATATTTTCTAGGCTTGGAACTTTTTTTAGCAAAAATAGTTAAAAGGAAATTAATCATCAATTTCCGACTCAAGTTCATCTTTTAAAATCTCATTGGAGTCGGGCAATTTCTTATTTTGGAAAGAATTTGCGGAACACTGATGTTGGTCTTCCATGGTTGAATTATGTTCATCACGTTCTGAAGGCGAAAACATTTTGAAGTATAATTTTCACTATAATATCTTTACTGAGTCTGGGAGAGAGCAAAGAGTGAGGATAAGGAATAAAGAAGAGAGCAAAGCGTGCAGTATATATGTAAAGGAATTCTTCACATATATAAATGCAAAGAACAGAAGGACAAATCAGATTCGACCCTTAAGTAATGGACGTGGGATAGTATTAGATAACATAGCTAAAGTTGCAGATGAACTCAACAGTTACTTTGCATCGATATCTACATAAAAAAATCTTTGTGTCAATGAGATATTATGGAAGTGAAGTTGAAAAAAGTGTAATTAACGATGTTTAAATTTCAAATGATTATTTAATGAGAACTTTGGCGCCTACAGGCGAGTAAGGCTCCTGTGGTTGATGACATATACCCTATAGTCTTAAAGGAAGCGGCAAGTGAGTGCTTTGAACCATTAAGGCTAGTTATGAGAGCATCACTGGACTCAGGAGAAATTCCGTTGGTGGTACCAGGCAGCACGGAAGTCCTGATAATGTCCAGGAGAACTTCCTTACTCCTATTTTCAACAACCTGGAAAAAACTCCTGGAGATTCCGTTGGATTGGTGCAAATTGGAACATAAAGGCGGTTCTAGGAGTGTAACGGGAAATTACCGACCGGCCAGTCTAACTTCAGTAGTAGGGAAAATCATGGAGGCAATGATCAAGGGTGGAATTCAGGATCATTTAGATGGAAATGGAATTTTGTAGGACACAAATCATAATTTTGTAAAAGGAAAATAATGTTTAATTAATCTGGTTAGTTATTTTGACAGGGTCATTCAAGAGCTGGACTTTGGGTATAATTTCGACATTGTTTATTTTAATTTCAGCAAAGCATTTGACTCAGTGCCACATGAGTGGTTACTTTATAAGTTGGAGCAGGCTGGAATCATAGGGAAAATCCTTAGATGGATAGCACGATGGCTTGAGGGCACCAGATAGAGGGTTATGATAAATGGTTATTCCCCAGATTGGGTTAATGTAAAAAGTGGGTTTCCCCAAGGATCAGTATTGGGACCACTGTTGTTTTTGATTATCATAAATGACATCTATGAAGGGATGGAGGGCGTGAGAGCTAAACTTGCAGATGATGTAAAGATCAGTAGAATAGTTAATGATCGCCGCCAAGCTGAGCTTCTTCAGAGTGACCTAGATAGACTTTCGGGATAGTCAGGAAAGTGGCAGCTATGTTTTAAGTCAGAAAAATGCAAGGTATTGCACATGGGGAACAGCAACCCCAAAATAACACTTGGTGGAGTTGAACTAAATTCAGTAGTGGAGGAACGGGACTTGGGAGTTATGATACGATCAGACATAAAGTTGTCCGAGAATTGTGGACAGGTTGCAATGTTGCATGGTGTCCTATCGATGATTTATCGAACATTTGGGTGGCGCCTCCGTAGCCAGGTAGGAAGAAGCAGCAGTGCGTAGCACACACTTCTGTATTAGACCAGGGTTCGAGCCCGTCACCACCAAATACGGAGGATGCGGAAAGGTCAGGGAATGGCCACCGCATATCCCGGAGCAATATGGCCTTAGTTGCTAATGCTCCTAAAAACCAAAAAAACAACAACAACATCGAACATTTGCTAGTAGAGATAACGACGTCATAATCCCATAAAGGTGATTTTAAAACCTTTATGTGATTAAATTATAAACAATTATTATTTTTAAATTAGTACCGAAAAACCGGTATTTTTTGTATCAATACCGGTATTTCAATACCGGAAAAAATTACCGGGATCCCGGTATTGAAAGCCCTAGTCAAAACGCGAGCAGTATGACGTAGAACGTTGTCCTGCATACAACGAGTATGATAACTAGAAATTATTATTCAGATACTCACTCTGATCTGATTTTTTTTCCAAAATTCCTGAAACCTGGAACAGTTATCAACCATCTCTCCACCATTCATTAGGATAATTTATCTTCACTATCTGTTGCAGAGGTAACCCAGACCCTAGCTGAGCAGTTCAGACATATCGTCACGATCGGAGTGTCTAAACAAGTCAGAATTACTGAAAGAACCCAGCGGTGGTTCCATCCGGATATGAAAATTGCCTTTAGAATCAAGCAGAGGGCATATAGAAAATGGTTAAAATCGAGAAGCAGTACAGACCATGAAACCTTCAAAAGGGAGAGAGAGAGAGAGAGAGAGAGAGAGAGAGAGAGAGAGAGAGAGAGAGAGAGAGAGTTTCCTTCGCTTCAAGAGAGGAGCACATCAACAGTATATATTATCCCAAATTACAAAATCCCGGAGAATTTTCCCAAAGTGCAACAACCATCTCAACATGGATGAAAAGCTATTTGAGGAGTGGACTCGCATATCTTTCGATCATCAAGATGCGACCACTGAAGTTTCAACCCTACCTAGTGTAAACCAGAAAACTCTTTCTGCCATGGATGATATTATTATCACTAAGAAGCAGCTCATTGACTTGATAAATGGCCTGCCCAACAAAGCTACTAAGGGCCCTGACGGTATTCCACTGTTTATAGTTAAAGTGTGCTCTCTGTACATTGTAGACCTTCTCTTAAACATCTTCCAGGAGATTCTAAAGACAGGCACCATGCCGGAAATCTGGAAATCTTATTATGTCAAACCAGTCCCTAATATTGGAAATCCCAAGACGCCTAAGGACTTCCGTCCAATCTCCATAGGATGCACATTATTAAAGATATTTGAAAAACTCATACACCCAGTGATTATTCAACACTGTTTTTCTCACCGACCACACCCTACCTCCACACAGTCCTGCACCATAGGTCCACGACCTCTTATCTCCTCGATACCCTCTTCAGAGCACAAAATGCCTTGAATGACAGAGCCCAACTGGACATAATCTTCTTCGATATCAAATCTGCCTTCTATACTGTCTCCATTCCTACTCTTATAGGCATCTTAATAGAATATTTCAAAGTATCTAACCAAATTGTCAGCATTCTGAAGTCCTTACTACAGCGGAGACACTTAATTATAGCCAATGGAACTCACCAGAAAACAACCTATGCAACGAGGGGTGTACCACAAGGTGGGGTGATGTCGACAACCCTCTTTGCAATCCTACTTGAACCATACCTCGCAAAAAATCCAAATTTCAGCTCCTTCGCTGATGATCTAAAATTCTTTATCAATTCAAAAGACACCAAACAAATACAAGTAATTAATAATAAAATCTCCAAGCAAATTGACTTTTTACAGAGAGCTGGACTCCAACTCAATAATGCCAAGTCAGCCCACGTGACAATCGCGAAGAGGAAGGTCAAGAATGACATTCGAGTTACAGTTAATGGTGAGCCAGTCCCCAAAGTTTCATTTCATACTGACCTGGGACTAATGTGAGATGAAGATTTAAATTTCAAGAAACACTTCCTAAAGGCAAGGAAGAATACCTATGCTACTTTCTGGGCTATCCGCCAGGAGCTCGCAGGCTGTCACAACACCAAAATGATTGGACAATACATTAATAGGATTCTCACACCCATACCACTATATGCCTCAGAAATCTGGTCCTCTGCATCTACCTCTCGATGTAACAAATTTCTGTCAATGGAATGTTGGATTCTGCGGTGGCTGAACCGTCTGGGAGGGAACCCGTTCACCATCTCGAAATCCATTCTTCCTGTCAACCTAGGCATGACCTCCTGGAAGCTCACTGTCCTCAAAAAAATATCTGTCAACACTCATCAAGCTGCTAACTTGCCAGGTTGATGCCCCATCAATAGAAGATATCATCGCACTAACAAGAGGAAGAAATAGAAGCCATCACCCACTTAGGATGAAGCTATCAAACTTGGACTCCCTAAAAGGAATGTTCCCATGTAACACCATTGAACACTTCAATACCTTCTTCATTGATCTGGTAAAGTTTGAAGTCCATAAAACCTAATTATAGACCAAATGTGGACTAAATCACCAGGATTGCTGTGAAAATGTAGCAGTTTTTATCAGAAATTTGTATGATATGAACAATTAAATGCAATAATATAATGAAAATAAATAAATCTGTTAGGTTAGTTTATGATAAAGAAGTCAACCCGTGCATTTAACTCTTCAATTATTAAGATCTGTGTTATTTCAAAGTGAATACAATTAAGTAAATGTATATATCTATTTAATAGTTATTACTATACAATAATTATATTGTAAAGATTTGAAAATTTGTATAAAAGTGTATAATGTATATTTCAAAATTTCTGTACACCCTCCTAGCCCACTAGCTGTACATGAGGTGAACCCTGTGTTAATAAACTGATGATAATAATAATAATAATAACAATAATAACGGATATGCTGACAGGCATGAACCTTCCCCGACGTGCTGTTGCATACGTAATGCATTATTGTCCAGGACATCTAGATAGACTTTAGCATTCATGATTTTGTCTAAAACGACCCATAGTCCCCGGCTAAACGATGAAAATCAGCCCCAGATCATCACGCGGCCTCCTCAAAACTTCATTGTCTTGACGACTCTGTTCGAGTGGTAGCTTCCTTTTGGCCATTCACCACACCAAGGCACGATCCTTAGACCGATAGACCAAGTACCTTGACTTGTCACTCCAAAGCACAGCTTTCCATTGGTCTACGGTCCAAGAATGGCAGACCTTACACCAACCTAGACTGCGTCTAGTATTAGGTGGGGTGATCAGTGGCATGTGGACGGCTGCACAACCGTGGTGACCCATATCATGCAGCATTCTGACACCGCACTGGTGCTGATATGTGTCCCAATCTTCTCACTGAGGATATGTGTGTGTGTGTGCTGCGACAACGTCCGCGCTTGCGTTTTTAGCGGACGATTCATTGCAGGCTCTCCTGTCAAATTCCATCAGCTCTGAAAGTTATCTGGATGGGTTTCGTGATGGTTTCAGCACCAGTCCGTTTCCAATTTCAGATTACATCACAAATCGTTGACCTATCGATCTTCGTTGCTGTTGAAATGTAACGTACAGACCGATTGCTTTTATGGCGTCTTATAATCATTTTTCACTGGAAGCCTTGCAACTCGTCGATCGCGACATCTTGCATTTACAATCGGATTATTGTCTCCTCAAACGCCTACGAGCATATTAAACTATGCTCTTAATATGCTCTTATTAGTTTACTCTTAGTAAACGAATATTTAACGAACTAGTTATTCATTTGTGGGTGAATCTATCTGTAAGGCCAGATAATATAAATGTAGATAATATAAATGCAGTGTTAAAAGTATGAAGAAAGCGAGATGACCTCCTTTTTGATTAGATGAAGTTTGATTGGTTATTGTGGGCTTGTGGCGCATCAACAACTTAGTCCATATTGCGCCTTATATAATACGTCTGTAAATTCGGTGTTCTGTGGCCAATTTTGCTGTTTGCTGGACGAAAAACCTACCCGCTCCTAAGACCGACTAACTCAGCCGCAATGTAAAAATACCCACAAAAATTCCTCGTACATTGACGGGATTCGAAGGTCTTTTCCACCCGGTGTGGGGTGGACGGTGTTTAGACCAACTGTACTATTCACGAGGGAGGGCTAATATTAAAAGAAAATTAATCTTGTTATAAATATATTCTAAATATATATTATACACTTCCAATTAAAATTTTTTTTCTGAATTTATTTTAAATGTAGCACGCTTCAAATTCATTAAAGTTTTATAATAAAAATTAATTGTACTTTTGTTTCTTTTTATGTCATTACGTTAATTTTTTATATATTTTCTTTTAAATTTCATATATGTTCAAAAAAGAGACATTAAAAGAATTTTAAACAAATAATAAGTGTATTATTAAATATACTCAAAAGAAATAACTTCCCGTTGTTGAATATATAAGTATAGCAGTGATTGCAGTGTGGCGCAAAATTTTAGCGTATTTAAACACTGCACAAGGGTTCACGGAAACTGGTAATTAGGGGGGAAAGGATAAGTACATAGTATATAGGGTTCAGGGACCAGGCGCCATAAGGGTTCCCCAAATCTAAAAGCCAGAAAAGTGTTGTATTTGGTTCTGTTGTATTCTGGCTTTTGGCAGCAGGGCCTTTGGTGGAACCCTATGTTGCCCGTACACAATGCTAGGAGGTAATCCAGGCTGCCCATTATTATCTGGCTTGTCGAAAGGGAAAAGGGGAAATAATCCCAGGGAAGGGGAAAAAAGCCACATAGCAGGGGTGCTGGGCGTTGGTGTGGATTTAAGCTACGAATCCTACCCATTCCAGGGACTCGGTTAGCAATGTCCCAACCTGGGAAACAGGGAGTAAGGTGATGTAGATCCGCGTTTATCTGATGATATGGGTCAAAATAGTGCGTTTAATCGCCGTCCTCCCCACACCGGGTGGAATAAGACCTGGGTTCGAGTCCCATCAGTGATCCCAGGAAGTTTTATGGATCTTTTTCAAGCAAGATGTACACAAAGTTCATTATACAACAGATGTTATCTCACCGCGTTTCTGGAGCATGCTATAATTAATCGCAGTTTGAAAATATTTTATTACTGTCCGTACTGAAATGTTGCTAAATGGTGAAAACAAAGAATAAATTCGCATTATCCCGTCAACCTGAGTGAGTTTTACAAATGAGGTCAGTTTTCATGAAAGTGTTCATAAAATTCTGAAGTTTTGTAATAATGACGCAGTATTTTGAAGCAATAATATTTGCTATACCAATTTATGTACTACTTCGTTCAATGTCCTCAACTGCTGAATATGAATGCCAGAAAACAAACAAACAAACAAACAAATAATGGCTGAAAAGTCTGTTCGCTACCGATTCTCAAAACCACAAAGCCATCTTCCTGCTGCTATCTATTACAATGACTCCAATGTTAGTTATCAACCCGGACAATAGATGGCAGCACATAATGAAAGCATTTCGAAATTTCGAATATTGAATATGTTATTAAAAATGTAATAAATCGAAAAACGTACGTTGTTATTGTTGTAGGGTTTTAGGAGCATCAGCGACTGAGGCCACATTGCTTCCTGTATATTGTTTGCAAATTGCGTGTGTTCTGAGGGCGATTTATATACAACACTCGTTTTTTATTGTTCTTTTTTTTTCTCCTCTTCTGAATCGGGAATGCTGTAGTGATTTCTTGTGTCTTCATGGCTTTAAAAACTGGAAGTTTTATGAAACAAGTCTCCTCATAATGTTTGTGTTGTTCTGATGTTTAATTGCTATGCAGCAAATGCAAAGGATGAATATTGGTTGAACAAAAGGAGGTGGCTTATTTCTGGATATTGCATTGCTTGCGAATATATGTTTGTCTGCTTATTCGCATGTCAATGTGTGTGTGGGTGGGGGGGGGGGGGTGGAGAGAGAGAGAGAGAGAGAGAGAGAGAGAGAGAGAGAGAGAGAGAGAGAGAGAGAGAGAGAATCTTTTGGATGCATTCGGAGCATGTTTTAATGTGTACAGATGTGTTTTCGGCAGAAGGCTATGCATTTTGAGAATGTAAAAACCGAATTTTCATACGGAGTTCGTGAGACGTTTATGGGAAGTTTCATGGTAAACTTCCCATGAACTATATTTGTTTTGAACACGAGAAGTTTATGTGTTTTTGCACACAGAAAGTTAGTGATTTTAATTTCAATGACGCTGCCAGGATTCTTGTTAATAAGAGATGCATTGTGGTATTTGATGCTAACGGGATCGATTTCTAATCGCTGCTGTGTGAAGCCTGTTTTCATCAATATGAAGTATCGATGCAAATGCCTTCCTGTTGTTAATTATTGTTCAAATCGTCGATGAAAATCAATGGACCAATGAAAATCAAATCCTTAAATGACATCTTGAATACTAGAAAGCACTAGAGAATAATTCCCTCCTCTACCGCCTTGAAGGAATTTCGTGTTTTGTTTTTGATGTATATTGCAAGTACAAATAATAGTAGTAAAAATAAACAATTCTATTATTCTTGTCATGTTATATACTCCCTATCAGGGGGAGCAGTTTCCACCCTTTACTAATATTAATACCAAAATCACAGGGTAGTTTTTATATCCGCCTATTATTGTTGGTCGAGGGATTCTCTGACTGTTCTACAGGTGTTCAGGATTGCGACTTTCTGTAGTTCCTTGTAGGTGTTCTCTGGGAGGCCTATTGCTCATAGGCTCTTGTGTAGGGTATTTCACACCATGCCGGTGGTTAACACGGTAATCGGGATGGTCATTACTTGTTCCATATGCCACATCTATTTGACCTCCTGTCTTAGGCCTGTGTACTTCCTTATAAGTTTTTTGGAGATTGCCGGTGTTGGGTATCACTTTGTCGATCAGATAGGTAGCCATTTACTTCGTGTCAACGAGTGTTGTATCCAGTCGGTTGTGCGGGATCTTCTTGTCCGTTGAAATGACGCGGTATGTGTACAGCTTGTCTGTTGGGGTTTCTTCTACAGCCTGGAGTACGTACTTTTAATACGATACACTTTCTTTGATCAACCAGTATTTCCTCGCTAGATTCTGAGATATTATCCTGCCAACTTTGTCGGGTCTGTGAGTGCACTCCGCCTGAATGATCACCCTGCATCCTGTGATGATGTGTTGTATCGTTTCTGAGGATTGCATCGTCAACACCTGTCGTCTGTCACTCAGGGTTCCTTGGCGATGTATTTTCTAGGTGTCGATTACCTGGTCTTGGATGACGAGCCATGCATTGGAAGCTATTTTGTTTATGTGGTGTTGATGGAGATCAACGTAGTTCTGCCATGGAGTGTCTTCTTTGCCCATCTTTCTATTTCATTTCTTCATTCTGGTCGGGAGGATCTCCTGGTTTAGGTTAAGTTGACTGCTTGCCGCTTGTCTGTCATCCTGGTACGGTAGCGCTGTGTTTTTCTGGCACTAATCCCTTAGCTTCTCAATCGCTTACTTCTATTGCTCGACGAGATCCGTCAAGCCCTAGCGGACTTCGGGTGGTGTTGGCGGCCCTTGGCCATCATTGTCCTTTTCTTTCTCATGATCTCCTCCAGATTAGTGTTAGCATATTGTGTGATCTCGAAGGAGTATGATAACACTGGACTAAACATTTGGCACTTTGAAGATAACAACCAAACAAAGAAAAATTTTTTTAAAAAAATCGACGTTTCAGTATTGGAACACGCAGTCTCACACCTAGTCTGTGTTTCATGAACAAAACAATTAAGCGAGTTTAAAAATGATCTTTTAATATCTATTTCTGTACAGTTTCTCGCATTCCAAGATATACAAACAGCAGCGATACCATCATGCGATTTCCTTTTCAAAATTTTTTTTTCATCTGTCGAGTAGAAACGCCAAAAACTTTATAGCAACTTAATTAAGTCGGACATGACCACTGTCTTTTCTGATAAACGACGCTTTGTTGCGATCACCTTGATCTTCTTCAGGGCAATTTAAAAGAGGAGAATGCTGTACATCCTTCTTCTTTTTCATGTGAATATATATCGCTATTCCTATAATAACAGCTACGACTGTCACTAAGGCAACTGCAATTCCTATAGCGGTACCTGCTGAAATATTGTGTCCTGTAAAAAAACACACAGGGAAAATACAGTACTTTAGCTGAAATCTTTATTAAGATATAAATAAATATTGTTAAACACTAAAGGTTGTTAAACACTAAAAAGCATACACTGTTTTAAATAAGAATTATAAGACTATCTGTTCATATTAGAGATATAAAAAATGAGAACTTTTCTGCTGATGGAAACGAAAACTTTTGCAAGAACGCCACCCGATTTTCATTGGTAAACACATCTTCTTTCCTGAAGAAAATGTTTATATTTTGTACAATGCCTCTTTCTCAATAGAGCAGTTCGATACTTGGTACCCTCTTCGGGTCAAACTTCCCAATTTTGCAACTGGGTATCGGTTCTGCCTTTCTTATCGCTCACTGCAACTGCCTGATAATAGGTGGAAGTGCATTACTTTAATGTTAATAGTACACTAAAATCTACTTAACAGTTCGACACAAACCTTGATTCTTGAATGTTCAAAATCAGTTGGCAAAAAACAGCAAGCCTCAACTAGATGTTTCATTCTAGATTTCATACAGGAATTTGACACTGAATTAACAAAAGGAATAATTTTAATCCGCCAATTTTATTTCATTATTAGGGAATTTTAAATACAGTTCTCTTGACTTTTTAGACAAAAAATCCTATTTATTCAAAACCATGATGCAGAGTTTATCAGGTTGTGAAACAGCCTGATAACCTCGGCATCAGCCTTAACATCAATAGTCCAAACGACGCTGTAGCGCTACTCACGAAGCAAATTCCGTAATTAAAGAGGTGCAAAACTGTTTTCTCAACAAGAGGTTTGGCCATTAGCTCTGAAAAGTCAGCGGCCATATCTTTTGGAAATCTGTTAAAGAAAGTGATATTAGGTTCGGCATTAGTGGTTCACAAGTCAGATAAGTCAAGCAACATCTAGGGTTGACATGAAATTTGAGCACCAAAGCTAAAACCCTTGCAACCATGTCATCAATTCGGAAAAAGTTGTTGGCGTTCGTGATAAGCAACTATTAGCTTTGTCTCCAAAAATCCCACAAAAAGAAGCACATGATTGTCATCTTCTATGAAAACCAAACAAATAAGCACATGAGACTCGAATATTGGCTCACAATGCGACTTTATCGTTTTGTTCTGACCATATCCAAAACTATTCTCCTGGAAAGTGCTCTTCGCAGTGCTTTCCAGGCTTCATCAGAACTGCTCATCGATACAAATCACACATTGTTTTCTAAAAGTTCTTGAATAAATAGATGGCTCAGAGTTGAAAACTTTATAAGACAACATAGGATTTCCCAGTCACAGTACCAGACGGATGGAGACCAGTACATTCGAAAAACCATAACCAGGTCGTATTATTGAGACTAGGATTCGCTCTCAAGATCGGTTCTAATATTTCTGTGAAGAGGGATGGAAGAGAGCACTGCGCAATGTGGAATTCCTTTGGGTACCTGGAGTTAATCAAAGATTCTATCAGTTGGGGAAGGGTACCAGAGATTTTGAAGTGGGTATTCACTAGGCGCAGCTATACACATGTCCTGTCATACGCCGATTTGGTTGAGATAACTCGAACTTCTAATCTTTTGCGAATTATGTAACCAAAAAATAATAATTAAAGGTTTCGTTTTCGCACTAGCGTTACTTATTTTTATAAACAAGATTTAAACTGATGCAATAGGCTAAAGCAAAAATGGCTATGATATTATTTTAGGACCATTTCTTCTTATTTATTATTATTTTTTATTTTCCAGTATTTTCAGTTTCTGTACCACCTGTTGCTAAACCGAGTTTTGCTATTGAACTAATATATCTGACTGTATGCTAATTAAACATATGAATCATCATTCGTACTTTAAACCAATATCCAGTTGTAATCATGTAATACTGAACATCGAGTAATTGAGCTCTATGTAATGTAATTGAGCTTTGAACATCGAGTTTCAAAGCATTAGATATTGAACTGTGTATGCTTTACCTATTTAACAGATAATCGATTTATTAAAAGGGCTCATTTAGATCCATTTCCACCATTCTGATACAATACAGACATCTCGTTCTTTGAGAAATGTGAGTAAGTTGCAGAAATTACCACCTGGTATCATCTCAGCACAAATTAATTCGATTTGGGTTTTGGTTTGGTTTTGCTTTTGATTTGGTTATTTTTAAAGGAGGAGGCATCTTTATTTGTCTCCGAATCTTCTAAAAATGTTATTTTCTTGGCTGATTTTCACAGTGTTCTCTATCAGACCAATGGGATAATGCAAAGTAGTGGTTGTTGTTGCACCATTGTGTATGTCTGTACAAGTGTATTTATTCTAGGATTTGCTACTTTCTGTGGACTAAAAACCCCGAAACAACTCACTATGACAACCTGCTTCGTCCCCTTGAAATTGGCTAGACATCGGCAACACTTGTAACGTAGATTCAAAGTTCTCTTTCCAATATTCACGATGGCTGCTGATTCAATAATGCATAACGATGCCATTTCATACGCATTATTTTCCATATCCGAAGGATACATCCGATTTACTACGTTCCCTCCAGCGAAAATTAGCAGTTTACATTATCTGGTTTCGTCAATGACGTAAAAAGATTTCTAATAAAGATTCTTAATATTGTACTTACCATGGAGCACAGACTGGGAAACTTTATCTTTCTGTACACGTTCAGCTGAAGAAATTGTGGACGACTTGTTTGAAGGAACTAGAAAATGCGGATGAATAAACAATTTTGTATTTATACGCTAATCAATATATTCAAAACAGGATGAACTAAAAAAATTCATTTGAAAACTATGCTCTTAGAATTTGTTCACGAATTTTAAAATCCTTAAAAAAATGTTTTTACGTATTTCGCAGGATCTGTTTCAGTGAATTCAATAGATTTACTGTATTCCTTGGGAAAAAATTCTCTAGGCAGGAGAGGTTGTATAGTAGAGAATGTAATGATAAGTGGGAGTTGTCATGACTGACTCCGGCACGTGGAATAGATATGAGGTCTTCAAGACTTGGGACATTAAGTACTCGGTAAGCATTTTAGAAATTAAGAGGATGTTGCTCGATGCTATGCGAACTCGCCAGGGGGTGATATTTAGTTGGTATATAATACTGCCTTAAAGATGGTGAATGAGTTGCTTGTTACCTGATCAGCCACAATGGATAATCTTTATTAACAAACAAAGAACAAGCGGCCCCTAGCCAGAAACTGGCAGATCCGCTATGTACATACATACATACATATTATATACAATGACATACATAGTCAGAGTCATGTTAATTACAATGTCATAAGTGAAATGAACATGTAACATGTCCACACAGCAAATCACATCACGCAACTAATCAGAAGTATAAATTGTGGTACAGGAACCACAAGACAGCAGTCTTTTTCTGTCCTAGGAAGAACGAAAACTGCACCCACTGGAGGTAGTGCTATACCAGTGGGCGCTAGCTAATCCTGTATCCACAGCTGCCCAATCTGGGACACCAGCTAATAAAAAAAAAAAAAAAGAGTAGATGGTGGGGTGATATCAGTTTTAAGAAATATCGATAGACATTGCAGGTCTTGGGTTGGTTCCTTGTTGTTGATACGATAATAGACTTGAGCAGAGTTGCTTTCTTTTGATGAAAACAGCAGAGCAGAATTGTTGTAGAGCTGAGAACGATTGAGAATTTTCAGTCAGTACCACTTCATTTCCTTCAGAGAAGTTGCTGACAGCAGCTTGTAGTGTAGATCTGTCGTCGTGGTACAGGTTGCAGCGATACAAAATGTGCGTCCAGGTTTCCTCAGCACCACACAAGCAGAGATTGGTGTCAGACAAGCCAAATTGAAATAGTTTGGAGCCGTGCCAAGTAAGTATATACGATGTTGTTAGGCTGGGAAAAAACCATTGGCGGACGTTCTTGTTGAGAGGGAAGGTAACTGCAGGAACAAAAGAGCGGGTGACTTGACCAGTAGTACTGGAATCCCATCGTGATTGCCACACACTGACAAGTTCATTCCAGATTCTCCGTTTCTCGTCTTCGATGTTAACAGTTAGGTTGCATGAGATGCCGAGAATCTCGCCGGGAACTGTTCTTTAGACGATAGCATAGTCCTTTGAAGATGACATGCAGGTCTAGTGGTAAGACTCCAGCAAGGACCTGCAGAGCAGCAGAGGGCACTGTCCTGAAGACCTGGAGCTTGGCAAGCAGCATAATCCGTTGAATGGAGATGAGCTTGGAACAGAGTTTAACATTAACGGCTCTATGAAACCAAACTCCCGAAGTATATGTTGTTATTGGTACGAATACTGCTGTATAATATAGTAAGAGAGTCTTCCTATTTAGTCCCCAGTCCGATTTGGAAATTCGGATAATTTCTGCAGTGAACTTCTTAATCTTCGAGGCGAGGTGATTAATATGAGAGGAGAAGGTTAACCTGTCATCCAAAATTACGCCAAGATGTTTTAATTAAGGTACAAAAGGGATTTACTTACCGTCTATCTTTATATTAGGAGGTCTTCTGTAATCTAACTTGCCCTTAAAAACCATCAGTTTTGTTTTTGTGGCAGATATTCGCAGTTTATTTATACTTGACCACTTGATTAGCTCAGAAAGAGTTATATTGGCTGATTGTTCTAGTTGAAGACGCGATCGACCTGGAATTAGAAGAACCAAATCATCGGCGTAGGCGAAGGCAGAGATATTGTTAGGTTTTTGCGCGAGCCAGCTGTCCAAAACTATGTTCCAGAAGAGGGGTCCCAGAACTGATCCCTGGGGGCATCCTCTTGAGATGGTCCTTGCGGGAGACTGCTGTTTCGAGATTACTTGGATGAGTCTATTTTAGAAGTAGCTTTTAATAACTTGGAATAGTTGCTGGGAGCACTTGGCTTTGGTAAGACAATTGAGAGCGATCTCCCACCAGAGGGAATCGAAAGCTCCCTCGAAGTCAATGAATATGGCTAATTCATATTTAGCCCTTGAAGCTGATATGTGGTTAACTAAAGAGACCAAGGCGTCTTCACAGGATTTTCCCTTCTTGAAGCCAAATTGAGATGGAAAATATTACGTTTTGAATTTCAATTAAATCTGCTACTCTGGGTGCTAACAATTTTCAAATAGTTTGCCAAGGTTTGCCAAAAGAGAGATGGGTCTGTATGCTTTGGGATGAGATTTATTTTTGTCCGGCTTGTGAATAATTTTGATCAAAGCTACCTTCCAGAGATTAGGAAAAATCTCCTCAGTAAGACATTTATTGTACATAGTTAGCAGTATTTCTGGAAAGATTTCGGCAAATTTGATAATTACAGCATTTTCCACAAGATCTAAACCTGGACATTTATGGATATTTATTTTGCTTATGGCCAGCTTTAGCTCGGGAAGAGTGAAGAGATCCGTTTCATATAAGGAGTGGTAGATTGAGTTGCTATTCCTAATAGATATTTGTTCTGGAGTTTCTGTGGTGAGATCGTCCAGGGGAAGCAGGCGATCTGGGATGCCATTAACCGAGTCATTCCAGTTAGTGGTTTCTGCATCGTTGTTCACTACAGTGTTGAACACTTCATGAGGGTGAAACTTGTTTTTCCTTTTATATAATAGACCCCAGGGATCAGAATTTCCTGTGTAATTAACTAAGTATTGCCAGGAAGCAAGTTTTTGTTTTGCAATTGTATTTACGTATTCTTTCCGCTGGCCTTTATAGATATTTTTTAGTCTGGTGACTTCTGGTTCAGGCCAGGACCTTCTCCGTTGAAAGTCTCTGCGTGCTTTATGTATTTTTTTGCACAGAGTGGAAAGTTCAGCTGTCCACCATGGAATTGTAGCATGCTTGCTAATTTTCTTCTTAGCGGAGTGTTCTGTAGCACGAAGTAAGGCAGCCTGTACATAGAATACATATTCTGAGGCATTGAACTGGTTCAAAGACCGACGAGTGTCAACGTTAAAATCCTGGTGAGTTGAAGACATAAATAGAGGCCATTTGATGATTTTGATAGAAAATCTTCCAAGATCTTTTGGAGGAGGAGAAGGTGGGGAACCTGTAGTATTTGGAATGAGAGATACCTTAAAGGTGATTGCTGGGTGGTCACTGTTTTTGTAGTCAGTATGTATGGTCCAATCAGAGATCCTCGAGGAAATGACAGGCGTTGAAATGGTTAAATCAATGTTTGATTCTCCATGGACGTTTGAAATGGTGTGCGGTTGGTTGGGTAAGTTGTGCAGATTTAAATTGTAGGTGAATAAGAATTCCTCGAAAATCCTACCTCTGTTGTCCAAGATACTGCTGAACCATAAGAAAGATTTTGAGTTAGAATCAGTTGTAATTAATAAATATGTAGGATTTAAAGTAGCAAACACCTGTTCTAGATAACTTTGTGATAAATTAATATCTGCTGATGGTGGACAGTACAGTGACAGTAAGTAGAATGAAAAAGTTGATGTAGAGACTAAAATACAATTGGAATTGTGATTACGCAAGCCAGAGATAACAGTGATATTCAACTTGTCGTTGAATATGATGATGGCAGATTTAAGATCTGTTTCAGAGGACTGAATGATTCTTGAAGTCATGAGAAATCCCATAATTTTGGAAGATTGCCCATAAAAGCGCTTAGAGACCTAAGGTTCCTGAATGCACATAATATCAAATACATTTTCCGTTGTAATGAGCCTGATCTCATCGGCAACGCATCTAGAATGTTGTGCATTGATCTGCATGATTGTAAGTTGGAAGGGACAGTCTAGTTTGCTGCCTAGCTACGCAGAGAGAGGCAGAATGCCCATCACTGGTCTCGAGATCGCTTGTATCGCTGGTTGTTCATTATGATTACCAAACGATGGCATTACCAAGAGACCTGCGAGCCAGATATCTGTGTTTAGATATTTTTCTATATTGGGACTTTTGATCTTCATCCGGAAAGAGGAGCAGGATGGATGCCTGGTGTGGACCTTGATGGGGGGTACTGGGTATGTCGAGCTGCTTTAGAAGGGTTTCAATTTGTTCTACTGTTGTTTCCGGGCATAGTCGACTTATAAAAAATGCTGGAGGGCTTTACCCTCCTTCCTTTACGCTGCACCGTTTTAATACCTGGTGTGTTAGGATTAGAGCCAATAACTGCATCACGGTTCTGAGCTTCTTGGGTGAAGAAGGTCTCCTTGCCTTGCTTGGGAGTAACTTTACTGCTGATAGGTGCTTATTTCATCCCCCATGCTCTTGTTTCAACTGTCTTCTTGAAACTACTTTCAAACTGCATGTGGTGACCATCAGATGTGTTTGTTGCATTACTGTTCGTTGTTGGTTAGAAGTAATGTTGTTGTTGTATGTTTCCTGCAGCTGTGTTTTGCTGCAGATATCTTGATTTGGGTTCTTTGGATTTTGTATAGTTCAGTTCTGAACCTCTGACAGTCGTTTTAGTTGGTGTTCTGGTGTTCTGATGCATCATTTCTCCTTGTGGAGCTGGTAACTGGTGTGTAGTCTGGTTCGGTCGATTTAGCTGAGAGGGTCTATCACAACTTAATAAGGAATCTGGAGTTTTTCTTTGTGTGATTTTTTAATAAATTCTAAGTAGTCAGAATTCCTTAGCATTTCTTCCAGAGGACTAGAGACCTCAAGAGCAGGTTTATTATTAATAATCGGCACCTTAGGTTGCTGCGGTACAGTCTCACTAGGCGCGGAAGAGACAGGATCTGATGTTTGAGTACTCACTTCCCTTTTGAGTATGGCTTCCTTTTCTTTAGTTGAGCTATTCGGGGTTCTTAGGTATGTTTCAAGAGTATTGGCTATTCTGTTAATACCTTCAAGAATCATCGCAAAGCCATTTGTTTTCTGCCCTTCTCTTTGCAATATTAAATCCTCAATTTTCTCGAGACGTTGTACCCAGTTTTCTAGTTGTTTTCCCATTGGTTGAGATATATTTTTTAAAATTATTTATCTCGCTAATACAAGTGGCATGCAATTCTGAATTTTGTCTTTTTATATCTCTGTTTTTGGTACCGGGTTCAAAGATCACAGCAGATTGTGGGTTACGGTCTTCTGTGTGGGTTTCTGCTCCGGGGTTCCTCGGCTCAGGAATGCCGTCCGAATCAGGCGGTTCAATAATTGTAATGTTATTTCGCATATTCTTTGCTTTTCTAAGTGTTTTCTTCATTGTGGTTTTCCTGCACGGAAATCTGAAAGCGTGAGTGATGCAGGTCGGGGAGTTATTCCTAGAAACGAAAGAGCTACATTTAGTTGGCTGAACACTGGAGGCACGTGTTGGCCTGTCACTTAGACGTTTTAATTGTGCACATTCCTTTCGTTGGCAGTTAGAGGATTTAGATTTCTTCATGCTGTTATGCCAAATGGTAATTTTTAAACAATTGTTTACAAGCCCTAAGGATACTTGTAGGGTAGATCTATACTTAGACGGAGTAGGAATTTGAATTAGGGGAAAATTCCTAAGGAAATTGATTGGATTATCCCGACAGCAGGGTCGATCTAGCACTTTTGAACTTGGAAGCCTATTGTTCCTGAATTCTAGCAAGCAGCAGTAACATTATCGGCCTTCTAATATTAAATTTAAAACTGAAAAATTGCACTGTAACTGTTACTTGTGCAATGATGAAATGGAAACGATTGACGTACAACTTACACTTCCTGGATTCTGTAGATGCCAAATATGGATCAGTTTGGTGAAGCTAATACAAGAACATAGTACCTAAACCGGGAGAACAGAAACATGCGACCTGATGCCCATCGGCCCGTGATACCAAGCAGGATTGCCTGTTACGTATCCAACCGTCTCATTATCCAGTGCTTGATTGCGAGGAATCTACTCAAGGCCGCGCAAATTGGGTGGGGATGCATTGGATGCGCCGCATCAGGGCCCACAATCTAGGGGTTCAAGTCGAAGAAGCGATCAAAGTCTCAACATAATAAACGAGGCCCCTTAGCCCCTTTTGCATCCGGCCTCCCTTTGCATGGCCTTGATTATCTACTTATATAGGACGATGGGGGGAGGCCAGATTGGAGATGGTAAAGTACAATTGGTTGTAGGTACTGCTCGACGTATCTCGCGATTACTTCCATGTTGAGCAAGCCCGCCAGTTCCTGCCAGATTGTCCAAATTGCAGAGTCCTTTTTCTTTTTCATTGTGGAGAAAATGACTCTGAAAGATGAGACCCACATGATCGACGAGAAATGATGAATGAAAGATGAGATCCACTTGACATGATCGGTGTGAGACTTCACCTTCTGTATCTGCGAACCGCTATAATAGGCTCTGATATCATTCTTCATTCTCTTTTTGACGGAATTTCTGTAACGAAAAACCGTCATGCGAAAAGCGTTACCTTCTACCGGACCAAATTTAATGAAATTTTTTTCATCTTAATTTGAAAATTTTATTTGAAAATTAAATTTGAAATTTTTTTCATCTTAGCTCTATACTAGAGGAAAAACTTTCAAACCTCTGAAAATTGCGGTAGTTTTTCTAGGATAGTGGAAAATATGAACACGTGATCAAGGAAATTTTCTCACGCAATAAACGGGATAACGTGGATGTATAGCATATCGTTGGAAAGATAAGGAATTCAGAAACAGAAATATTAAGGTTTTAAGATACAAAACAGCAATCGACGGTACAACGGTTCATTCTGCATTATTTGTTTTGCAAATAAAAGACCATTTGCTAATGAAAGTCTTCATCAATACAGAACCGTTTTCCGACATGTACGGATCATAATCATCGATGAAGTTAGTATGATTAGTGCTGAATTGTTATCAGTTATCGATATTGGTTTAAAACAGATAACTAGAGTTCATGAACAACCGTTTGGAGGTATGAATATGTACTTCATTGGAGTTTGCGAAAATTGTTCCTAGTGCGCGCTACAGCTATATATAAACGTTTAAAGAAATCATTGGTTTGTCCGGTACTTTGGCAGTCATTACAATTTCATGAACTTGTGCAAGTTGTAAGGCAATTCGATAGTACATTTTCGACTATGCTTACAAAAATAGGTAATAGAGAAGCATTGACCGAAGATGAACTTAAAATTATCGAATCTAGGTTCGTTACTAAAGAAGATGCTTGTCGTTTGTGTCCTCATGGCATTCGATTGTTTCTAAGGGATAATGACGTAAATGAATATAACAGAAATGCTTTATCTCAGGATGAAATGATTGAAGTTGTTGCCCAAGATGTATATCAAGGACATAATTCGGCTGAACAACTGAGAAGTATGAGAAATAAAATTCATAAAATTGCAATAACTGACGCCTCAGGTCTCCCATATATACTTCCACTGTCGAAAGGTAAATCATGTTGAACTCCAACGATGCCTCCAAGTGATGTATACCTGGAGGCATTGTCGGTGATGAAATGTCTAGGTAAGGCACAGTTTCTTGTGTCTTGAAAGGAACATGACTACCGTGATGGCTGTTACCTGCCATAACCTGTACAAGTTAATTTCCAGCCCATAGTCCGTGTGGATATTTGTCTTGCTCTTTCTACTGTGCACTGGGTGGCTAGATGGGCACTCAGCTGTGTCGCTGTTGTGTTACGAGACAAGACACATGACGCTCACCACGAAGCGTCGACCGTACGCCCTGTTCCACTTTTGACCTTTGACTTGTTGTTCGAGCACTGTTCAACCAATCAGATCACAGAACGGGACCACTGAGAGTGAGTTCCTTTTGTTGTCTGTGAATTTTTCACAAGTGAATGCTACAAGTGTCGCTTATCAGAACATTGAACTTTGTACCTAGTTTTGCACTTCTACTGACAATAGAAATTGGATAATATAAGAATCTGTTGTTGGGAATTGAAATGTAAACTGAATTTTACTGTAGTTCTTCAGTTCTCTTCTTGATAATTAAGGACTACTGAATGACGTAATAACGAATAAAACAGGACCCTATTGCAGTTGAATTGCATATGGATAGCAGTAACCCTAGAAAAACGTACCAACTGTGTGGGTACTACACTCAGGGTAATGGAGAATGAAAAATACTTGGGGGTATGGTGCAGTCAGATATGAAGTTTTCTGAGCAGTGTAGCAGGTTGTAAGAGTAGCTCAATGATATATAGGAAATTTACTAGCAGGAATAAGGAGGTGATTACCTTATTGTACAACACAATTGTCAGACCATATCCTGAGTCCATACAAGTCTGGAGGCCTCATTTTAGGAAGGATGTGGCGCTGCTGGAACGAGTACAGTTGTTGTTGGTGGTTTACGGATTTATTATGCGCATCGGCAACTATGGCCATTGTGCGCCAAACGAGTACAGAGAAGGGCAATGAGATTGATGAGTGCAACAAAGGATGCTCTTACCAAGAAAGGCTCCAATTCTGCAAATTGCAGCATCTGGAGACTAGGTAGGATCTGCAAGGTGATCTGATTGATGTGTTTAAGGAACAAACACCCATCTGCTGTTGTGGAAGTTGATAGTTTAAATATATTCAAGGAAGAACTAGAAAACTATTGGATGGAATGAATAGGTGAAATGGGAGGTGTCGTGTTTTTTCGTTTTTTGCTTCTTTGTTCAGTCTTAATCTACAGATTAAGATTTAAGTTGGCTTTACCACAGTTAATTTATGTTCCATGTTTAAGAGTGACAGAGAAGTCTAAGAACTGATATTCTGCAGCTCACAGCAGTGATTTTATATCTTGAACTGAGAACAACATCACAGAATATGGGTAAGACTATTTTCAGTGGCTCAGTTCATTATTCTGGCTCTTGATTTTGAATTGGTCGGGTGACTTTATGCATTGCAACAAGGATCCCAAAATTTGACAGAGACGGCCAAGTACAATAAATAAAGAAAAATAATAATAACTATCTTGGCTTTTTCGAAACTGGCACCTACATATTTTTCTTCCATAATCATGCACGTTCGAAATCGGAACGAACTCGACGGCAACCCTTTCTTCCTTGATGTTTTTATAGGGATTTAGGGACATCAGCAACTTAGGATATATTGCGCCGTATATAATGTGTCTATAAATTACTTGTTTTCTGTTGAACTGTAGTTTTCTGGACGAAAAATCCGAATTTCCGGGAGAGAAAAAAACCATGCTGCTCTCATCTGAGACCGACTAGACTAACTGAGGCATGTTGTGAAAAAGGCCCATAAAAATGACTGTCGTCATCAACGGGATTCAAACTGAGATCTTTTCTGTGGGCTGTTGGTAGGACGATCATTATATTAACTGTAAACCCACGAAGGCTCTATTCTGTCTCGCAGACACTATAAAACTGATTGCCATGAATGCGAACTACGTCTTATATCAACCGTTCCCGACTTTGATCCTTATCTATGTCACAGACTAGCCCATTCGTTTGCTAAAGCAAAGCTAACTCTGTGTATAAACACCAAGCACCAATAGAGTAAAGAAAATAATGTCTGAAATGCACTTGCCTTTCTTAATCATGCAGATGTAACCCCTAGAAATTGAACAGGGAACATCATTCCAATGTAAAGTATTCGGAAACATCTCAACGCAACCCTCATTGACGTCGTTGGGTTCTGCCACATCCCAGTTGGTGAAATCAACAGGACTATTGTCATTCCAAGCAAATCCTCCTGTAATTAAGAGAAATGATCTTGGAGAAACATAAAACATAACATGAAGTATAGTTACCAATACTAAATTAACGCGGTGGTTTCATCTAAAACATTCAATGTGAAATTTTTAAGCTATTTACAATCTGGAGAATAAAGAGATGCAGCAATCATCATGAGGGATCAACTTATGATTCTCTAATTACTAGTGACGTCAAGTCTTTCTGCTGTCTTTCTCTCTTTCTCTACATCAGTTCAGCGGAAGTGCATCTCAGCTGATGTAGAGTCGACTTCCAACAACTTAACTTGTTAAAGAAAGTACTCTTGATGTTCTTTTATAACATAGTGCATGTTGTTCGTTTAATATTAAAAGTTTGATTCTTAATAATAATAATGAAAGTCGTAATATATGATGGACATTTAAATTTTAACAAAATCATATTAAAATTTAGATACAATTTTAAGTGGTGCAGCCTCGTTCTCACATTTAAATGCACAAAACTTGGTAATCTCCTTTGGATTACCATCAGGTGCACAGTTATGCCAAATAACCGTAGAAATTGATTGATTTAACTGCATTTTTGAGGACTATTAGATCAAGCAATCACGGACTTATTTTGTGACTGCACAGATGATTCTGCTCCTCTCTCGGCCAATATTCAGGCACAAAAAGAAGAGAGCAGTGGCGTTCTCAATTTGAGTTTTATCATTAAATAGGCACTAAGCAGGAAAACTTTTATTTATTAATTTATTTAATAAATTTGAGATCATCTTGTCAGCCCTGGAAAGCAAGGGGCTGCTAGGGATTCCATCAGTTGCGGGTCAATTATTAATTACAATCATGAGATAAACTCAAAAGATAGTCAGTTAAAGCAATAATAAAATATGAGACTTTGTATGAATTTACAAACATAAGAGCATATAACATAATAATACATAAATATAAAACAAGAACAGTAAATTAAGATAACTAATATACACAAAAAAGGGAAAAGAAAGTCAAGGAGACAGGGTAATCATCAGGAAAAGGATTGATGCATGGTTTTATCCGAAACCATCGCAGGAGGTAACTATAGCAGATCCAAGGAGGAAGACACTTCATCTTGAATGAACCTTGTCGCCTGCAGACTGAGGTCTCTCTAGTTGGGGCAATTAAGTAAGTCCTTGGTACTTCCTTTTATATTAGAATGGAGTAGTGGAGACGGTATCAGCCAAGATGAAATGTAAAGTTTTGAAGTGCATATCTGGAACTACTTCACTTGAAACTGTTATCTCCTCTTCTCTTCCTGCTGAATACAATGAATGTTGTCAATACCAAGGGCATTTAAGACATCGTAGTATCGAATGTTTGATTCATCACTGGGTGAATAGGGTTGCTGGAAACATTTTACTATTTCACGTCGTCCCATTCTCCGCACGGGAAAACGCCAGATCCAGTTGATTACAAAAGTCCCAGAAGTGAAGCTCACCACGAACAGGAGAGTATCCTTAGATATTAGAATTTTGTTGACTTCCCATACCACAGAGATATACATATCGGAATTAACTTTTCTCTGACAATGACCTCTCCTCCTACCACTCTTGAACCCCTTGAAATTACGTTTCCATATAATTTCTTCGAGAAGTTCAATAATATTCGTATTAGAATGGTTAATGATCCGATGACATGGACTTTTTATCTTCCAAAAAAAAAAATTAGCTCGAATATATATGCCACGTCACCAAGAAAGGTGATTATCCAATTTCGCTTTAAATTTTAACAAACTCTCCACTTCGAATACATTAGCAGATTATTTATTTCAATTCTGTACAGACCTCTGCCAAGGAACTACCACGACATACAGTCTTCTGTTACTTTCAATGATTTTATATTTTTTTACTTTATTTCTTGCCTTTTCTATCGGTGAGAATACGTACCTTCCTCGTTTATTTCACTCAACCTCCTTCGGGGTCTTATACTTCTCAATGAAATACTCCTTAGGATGGATAGTTTCCAAGCTTTGCAACAGGCTCCCTATTAGGTATTCTTTATATACACATCGGTTGATGCTCCTCAGCAACCTAGTATAAGTACAATCGTTTGATCTCTCCGTAGAAAGCTCTGTCTTTTTTTAGGTGTAGCCTCCAGACCTGAAATTAAATTCGAAATGCAGTCCGGCTGTCGTCATGTATAGAACGCCAATAACACCTTTATCCCAAGTTGAAAAATTCCAGTACATCGTAGACATAACACCATATACCTTCTTATCCCCTACTTGTACCCGCTGGTAAAATTCATATCTTACTCTATCATAACTTTTTAATTTGAAGCAATTTTTAATTCGAAATCTTTCCCCAAGCTGACAAATTCCTGAATTTTTCTTTCCCAAGTGAATTCAGAAGTATGAAATTTGAGTTGCCATTTTTGAAATCAATTCTGCAACACGATATAATCATTTCGAAGAGAAAATCCGGCAGTTAACCACTCTTTTCTACCTTCAAATAATTAGTAAAGTTTGAAAGCGTTCCCTTATTTGCTTTTCATTAAGCGAGATTAGAAACAGCAGGGACAGCGTCATTGTTCTCTGAGAACGAAGAAAGAAGAATCCTAACGGTTTTACTTCAATTTTATGCAGTAGCTTTTCACGTGGAACCATATCAAAAGCTTTACAATGAAACGTTGTTTCTTTCTTCCAGATGTTTAATGACTTTGTCATAATGACTAAACAAATCGGTTTAGTTAAACCTCTCCTTCACGAAACCACGATGTCTTTGATTAAAAGTACCATTCATGTGGAGATGTTCCTTGTAACGTAACCAGAATCACAAATTTCATGAACCCTCCCATTAATGAAATCAAATACATCAGTTTATAATTGTCCAGCACTCTTTCGGAACTCCTTTCAATTCTCAACCAATTTTTTGCAATGTCCTCCGATATTTTCTGCCATTCGGGCCTTCAGAGCAGCTACTAGTTCAGCTCTGTTTCTTGGGCAGTATTTTTCACACGCGCCTGATGATTCAATTTATCCCAGTGGCATTCTGGAATTTATCTGAAAAATACGAATATTTATATTGTTGTATACTGTATTACCTTGTCCAATTGCAATTTACGCCTTCTAGCTAGTTGGATAGAGAATATAAACCTCAGGGATGGAACCAACTACTGTTCAATTTTCATTAAAGAATAATATTTGAAGAGTACATTTTGTTTTTAATACGTTAAATGTTCCTTCGATGAACGTACTAATGAAAACATATCTGCTTAAATATTAGTTTAAACATGCAACAGAACATACTAACCATCATGTTCCCTTGTCAATCCGATCCAGACTGCGTTTTTCGAACTCTTCAGAAACATTCCCAGCGCTTTCAACTCTTGATCAGAGTGAATGCTGACGAGTGTTCCTTCTGTAAAACATTTTAGACAAAGAAATCCTTAAAACCATTGATCAATGTAAAAACAAAAAAGAAAAAAAAGCATCTATTTTAATATAAACATTACCACCAAGATTTAATGCGCAATTAAAACGAAAGCGATATCAAATACATGTAGAACTGCTTCATCAAGTATTTCATTGAATGGTGTGTAATTAAATCACAGTCACACGATTGTTTTGAAAATAGAAACTGTGACTTGACAGGGAAAAGCCATAATAATCATAGTTATTATGGCTTTCCGCTGTTTCAAAGCTTTCAAACGTGTAGCACAACCTCCATATTCAAAACAAGCGTTCATTAAAATACTTGAAATTATCTGCAAAGTTTAGACTCTATTTATTGATACAAAATTGTATGTTTTGATTATTAGTATTGGTCTTTTGATATTAAAAGAAGACATTACGGTATATCTCGTGTACAAGAGGTTACAAACCTTCATGCATGATGGAACGTAGCCAGCTATCGCTCTACCCGTTTCTATTCTGCCGTGTGAAATATTCTTGAACGAGAATATTTCAACCAGGGAATTTCCTCAGTGCTTGGCCACCAGGTTTACGGGACTTGATGTCTGCAGATTTTGGTAATGAGATAATTTGAACGACCGCGTTTACAGAAATTTTAAAGAATAAAGTTGACGGAGAGGATGTGTTCAATGGGGTTGATGGAACCCACTGATGCCCATGATGCCACCGCAACCAGCCTGTTTTTGCCCACCCATGCAGTCTGGTTGCAGCTGTTCATCTACTCGCTGTCGAATACGCAACTCTCCTTCATGTGCGTATAGCGTATTATGGACGAGTACGTATTCGATTCAAGGATTATTCGATCCCTGGTTCTTTAGACCATGCGAGTCGGTTTGTCGTCCAGTGTCCAGGAACGATGCTCCTGGACACCACTGGAAGTAGGTATCGATGAGGGTCGGCCAATATGAGCACATGAACAGGTCCCCTTCCACGTATGCCTATTAGCAATAGCGTTATATGGATGGTTTGCTTGGAAAAGTTTCTCTGTCCGCCCTAGTTCTAGTCTGATGTCAATTCAGGAATCATGAGCTATCTGTTATCCAAGACAGCACGTGCCAGCCTCCGTTCATCTCAATTGTCAACGTGGTGATCTTCCAAAACCCGCCACGTTGGATGTTGTTATTTGTTGTTGTTATTTGGTTTTTAGGAGCATTAGCAACTAAGGCCATATTGCTCCGGGAATATGCGGTGGTCATTCCCTGACCTTTCCGCATCCTCCGTATTTGGTGGTGACGGGCTTGAACCCCGGTCTAATCAATAAGCGTGTGCTACGCACTGCTGCTCCTTCCCACCTGGCTACGGAGGTGCCCCACGTTGGATGGTTGTCTGTCACTCTTTGGACCATTCGCGTTACACCTTCAGTACGGCGGCCCTCAAACAATTGTCAATGCAAGCGCTGAAATGCTGTTCCCCGCCTTTCCACTACTACAAATCAGTCCCCGTTTAAGTTTCATCAGGTATTTTCATTTCCCCATTCGGCTTTTTACAGCTGAACTGATAAGCACTACCCTTGTCATTATTATATATGCTGCGTCGGTTGGCGACTCACTCCTAGATGCTGTGGGATACGTCTACTCATGGAGAAAAGGGTGTACATAATGTTTTAAATGATTGGTGTATTTCGAACTCAAAAGGATCACTCTTTTTGGGGGGTGGTCACTTTCAATGACGAGAAGGTATTATAATGATGTGGTATTATTTATCATCTTTGTGAATCAATGCTGTGCTCTAACGATAAAGCAACCAAGGTCATGAGGTGTCAGTGAGTTGCGGGTGTTTTCTACGATCGGCTTGACTGTTATTTCAACGAAAAATTGAAGTTTCTGGGAGAACTAATGCAGCTCACATCTGATACAGAATAACTCGGCCACGTTCGGGAAAATGTCGATCGGTAAAAATTCCTCCTGTCACAACGTACGGATTTGAACCCATTGCTTTTACACAAAAAGTGAAAGAACAGTGGATTGTAACTATTGTGTGAAGCGCGAGGGTAAAACTGAAAAAATTTACAAGTTGGATTCTTTCTCTGAGAGATCCATGTAAGATTTATTTCGTACAAAATATCACTGAAATACTTAAAGTGAAAACCTCAAAGTTGGTAAAATGCTATCGTAAATTAACGGAATTATTAACAGTAGCATTCTGAACACAAAATGTTGCCCTTAATAATGGTGTATAAAATGTGTCATCCTCATCAATTTTAGCAGAGAAATATTTGACTTACCTCTACTTAAACACTTTCCGTTGGCGGTATTAAAATAGACTGAACTCTTAGTTTCAAAGAAATAGCAGTAACTTCCTCCTAAATCATGCCAATCATTCCTGTTAGATGGGCATTCAGTGTCTTCTTCAGATGATGGTATCAGTGGAACACCCTCTAATAAAAGTAAAAGGAATGTAAGACATCAAAACAAAACTTCACCTTTTAAAGAAATAACAGTTAGAATGAAAACCTAGCTACCCATAGTTTCACTTTACTCTCATTATTATTATTATTAGCAGTAATAGTAGTGAGTATTAGCATTAGTGGCATATGATCACGAAAGCAAGCTCATAAAGCATCATCGGCCCATCCGTCTCCAATAATTTCCCCCATTACTTCCTAGAATTTATTCAAACTATCCACTTCCACAATACTAGATGGAAAGTAGTTACAACACTCAACTGCCCTCTAGCTGAAGGCAAACCTCCAAACATCTATCTTGAAACCATCCTTCCTGTATTTGAATTGATCTGAGCAAGAGAAAGAATGCCACTAGCATGGAGCTTGAACATTCAAAGCGATAAACACCTCAATCAGATCACTGGCAATCACCTAGTATCCAGACTCTGCAATATGTACAATTAAAGCCTCTCTTGGTAAGACCACCCTTTAGTTCCCTTCACTAATCTCGCTTCCTGCTAGCCACCAGTCCCAGTAGTTCTACATCCTTCCACCCTTGCGAGTAGCACAGTTAGTAAAATCGTCGTCCTCCTCACACCGAGTGGAGAAGATTTGAGTTCGAGTCCCGTCGATGACGTGAGGAAATTTAATGGGCCCATTTCACAACACTGCTGAGTTAATCGGTCTCAGGCGAGAATTTTTCTCCGGAAACTCGGTATTCAATCCAGCAAACAGAAAATCGACTACATGCAATTTACAGACAGATTATACGGGGCAATATGGTCGTAGTCGCTGATGCTCCTAAAACCCTACTACAAAAACAAGAACTTGCATTTGTCAATGTTAACCCTCAACTGCCATTAATAACGACGCTCTGTCTCATCACATTGAATTATCGCTTTATTCAAAGTAGTAGCTTGCCATCCTGGCACTTTGTTCCAATTTATATAGCAGTGTTTTGTGTGCAACAGTATGGAAAGCTTTACTGAAATCCAAGTAGGTAATATCAAAAGCATTTTTTGCATCCAGTTCCTTTGTTACTACATCATACACTGGTGTGCAAAACTTAAGAACCAACACTATTTCTAAAGGTTACAACCAAAAAATCTTTACTTAAGGTACTCTTTACTGATGAGAGTAGATTCAGTCTCAACAACGATCTGGACGTCAGCTAATCTGACGAGAAGTTGGCACACGGTACACCCCGCAAACATCACTGAAAGGGATCGATATGGCGGTCGAGGTGTTCTCATCAGGGGAAGCATTATCTTGGATGGACGTACACAACTCCAGATACTGCCTGTGCACGCTACTGTACTGAGGTTATCCTTCCCCATGTGCATTTGTTTCGAGGTGCCATTGGCCCCGAGTTCGTGTTTATGGATGATAACGCGATACCTCATCGCACTGCAGCTGTTGATATGCTTTTGGAAAGCGAGGACGTTGTTCTTATGGATTGGCCTGCCCGTTTCTCCCGCCGATCTAAATCCTATCGAACACATATGGGACGCTCTGGGAAGACGCCTAGCGGCACGTCCACATCCACCATAAAATGTTCACCAGCTGAAGATGGCGCTGACAGAGGAATGGACGATGTTACCGCAAGAGCTTATCAACAACATTGTTCTAAGTATGCACAGGCGGTGCAAAGCCTGCATCGACATTAGGGGTGGCCATATCTCCTACTGAGGACCATCTCTTTCCTTTGTTCCATCTTTGGCTGTGATGCTCTGTATCATGGCAGCCAGTGCTCTGTTGCCATTTTTGAATAACGTCCTTCTGTACCGTTTTGTTTCCGTTGTTGTGTCGGTGCTGTTTCCTTCATCATTTCTGTGCCTCACGAGGTTCCTTTGGTATGCTTTTCCCTTAACCAGGCCACTCCTATGAGAAGCAAAAGGTGAAAACCTGACTGGTCCTTAAGTTTTGCACACCGATATAGTATCCATTGAGACTACTTAGACAAGATTGCGCCTTAACCAATAGATGCTGTGACTGGAGTGTAATCGCATTCCTGTTTAGATGGTCCTGCATTACTTCTTTAACAAAAGACTCTATTATTTTCCCCTGGAACAGAGAAAGAGATTAAGCTGACAGGTCTGTTATTACTCATGTTATCTTTTGATCACTCTTTGTGAACTGGGAATACACTCGCGCTCTCTAGGGCATAGGGACCTCCTCTGAATCGAAAGATGCTCTGATAACTATGGCTAAAGTTTGTTTATTTCCTTTGACGACATCCTTAATATAAGTGGTTAGATCCATCCATCCAACCCAGGCGCCTTTTTATGTTAGGCTTCAAAAATTTTTCTTCCAATTTCCTTTCAGTTATCACAAAATCATTTAACTCCCTGTTTGATGTATGTCTGGTATTCGATTTCCTAAAGAAGTTCTCATACGCAAATTTGATGCAAAATACCGATTCAGTTTGTTAGCAAACTAAACTGAGCCGAATGGTTTAACATCATCGGTAAAACCATAGACATCATGTGGACCAATGTGATTCAACCCTCTTCCTTGTACTGTTATAACATAAGGAAAGAAGTTTTGCTGCTTTTCTTTGTATTTTTTGCCAGAAACTTCTCATAATCTGCTTTACCTTGCCTAACATCCTTTGTAGCTTGATTACAGAATAGTCTATGTCTATTATAGGTTTCTGTATGACCTGATAAATGCTTCACATGCATTTTTTTCCTCTGCCAGAAGTCTCGTCAGTTCAACCAAGCTCTGAACGGTATTTTTTGTTTGATAAGAAAAGTATAGGAGCGTCTACAATTACTTCCCTGAATGCTTCCCATTTAGAATTTGCTGTTGGTAACATCATCAGTTGATCCCACTGTAGAGAAATTAAAAACTATCTGAGACCACTGTAGTCACTTTTACGAAAGCAAAGACCCCTATTTTTTTTACCATTGACAGTAGTTATTTCTTGAAGTAAGTCCCAAATCAGCACACTATGATTACTACCATCCAGTGGATATTTTCTTGCATCTTTTTAATTCGTGAAGATTCGTTGCTGATAATCGAATATAGTATTGCTTCATCCCTCTTGTTTTGGCTGTCTAAGACGCTGCTGTAGAAAAAAGCCATCCAATAATTCCACAAAACTATTTCTAGTGCGTGAGTGGCCAAACTACAAGTTCCAGTCAATATCTGGAAAGTTAAAATCTCCCATTATGAGACATTCTATTTATATGTCTTTCTACTATAATTCGTTGTACTCATCAGAGTCATTTGGGCGATAGCATACTCCTACTCTCATATTTGCTTTCCCAGTGCGTATGTCACACAAAATTGACTCAACATTGCAATGGCTACATTGTCGACTGTATCTCCTGCCTTAGATTTTATCGGTTTTTAACTAAAAGCACAACCACTCCTCCCTACTATCCCGTCTATCTTTTCTGTACACATTGCTCCGGTTGTTTAAATTTGGCATCCCTTATGTCTAAGTGACATTATGTCTCCGATATGCTTACAATTTCTGTATTGTGGCATTGGTGTACATGCATCTGTTTTTACTCTTAGTTGCCCTAACAGAGCCCATGTATTTACTTGTTACATGATGACCTACAGAAGATTTTCTTGGTACCACAGTTAGTAGAGTTGATATCCTACTCACACCTGGTTGAAAAGACCTAGGTTCGAGTTGCATCGATGACGTGAAAAATTTTTATGGACCTTTTTCACAAGGTGGCTGAGTTAGTCGGTCTCGACGAAGTTAACATCATTTTTTTTCTTCCGAAACTCCAGTTGTTCGTCCAGCAAACAGAAAATCGACCACAGACCACACGCAATTTAGACAGTATATATGGAACAATATCGCCTTCTTTGCTGATGCTACTCAAAACTCTTCTACAGAAACTATGACAGGGCTTGAAATCCCCAAATACCTTGCTTTCTAGGCTGCTGCGTGTTCCAATAGAAGCTGTGCAAGTTCACTTTCACCTAAGCCTCGGGTCTATTTAATCTATTATTCTGTGTATTGCTCCATGCCATCAGTTTTCCGACCTACCTAACACCGGCTGGATAGCATTAGAGAATATTGAAAAATTCTATCCTTTGAGCCAAGCAGTGACTTTCCAGAACCATATTGATTGACAAGGCTCTCAACAGTTACTTCCTCCCATCGCGTCTGGGCAGAATTATAGACTCTTTAAAATTTAATCCTAACTCTCAACTTTTTCCTGACATTGCCCTATACTTAGTAAGTAAGTCCTCAGATCTCCTCCCCTTAATATCATTATTGCCGAAATGTATAACAATATCACCATTAGCGCCGTTATAAGATGACGTCTAAACATACAATGTCATCTTTTGTTCCTGGTAGAAATATTCTGTCATATTCCATCTATTTTTTTTTTGCACAGTATATTTCCCTGACAGTAGAGTCATTGAAAATTACTACCTCTTGTGGGTCCAACGCATTCTGCCTAGGGGATTGCCGCTGTATTGCCTGATGTACAAGTGTAATTGCTGGCCTTGAATTGGGAAGCTGAAAGCTTTATTGGCCCCATTTTAATTCCTTTTGAGAAATTCCACTATCTTCTTCAAACTTTTAGAAAAACCCCATCAGAACACTAAGTTCGTACCTAACTTCCTCATACTCTTTGCACCGAACACGCAAAGACAAAGACATTCCAGAGGAGAGGCTCAAGGACAGAACCTTCTGGGCATTCTCTGGAAATAAATTTTGAAAAAAAACCAAACGTTGTGAAATCTCTTTTATTTGCCTATTTGAAAAATACGATCTAATAACCTGATAGAGTAGAACAGCACATTTAGCCATTCGGAGTGACCAGAAGGCACTCTACTACCAGAGAGGGTCAAAAGCGCCCTCAAAGTTAATAAAGATAACCTTCTTATTATGTAGTTATTCAGTTAATAATTTCTCAGTTATTATGTAGCTGGAACTAAGTAGCAAATTTGCTAATCTATGTTTAGCTTGTATAAATTATTCAATTGCACTAAAATACACATAGTTTAATCTCTTTCGCAGCTTGAGGCTTTAAGCCCTAATGCATTAGAGTAGCTGGAACTTATCTTGAGATCATACGGTAATAATGGCCGTGAATAAAATTATCTAAGATAAGGGTTACCTACCTTCTGACATTTCGCAGACAAAAGGTCTTCTTTCGTGGCAGTTGCTAGTCTTCCAATGATTGTCACTCGTCATCACAGCACAATACGGCCCGTGTTGCGTTTCCTGCGGTTCGTTCCTCCCCCAGTCAGAATAGGTGATGGGCCATCCTGATGCCCATTCAAAACGATGCTCTTTCTACAATAAATAAATAAAAACATTTCAGTCAAAGCTTACCGCCTGCAAACTATACTTTGGAACATTACATTTCGTTTTCTGTATTATAAATCAAAACAATAGGCTTTCAAGATCTGCTTGATAACGAGAAAAAAGTTTCTTTAAAGTTTGGAATCGAAAATGTTTCGGATCGGGTGCCAGAAAACGGAGAACTCCCCTTACAAAAACTTCTGTCACAACTAATTCCTTTGATAGAATGTTTTCACGGGTTCAGTTGAGATATCCGTAGCCTCTATTATTTCCGTAACAGTTACTCTCCGATCATCCTTCACCGTGTCATGAACCTTAATGATGTTTTCTAGAGTGGTTGCTGTTGACGATCCAGTGCACTCTTTGTTTTCGATGTTGATTCTCCCATGGTCAAATTCGGCCATTCAACGTTTGATAGTTACATTTGATGGATCTAATTCCTGATGTACCTTTCGTGTCTTCATCACCATCCTTTCTCAATAAGCTCTTTTAGTAAAGTGCTGAAGTTATGAACAATAACCTTGTGTGCGTTCATATAAAGATTCGGATTATTTTTGGTGACGTAATTTCCCGGCCCACTTGTACCACGTGACTCGCATCCCACTTCTCTCATTGGCTACCCACCCCAACCATGAGGCATTCCCAAGGTCGAATAAATATCACTATGTAATTATTTACTCACATTTACATACGTCACTTAGGAAAATGCTTTTATGCTTCTGGTTCCATAATGCATGAGGAATATTGTTGCATCCGAAAGAGCAGGAATAAAATATTTAACTGAGATATTTACAAATTATACAAATATTTAAAATATTTACAAAATACTAAATATGTTATGGAGGCAGTTGTCTTGCAATGCGTCCACGTACGCACCCTACATTGTCGACAACAAGTGTCTGATCCTGCCCAGTAATCCATTATTTGTGTTCCTTCCATTTAACATTCACCAATCTCGTACACGTGCTTCACTCTCTAATAAATCATTTTATGTTCCATCGTAATGTTTTTGAAGGTAATGAGGGGAAACAATTGCCCCGATATATTAAAGATATCATTGTAAATAGTTTAGTATTTTGTAAATAGTTTAGTTTATTACCACGATCCGCACCTGAAGGTGTCTGCGCATGTGCAAGGCTATACTTCTATTGACAAATATATTGACCTACTGTGGTGTTTCTTTTTTTGGGTTGAAAAGAGGCACAACGCCTCGAAAACTTCTCATTACGTTCTATATTGGTCTTGTGTATTTTATTTTAGTTATTTTATACAGTTTTTAGAGCTTTTTATACAATTCTCAGTCTAATCGTTTTTTATTGTAATTTTATATGTATATCTAATTAAAATTCTCAGATTAAAGTTATTTATTTTTAAACAGTTGCTGGTTAGTACAATATTATTTCATTATAACAACACAACCGGTCACTAACACTACATAAACATCTACCACTAATTCACACTCTGTGGCCTTTACAGAGCTTTTAGAGAACAGAGTTCACTACGCGGAGTTACGGAAGACCCCCGGTGCTGCTTGCTAAGTAACATAAAACATTAAACTGTCGATTAGACACTAGACCATCTAGCAAAATATGCGAAATATAATATTTAGATGAGCAGATGAATAACTCACATTTGTCTTGAGTCCAATCCATACAGGGGAAGTGTTTTCGCCAATTTTTTTTAGCTCGAGCTGCTTGCTGTTGTAAATATCTCGAACAGTCAAAAGATGGCCGCCAAACTTCTGGCAGAATAGTTCTGCTGAATACCATGTTTTCTTTTGTTCAGGAAACTGCTGATAACAGAAAGACTCTAAACGTGTCCAGCCTTCAGGATTCGTACATTTGGATACGTCAGCTGCTGGTGTTGACAGCGTGGGATCTGGAACAAAAATCACCAAAAATGTTTTTATATCGTCATCATAGTACATTTATATAATCCTGTAACTAAAAATATGGTGGCACTACGAGGAGGACCCTATTATGAAAAGAACTAACATTTGTAGATTTTAATTATTAACATTTGTAGATATCGAGAACTGTTTAAGCTTATTGAATAATATCGCATATCCACAGCAATAATCGAATGGTGTGATCAAAAATAAAAAAAGAATATTTATGGAAATAAGTTCCTTATAAAGGGTACAGAAGATTACCCACTCAGCCTGTAACCCATTGGTCAACGGTGCGGAATTGTGTGTATGCAATATCATTGAATATGAGATTAAGTTTCATAAGACACTCATCTGAAAAACAATCGACTCAAAATTATTGGGATAAACGCATTTATTTCACATAATGTTAAAGAATGATATGCTTCGTGAACTTATCGGGAACATTAAGACATCACCTCATAGGTAGTCTCCAAGGTAAATTTGCTGACGATTCTATGTACTCGATACCCTCATAGCGAAAAACCCGCTAAACCCAATGCACCAAACTACACCAAAACAACATTCTAAAACATGTTCAGCTGGTGGCTCATAAACGGATAGTCTTTCTCCTTGGAGTACCGGTCGAATAGCTTAAGGTCCACTTTTACTTCTTGGAAATCCCCTGCTGAAGAGGTGGTACCATGCAAATATAACAGTCGGTTATATGATCCGAAGAGAGTCTCCACAGACACAGCAAAAGGCATTGAGAGGCCTTTGTGATTTAACAAGTTGTGGAGGTTAGAAGCAGAAGTATTGCGGCAAACATGAGGCGTGCAGCTTTTGTTTTGGTCCTCAAAACAAAAGCCCCATTTAATACATTAATATTTGTCGAAATTAGCTAATTTTATTACCAAAACATTTTAGCTGTTGATCAGTGTAATTTGTTTGTCCTAAATTTATGATTTTGGGAACCTTTTTTTTTTTTTTTGGAGGAGAAGGGTGTCGTATATGAACCTTTGTTCTGTTCGTAAAAGTGGAAAAGTTTGAAAAGAAAACAGATTAGTTTACCTTTTTAAATTTCGATTGGATATGGAATTAGATATTTAAAAAAATGTTCTGTGTTTACAACAGCACAACCACAAATTCAGAGCAGTTTTCAACGCTAACTCTTGTGACATGTTTGTCACAATGTCACAACTGTCTCATTACGACGAATTTTATTACCTCGTTTAATGCTCACAAAGTGGTGGCTGAATTAGTCAGTCTCGTGCAACGGTTGTATGGTTTTTATGTCCTGGAAGCTCGCTCGGGTTTTTCGTCCAGAAAACAATTAAATCTACCAGATAATTTACGCAATAACATAATATACTGAAGCCTCATAGCCTTAGTTTCTTTAACACATAGACGAACCGTAGTTAGCAGTCACTTAAATTCGAACCACCGTTTACTCAAACGTGTGCTACTGAACTTCGGCGCAAACTACTAGATACATAACGCTTGAACAGGCAGTAGATGACATGGTAATTCAGGGAAGTATATGATATCAGTTACTGTGAAGGCCGTGTATTTATTTTGAAAAATTATATTGCACTCAAATTTACCAATTCCAAGACAGATCAACAATAAATAACTGGCTACCCCAGAAAAAACTTTTGCAGATGTTTATAAGGCTCTGTATTAATATGAATTAAGATGAAATTTTAAGTGTATTAAATTCGAGAACCAAGGGACATAAATTCAAGGTTACAGGAAGTTACAATATTGTAAGAGATTTTCAAGAAATAGGTTGTTACTAACTGGAATAATTTGCCTCCAGTTGAGGCTCATATCATGAGGAAATTTGCCTAAATTCTAGTTGGATTTGTAGCTACGTGGGGCGTGATTAATATTAGCCACAGGGCGCAAGGAAGCCACAGTCTTTTGCTGCATCGGCCAAAAAAAAAAGTAGATAAGAAAATACAAATTAATTGCTTCCCTCCTCACGTACCTAACTATCCAGTTCACCCTTGAATTTCTTCAAACTGTCAGCCTCAACTACCTGCAGAGGCAACTTGTTCTAGTATCTATAACAACTTGTTCCTGGCTATATCCGCTTTCATTCATTTTACTCACCACTCTCAAAGACTGAGTCAGGTCACCTCAAGGGTTTCTGGTTGAGAAGGCTGTATAGCCCACATAATCGACGCCTTTCTTCGTACAGTCGCCCTTTAGCCGAGCTCATCACGCGAGTTGCAGTCTTTAATTCCTTTCAAGAAACTTAATGGTTTTTCAGATGAGGTCTCCATTCTTGAAAACGTTATTCCAAATGCGATATTACAATTGTCTTATATAGTAGGATTATGTCCTCATTGTCTCTACAGGATATTGTTCGATGAACCATCGATAGGACACCATGAGCTTTGATGGCCGTCTGGTAACACTGTTCGGAAAACTTGATATCTGCCCGTATCCTAACTCCGAGATCCCTTTCTTCCTCTACTGATTTTAATTCAACGTCACCGAGTGAATAAATTAATTAGGGTTTCTGTTCCCAGAATGTAAGACTTTCCATTTCGCTGCATCAAAACATAGCCCACTTTTGTGATTATTCTTGAAGCCTGTTCAAATCATCCTGAAGGAGCGCTGCTTGGCACTAATCATTAACGAGTCTTCTAATCTCTATGTCGTCTTCCAAATTTTGACATCACGCTCTTTATCACTTCATCCATATTGTTCAAAAAAATCAGAAACAACAGTTAACCTGAAACTGATCCTTGTGGAGTTCACTTCTGATGTTACACATCTGAAGAAAATCCATTAATCACAGCCCTCTGCCTTCTGCCTTGGAGTTAATCTGCAATCCATGAAATCATTCAAGTAGTCTCAACATGTTCTAACTTATATGGTAACCTCACATGAGGGACTGAGTCAAATGCCATGCTAAAATCCAAATAAACTATGTCGAAATTGTTCCTTGCATCTAGCTTATCCGTAACTGTGTCAAAATAGCTTACCAGGTTAGTTGAACTCATTTTCCCTTAACAAACCATGCTGTGTGCTTTAGAATGTCATTTCTTTCTAAAAGTCCCTGGATTGCACTCGTATTCATTGTGTCTAAGATTTTCCCTACCACTGAAGTCAAACTAACCGGCCAATAATCACCGAATTCGCTCTTAGAACCGCCTTTATGTATTGGTGATACGTTGGCACTTCTTCATTCCAGAGTCCAAATATGCCCTCATAATTAACATCCATGGTTCAATGCACTCTCTGTCCGCGTTCCTCAAAATTATTGGGTAAATTCCATTAATTATAGGAGCCTTACCTGCCTTTAGCTGGAAAGTTTTTCTAATAAACAGTCATCTGTAATTTCGAAATCACTAACTGCATATGGCTCAGCCTCACTTGCACAGCCTCTCCCCAGCATAAAGGGTCTTTATGCTGGGGAGTGAAGATTGATTCGAAGTACAGTACCTACCTAATAAATCAGCAACATTGAATACTGCGTTATCGAATTCCCCACACCCAGTGCACAAGGATCCAATCCGATTCGTTTTTTTTTTTTTCTTCTTCTTCTTCTTTATATTCGTTTCTTCTTCTTCTTTATAAACAGGGACACATACATGAAAAATTCCTTGTCCCCTTTCTCAGTCTTGGCGTCCCCAACGTTATGTGTAGTACTAGTACAACTCAACTTGTATCCGTTGTAGGCTTCAGTATTTTTTGTCGCGGCGCAACTTACCATGTCTTTTCCTACTCTGTTAGACTGGCCAGCTCCTTATTCATTCATCCCGGCATCATCCGCCAACTATGTACATTTTCTTATTGGTATATACTATACGTGTTCATGGCTTCCGTTATTATTTCTCTGAAGGAATTCCATGCTTTTAATGTATTCGCCCTCCCTCTGCAATCGGCCCAATTAATATATACAAATAGCGCCTTAAACAGCCATAGTCCCGTAATCTGAAATTAAAGCTTCACTAAGTCCTATATTTATCAAACAAACGGTCATTTAATATCGTTAGCCACCACATGTATAATACCCACTTTTTATTTCCCCCTTAAAACCTAAGAGTATCATCATCAATTGTTGCTCCTCGCAAACCAACTTTCTTTCTTGTCTGCTTATCCTTATTAAAACAATGTCCTCGTGTCCCTGACAATAGTTTCCTAATAAAACTAAATTTCCTTCAACCAGAGCAGTATGCTCTGTTCTGTTCTGGGACCCGAATCGAGGCCGCATCACTCGGTGGGTCACGAGTTATTTGAGTCAACTTTCAACTTAAATGTGCCATACGATGATGATCCATCCAAATGTTCAGAAACGTTGTTGTAAGGAAGGCCACCAGCAATCCTCGCAGTCGCAGTACAGCTTGGCAGAGACCGTAATCAGTAAACATTATCGAATATCATATGGACTTCAGGAAAATAGGTTCGTAGAAGACGTGGTGCTACCTATTCACTGGCCTCTGCGTTTTTTCGCTTGACTAGTTCTTGAATTAGAGAGCGGTGCTGTTGTTTCAGATAACATTGATTAGAAAAATAGATAAATAAAGCTATTCTACAGGATTTTTCTTAGAGTGATATGGATTTATTAGCATTAGCATTAGTAGAGGCATTTGATGCAAGAAAGCAAGCTTATGCAGCATCAGCCAAAAAAAAAAAAACCCACTTCCACTTCACCCCTCTGTTCGTTCAAAATACCTGTCCAGCTGAGCCTTAAACTTATTTAGGCTATCAACCTCCACCACAAGGGATGGCAGTCTGTTCCACCAACCAACCACCCGCTGGCTAAAGGCAAATTTCCGCACGTCTATCCTACATCTGTCTTTCCTCAATTTGAATTTATGCCCTCTCAGGTGATTTTTCTGAGCTAGAGGAAGAATCCCATCAGCATTGAGCATGCTTAAACCATTCAAGGCTTTATACACCTCTATAAGATCACCTCTCTGGTGCCTAGTCTCCAAACACTGCAACTTGCAAAACTTAAGCCTTTCTTCGTAAGAGCACCCCTTTGTTCCATTCACTAATCTTGTTGCCCTTCTCTGTACTCGTTCCAGCAGCTCTACATCCTTCTTGAAATGAGGCCTCCAGACCTGTATACAGTACTGTAGGTGTGGCCTGACCATTGCCTTATACAATGGAATAATCACCTCCTTATCCCTGCTGGAAAAATTCCTGTATATCATTGACAATACTCCATGAGCTACTCTTGCAGCCCGTCTGCACTGCTCAGAGAACTTCATATCTGCCTGCACAATCACCCCCAAGTCCCTTTCATTCTCTACCACTGTCAGTGTAGTACCACAGAGTTGATACGTTGCTCTGGGGTTGCTGTTTCCCATGTGTAGTACTTTACATTTGTCAATGATAAACTTCATTTGCCACCTCTCAGCCCATCTGCTCAACCTTTCCAGGTCCTGTTGCAGCAGCATAGTGTCAGTAGTGTCCTTGACAACCCTGCCAACCTTTGTATCATCTGCAAACTTGGACATTAAGCTTGATATACCATCATCAATATCATTTATAAATACAGAAAACAATAATGGACCCAACACTGAGCCCTGAGGGACTCCACTAATAACATTAGTCCACGATGAGCAGTGTCCATTGATTACCACTCTCTGTCTTCTCCCCCTCAACCACCCCTTTATCCATAGCAGCAATTTGCCTCCAATGTCACACTGCTCCAATTTGTGTAGCAGTCTTCCATGTGCAACAGTATCAAAAGCCTTTCTAAGATCCAAGTATATAATATCAAAGTTATTCCCTGCATCCAGTTCTTTTGTGACTGCATCATAGCATCCAATCAAGTTGGTCAGGCAAGACTTCCCCTTAACAAAACCATGCTGTGTCTGAGCTATAACTGAAGTCTTGTCTAAATGATCCTGCAGTGCTTCTTTAACCAGTGCCTCCATTAATTTTCCTGGAACAGAAGTTAAGCTCACAGGTCTAAAAGTACTTGTGTCAGCCTTTGATCCTCCTTTGTGAATTGGGGTCACATTTGCACATTTCCAGTCTATGGGTACCTCCCCTGAGTCCAAGGAAGCTCTCATAATTATTGCTAAGGGTTTGCTTACTTCCTTTGCTGCCTCCTTTAATATAACTGGATAGATCCCATCCACCCCGGGTGCCTTTCTTGTGTTTATCTTCAACAGTTTCTCCTCCACTTTACTCCCAGTTATTTCAAGATTCTGTAGCTGACTGCTAGAGTTGAATACACCTCTGGCATTCCCCTTGCTGAATAACTCCTCATGTGTGAATGTCGATGCAAAATATTCATTTAGTTTGTTAGCTACCTGAGCAGGATCATCAACAGTTGACCCATCAATATCCAGTGGACCAATCTGATTCATCCCCTTCCTTCTAGAGTTTACATAAGTAAAGAACCCTTTGCTGTTTTTCTTTGCATCCCTTGCCAAGGATTTCTCGTAATCTGCCTTCGCCTGCCTAACCTCCTTTGTAACTTGGTTGCATATCAACTTGTATCTATCATAGGCTTCTGTGTCGTGTGTTAATTTGTAAGTATCCCATGCATTTTTCTTCTCTGCCATATGCGTCATTAGTTCATCTGACATCCATTTTGGCCTAAACCTTGAACAATATTTCTTAGTTGGTATGTAAAGCCTAGTAGCTTCCAAGATAAGTTCTTTGAATGCTTCCCATTTTGAATTTGCTGTTGGTAACATCATCAGTTGGTCCCACTGTATAGAATTTAAATACTGTCTCAGTCCATCGTAGTCGCCTTTACGGAAGCAATAACCCTTCCCTTTACCCCTAATGGTAGTTACCTCTTTCAGTAACTCCCACTTCAGCACACTGTGATCACTGCCACCTAGTGGTTCATTTATCTGCAGATTCTTAATGCATGAAGAATCACTGCTGATAATCAAATCAAGAGTATTACTCCCTCTAGTTGCCTCCCGAACATGCTGATGTAGAAAACAATCATCCAATAAATCCACAAAAGCACTGCTAGTGCGTGAGTAACCAGCCCCCAAATTCCAGTCAATATCTGGGAAATTAAAATCTCCCATTATAAGACTCTCTGATTTACTGGCCCACTCTATTTCCCTGTACAGTTCCTTATTATACTCATCAGAGTCATTAGGCCTATAGCACACTCCTACTCTCAATTTTGATCTCCCAATGCTTATGTCACACCAAACTGACTCAACACTGCACTGTCCAGCGATGTCGACTGGCTTCACTTCCTTGGTTTTTATGTGTTTCTTAACTAATAGCATAACCCCTCCCCCCTTCCTATCCTGTCTATCCTTTCTGTAGACGTTGTACTCCCCAAATTGCAGTTCTGCATCCCTTATATCTGCGTGACACCACGTCTCTGATATCCCAACAATATCTGCCTTTGATGTTTTGAGCAATACCTCAAATTCATCAAATTTATTTACTAAACTCCTAGCATTGGTGTACACGCAAGTATACCTGCACCTGTTTCTATTCTTAGCTACCCTAACACAACCCATGTGTTTACTTGTACCGCAATGGCTCCCAGCAGTCTCTGAAATACCATGCATCTTGTTTTTCAGGCTTCTGCTCATTCTAATCGAAGCAGTGCAAGAATCTCTTTCACCTCTGCCAGTGGCTACTGTCAATCTATTGGTCTTTGTCTCCCCCCAAGCTAGCAGTTTTCCGACCCACCTAACACTGCCTCGATAGCATCAGCAAATATTCTTGCACCCTTTCTATTTAAGTGTATCCCATCCCTGTAGAAGCAATCTCTGCTGTTAACAAGTACAGTCCAGGCTGAAAAAAATTCTACCCCTTGAGCCTTGCACAATCTTTCCAGGGCCGAATTGGTCGACAAGGCTCTCATCATATACTCCCTCCTATCGTGTCTGGGCAGAATTGCAGACACTTTCAAATTCAACCCTAATTCTCGGCTTTTGTTCAACAGTGACCTGTACTTGTTAAGTAATTCTGCCGGTCTCCTACTCTTAATATTATTAGTGCCAACGTGTACAACTATATCACCTTTTGTGCCCTTAAAAGATGATACACGCTCTACAACGTCATCAACCTTTGCCCCTGGCAGACATACCCTGGTCCTGTTCCACCTATCACCAGTATGATAAATCCAGATCACTCTAGAAAATAATCTACTTCAACGCGTTCCTAAATGATCTTGCTTTTTTTGCTGATGACAACGTCAGTAAGTGAAATACTAGTACTGTGCTTTTGATTTAGCAAAATGTTCGTGTTTATTAGTATTCCAAGTTGCTTACCTTTATGCCTCTGGCAGATGAAGGCTCGCTCATTTCTACATAACGCATCATTCCATCTTCCCAAAGCAACATTGTTGTACAGCAACTCCACGCATTCTTCCTAAGAAAAATAAAATCAAAACACTTATAAGTTAGCGAAACAAGAGCAAGGAGCCACAAAAATACAATCTTAAAGGATAATTGTAGAAGTCTCGAGTCCTGAAGTCAACCTTCGGGTAGCGTGTTATAGATAACGGAAATGAATTGTCTTTCACGGTGGTCGAAGTGGTGGACACTTTGTTAAAGTCCAAAGTGGAATTGGTTAATCACTTTTTGGGGGATTTGGAAAATATCAATGATTGGATTTCTGCTTTTTTTTTCTTTTTTGGCAGATGTACAAAAAATTCGCCTTCTCGCATTATTTAGCCATTTTAGTTGCAATATAAATGTTATATACACTGAGCACCTAAAAGCTAAGTTACATCCACAAAATCTGAACAAAAACAGGTACTCAACAGAATTCATGGAATTATATAAAGTATTTTGTAAAAGATTTTATATAAAAGCTTTATTATAAGACTTATTATATCGAGTTTGAAAATAAATATAATTATATTGTATTTTCAGGAATCAGACCTGAGAGCCAAACTGCTCTTACAATGTGCGGTCACTTTTACAGAGCTGGTAATAAGGTCATACAAAGAATTACATACTGCATAAGCAAAACAAAACATGATATTTTCTCTAACATCAGAGTGTACAACAACGTTGTTGAACTAATGTTCTGATGCCGCACTACATGTCTACATGTCCCATGCTTCCTAGCAGCTGCATTACCTGTCATACTTGGGAGAACGTTTGTGACAAGCCACAGAGAACAAACCGAATTGATTTTAAAACTTCCGATTGATTCTAAGGTTTTTTAGAACATGAAATTATTCTTCTTTTACGGACGAAATCCTTTATCTCGCATTCCACCCCTAAAATTGGTCCTTTATGTAAACCTTGCTTTTCCAAAAAGTGGGCTAAGACTGTTCATGATAAGAGTGTATTAAACCGCATTTGGCTTCTGTTGAAATTTGCAGCCTCATTTTCTGCCTTCACTAAATTTTCCAACGATTAAAAATAATTATTAATCAATCCAAACTCGATTATGAATAGGTTAAACGTAGAAAATTGCTTCGTATATAAGTAATAGTGGAAATTTGCTTCGTATATAAGCCTTTTTGTTTCTTGTCCAACCTATTGCGGCCAATTGGTTTGGCAAGAAACCTATTGGCAAGCAATAGACCTATCCGGCCCTACAACCTGATAGTTCTAGTTCTATTGCTTTTTCAGCTAAAGATAAAGCTGAGTTATTAGCATTCTACTTTTATTCAAACTTTTCTAACAATGTTCTCAGTAAATCATTTCTTTCCTTACCACACACACACACACACTCTACTCTACGCCTCCCGTGGCTTTTCGCCGACCGGGCTAGCCGGGTGGGTAAAGTGCCTGCCGGGCAACCCAAAGGTCGCGGGTTCGAATCCCGCCTCGGGCTTGGATCAGAGTACTGCAAAAACCTTGGGAGGTGCATTATGGCCACAGAAGCCGATGCGCCAACAACTACCAACTACCCGTGGCTTTTCACAAAACAGATGTTGGAAGAATTCGAAACGGCCTCGACGCCAAGAAAGCTCCCGGCTCTGAAGGCATTTATTTCTCCACTCGTTCTCAAAACTTGTTTAATAAAATTTGATTCTGTGTTTTTTTGCCTTTTGATTTTATCTTATTCAACTGGTGATCTTTTATTTCACAATAAACTTTCTTTTGAATTGGTCGGTGTTAAGAAGAATTTCTATTACCCAATTTCTGATATCAGAGGATTCTTCAACCGACTGGTATTTTTCCTTTTGCATGAAAATTTGCTCATATGAAGCCAGTTCCTAAAAAGGGTGACAACTCCATTTCTTCGTGAACCCATTGTACTTTCTTTTGCTCTTTCCAAAGTATCTGAAAAATCCATTAACCTCCTACACTATCTCGAAACTACGCATCTTTTCATTGATTGTCAATTAAGAGAAATGATTTGGTAGAACTCAATATACCATTTCCAAAGCTTTTCATCAGTTTGTCATAAAGATATTTTGAATAAGCTCCTTTTATGGACTGCCGTATATTTTTTGCAATTGGATAGCTAGTTTTCAAATGAGGAAAACTCATTTGAAAGAGAAACGAGATTTAAATTGTCTAAATTTATTTATACGTCATATGCGTATAAATTTAGCGATTAATACTAATGCTTCTACTGAACGATAGAACCATTTAGCTGCTCTGTTGAAGATCGAGTGATACTTACCAACAAGAGATAAGAAGTAGTGTGTCCAAAGTAGTGAAACGCAGTATTATTCAGTTTCTTACAGTGGAGGACTTCTCCCCTGCTGCATCGATGTACAGACTTTCTGGCAGAAAGTCGATTCTACAGGAACGATGAAGGAAAGAAAGCCATCAAGTAATGATGTCAGAAGCAATCAAAAGTCTTTTATTCATCAGTTTAGTACAGGATTTTCACCCTGGACAGCAATTTTGCTAGAAGAGTGTTCATTCACTACCAGTTTTTCATTTATGCAATATACCATTTCAATAATGTCCAAAATAACATATTGGCAATACACGTACACAATTCATATGCAGGTTGTTAGACAAATGTCTCTTCAAAGAGAAAGAGAGAGAGGTTATCCAATCAAACAAGCTTTTAAATTATAACTGATTCCAGCGACTTTGCCAATAACTGGCAGAGTCGCTGGAATCAACGGGAAGTTTAGAACAAAAGCTCCCGAGAATCGATTTGAAGAGAATTATAGTATTACATTACGTGTTTGGGAAAAACATACAAGAACTCCCCGACTTACTTAAGGGTTGCGTTCCGCGGAACACTATGTAAGTCGGAATTTCCCCTATGGTTGTGTAGGAGTCGCAACTGTGTTCGCTGAATTGATTGAATCAAAAAATAAATATTCGACAAACATGTAAATAGAATTATTTATTGTATTTATTCAATTTTTTATCTCATGCGCAGGAAAAATTAATTAGAAAAGCGTGCAATTTAAAAACAATTTCAAAATTATAAAATTACAAAACAAGAGAGGAGACAGGCATAACGTCAGTAAGTTTTACCTCTCGAGCATCTTTGCCAGAATCGACGTCTTCAGCTGATAAGTACGCCGCTCCAGAGGTTGAGGTCTGTGAAGATTTAGAAGGGGTCGGCCGCTTAACTTTACGAAAGAACATATTAATGATGACTGGACGGTGGCTTTTTTCTTTTCATCGTAGATTTCTTTGTGAAAAGCAAGCATATCATTCATCCCTCTGTTAACTTTTAAGAATCGTTCGCTGTCAGGATCCATCTTCTCAAACACGCCATTGCTGATGCAATTTCACGAACTGCCATTGCCATCTCTCTGGCGATGAAGCGCCTCGGCTCCTCATTTGGTTCATCTTGAGCTTCGTCAGCATTTTCTTCTTTCACTATCACTGCCTGCAGGTTAATAAGTTCTTCGTTAGATAATTCCTTCTCTTCTTCCTCTATTAACTCCTCCACGTGTTTGGCATCAACCTCCAGCTGAAGTAGCTCTGCAGCCTTTACAATCTTATCTGTAACTGCTTCATATGATTCGTCTTTTTCAAATCATTCGAAGCCTTTTACGTGCAGTAAAAGGATTTATTAATGTGTATGATGGCGTTGTAAATATTGTAAGATTTCGAAAAGTTACTTAACGTAAAATTTTTCTCATCGTCTACTGCAGACAATGCCTGAGCAAATGTTGTAGGTAAATAGTATGCTTTTAAATTCGAAATAACACCCTGATCCATAGGTTGGATGAGTGAAGTCGTGTTTTGCGGTCGAAATGTGACTCTCACGTTCGAATTGAAATCATCTAGATGCGTAGGATGTCCAGGAGCATTATCTAATAGAAGCAAAATCTTGAAAGGAACTCGTTGTCTTTACAATATTTTTCAACCTCGGAAATGAAGCAGCATTTAAGTCAATCCTCAAAGAGAGATATTGTTAGCCATGCTCTCTGGTTCCATCGGAAATGCATGTGTAGGGTTGCTTTATTGATGCCCTTAAATGCACGAGTATTTACAGAATTGTACACAAACAGTGGTTTTAATCTGTAATCTCCCGCTGCATTAGTCTCCACCAAAAGCGTGGCCCCTTTCTTTTGAAGCAGTGGAACCTGGCATTGTCTTTTCCTCTTTGGCAATGTATATTCGATCCGGCATTTTTTTTCCAATACAGAGCAGTCTCGTCAGCGTTAAAAATTCTGCGTTCAATAGCCGCCTTCATCCATAATTTTTTCCAACACATCACAAAATTTCTCTGCAGTTGCAGAATCAGCACTGGCGACTTCACCGCATATTTTAACATTGTGGAAACCAGCGCGATGATTGAACCTATTAAACCACCCGTTGCTTGCCACGAACTTGGGTTGGGGTTCGCCGTACTTATCCTTAATATCTCATATGTAAACCAAGTGTTTAAATACCTTCCATTGTACGGTATCTTTTTAATTTTGTGGTGATCTATAATTGATGTTTATCTAGTACCGATATAAAAAGAATAAAATTATTATACCTATATAATAAGTATTACGAATTTTAATTTTGTTTATAATTATATTATTATAATAACTATTAGATAGCATATTTTTTATATATTAGATACATATATGCATAAAGGCTTTGTTAGCTTTTAGTAAAGATTGTGGAAATTCTTTTAGTACGTTACTACCATCACTTGAGTTACACAGTAGTTTAATGCCGAAGAAAGCGGGTCGCTTGTATTCTCATCTCGGATTTCATAATCAGTATTTCTGTGAAAGAGAAGATCATGCGATGCAGTCAAGTCGCCTTCTGTGCACATAGACAATCTCATCTCAATGAGATTGTCTATCATAGATTGGGAAATCCTGAAGGATAGATAGCCTTCAGTTAAGTTAACTCTGTCCTCAATATTTTTCTGGGATGCTTAAACTAAACTAAAAGTGTTATTTTAACCCACCCGAATAATTAAATTCATCTGCCGTGCAGTGTGTCTTATGTCTGTTAATTGCATATATTCTATGGTTCGAAAACCTTGCTATCTACGCCTGAGACCGACTAACTCAGCCACGGAGTGAAAAAGGCCCATTAAATTTCCTCACGTCATCGACGGGATTCGAACCCGGGCCTTTTACAACCGGTGTTGGGAGGACGGTGACGCTACCACTGTGCTACTCGCGCAGGCAAGGGATCCTTAAACTGTAAGCAGCTGCACGTAATTTTTTTTAAATTTATTGTACTAGGCGGTACCAGCCAGCTTTCCTGGCATCCCCGCCACTAATCACAATACTGTACAGATATTTACAGACTTGCAGCACTAATTCCCGTTCCATTACGAGATATTGAAGTTCTGCATGTTCCCGCACAATTATAAGACAATAAAGAGCTGCAGTTCATATAAAATGAATTTGTAGTCCCTCCTACGGAAAGTAGCTAGTGAGAAATAGCCGTCAGTGCATACAATTTCAACGTAATGTACAGTCTGAGAAAGAAAAGTCTTTTTAATAAATGAAATGTTACCCGGAAAGCTGAATTCCACACAACTGAACTATTCTCATCAGTAAATTGAGGTCAGGCCAGAAAAATATTTTCATCAGTAAATTATAGTTAGAAGATTAACACAGATCTATTGCAAATGCATCAACTTCATAAGCGTTGAAACGTGTTCGGTTAGAGGTTGACGTTTCCAATCGACTCGTCCAGTACACCGACTTAAAAGAACAATCAGTGATGAAATGCACGACCTGAATCCTCGTCGAGTACTCAGACTTGAAATACCACTCAGGGATGCACCTGTCCTCGAATACTCCGCCTTGAAAGAGTACTCGCTGATGAAATGTGGGCAAAAACTAGGCATGCTTGTTTGGCCTATTGTACAGGCCTGACATAGCCCAGTGGTCAGGAGCGAGAGTGCCTAGCACGCGTTCCTTGAGTGGACCGGCGTTCAAGCCCGTGACTACTAAATACGATAAATATTTGTATTGACGATTTATTGTAAACTCTACTGACTTAGTTGTCGTGCCGGAGTATAAACAGAAAATTTATTTATTATTTTACTAGTCCCCTTGAATCATTAGTGATTATCTAGCAGCTGCCAAAGCACGTGCCTGCAGTTTCAGGAACCGCATCACACAGCTGTCGTTCACGGAACACGGAACCGCCTTGCTGTAATCTAATGATCGACAAATGAAACAGCTAACCTTAGGACATCGTGTTGTAGGAACTGGTGACAACTTGGAACTACATTTTCAGTATGATTTAGCCGGAGGATTATCTCATGAAGCAAGGATCATTCAAGAACATGTTATAGGAGTTTTCACCGCATGGTTGAAATTGTTTTCAACACGATGTTGCATGGTTTACCTTTAAGGAAAAAATAGTCACCTACTACTGAAGAGGATGTTGGTTTTTACCTCCATAACGGATACAATAGAAGATGTGTATTTTACACGAGTGTCAGCTGTAGTCAAATCGCCTCTTCCGGTTTGATTGCCGCAGCTGACAGAAACTTTCTACATGTATCAGTTTGAGTCACGAGAAAACTAATGTGCAACATTCGTTTTCACTCCAGAAAATTTGATGTGCCATGGAGGTACTCAACTAATTTTATCAGCATTGTTCTTGCTCCATTTGCAGCAGAACTCGTCGTCTCTTGAAAACTTGTACAGAAAAAATTTGGAAAGCACCAAAGCCTGCCCTTGTCTTCAGCAGAAGGGCCTTACATCTAGAAGTCAGTGTTTGCACGCTGGATGTTCCATTAATCAATTCCGCTCGTAGATCCTGGTATTCAGGGCACCTAAACAGAAGATGTACCCAGTCTTTTCTTTCTCCACAAGTACACGATAAACGTGCTGAAATGCCGAAATCATTTAATTTTCCAAACAAGGACCCATGTCCCGTAAGCAGGAATGTTGAATGCAGATTTGGTTGAAACCAACTTGGCATATCCTTCCCAAACGTTTTGATGCTTAGAAGAAACGTTTTGGTTATTAAACCCTTGGTGCAGTTGTTTCATCTGTTTTGCCACCGATCAATTAGAGTCCACAATCGTTTCCTCTCCTCATTTTAACCCTATTCACAACGAATTCAATTGATATCCGCTCGTATGACTGTCTACGTCGCAGATAGAAGCACAATTATTTGAATACTAAGATCACATCTAGCAGCATCCGTCCTGTTATCACCTGCAAGGCCTCATTTGATACAGTCCTACAAGCCATACTAAGTTGTAACAACATTGTCCGTTGAATTGAAAACATCCTCCTAACATTTGCCTTTTGCAACCCACAATCTAGCCAGGCATGTGCACCATAGCTCGCAATTAGCAAGAAGATACAGTCATAAAATAGATTCAATGCCTTGCCTTTTATTCCCCACTCCGTAGTTACACGGCCAATCATACCAACAAATGTATGAATCATCTCGGCGATGTAGTTGATGTGTGAGACAAAGCATAACTGTCTATCGATTTGAACTCCTAAATATTTGATAGTTTTAACACTCTGTAGACCCACTCCATCTATCCGGCATTGTGAATTTCTCATAATAGACAGACATCCTTTTAACAACACAATTTTGCTCTTTTTCTGTTGAGAACACAAGTCTGTGAAATTTACACCAGGTACTCAGCCGTGGCAAAATGAAGTGTGATCGTTCCTCTAATTGGAGCCTCGAGTCACCGTCCACCAGTAAAACTACGTCATCTGCATATGCAATCATAACAACATTGTTATAGTCCGGTTTTAACCAGTTGTTTACGACTAAATTCCACATCAATGGGCTAAGGCCCTTGTGGTCAGCCTCTTACAACTTGTCTGGTAATACTCCCGCATGCTGATTTAACTGTAACTGTTTTGTCGCAGAAGTAATCTCTTATAACAGAGTGGATCTGTGGTGTGCATTTTGCTTCATTTAATATCATAAGAACACTGTGCCAGTCTATGCTATCGAATGCCCCAGCGAAATTTACAAAGATACCGAGACAATATTTTGATCTACATTGGTGTACAGATTCCACCAACTTTCCCAACGCATCATCAGTCCCTTTCCCTGCTGTAAACCCATATTGGTTTTCAGACCACTCACAGTTTTCTTTAACCTACTTCGTAATTCTACCTACTAGCAATCTTTCATGAATTTTTCCGAGTCCGTTCAATAATGCAATTGGACGATATGGAGCTGCCCTTTCTTTCAGTTTCAATGGCGATTTCAGCAGAAGTTTTAAAAGTGCTTCCTTCCATGGTGGTGAAAATACTCCATCTCTAAGATATGCGTTAAAAGTGCTTAGCAGGTGCTTTGGTATCAATTTCAGACTCAGTTTTATGACCTCTCCATCAGTGAGGTCCATTCTTGGGCATTTATTGTTCTTGATTCTTTCTATTGCGATTTCTAACTCGTTCATCTGGAAGCGGCCTTCTTCCTCACTGCCTCTGTAACTTTCATTAAGCAATTTTCATTTCCAAGTAATTGTTTTCACTGTCATCAGGCTCCCCATTGGCCTTCATGTCACTCACCAAAGTTTCTAAAATCATACCTACACTTTCTTCCCACGTTCAAGAAATACCATCTAGCCTAAATTGAACATGTAATATCTCCCGCTGGGGGTTTAATTTTACTAGTACATAATTTGTAAATTAAGCTCCGAGGGTCACTGTTACCACATATCCTTACAAGTTCCTTCCACGCATTAAATTTTTCTTTTGATATCAGACGCCTGTATCTTCTTCTCAGTCGTTGATACTCATTCCTGAAATGCATTTGATCTTCTTCACCGCGACGTTTTCTTCTTTGGTATATCTTCCTAGCTTTATTGGTTTCGTTTCTTTGCGTAGCGTTGTTAATTGTGGAGTCCACCACTTAACAGGCATACCTTTAGTTTGACAACGTCTCATTACAACTGTAGAGGCGTTATATAACCAACCTTGCATCAGCTAAACTGCTACAGGGCCACCCAAATCGTTTAGGACATGTGCTGACACTTCAGCCTTCTGTTTGCGTAATTCTTCATCAAACAGATTCCAGTTAGCAATATGTACAGAGAATCGTTGCAATTGATCTTGCATATATCCATTTTTACGAGTGACATTTTCGGTTATCTCACACCTGATCACTCTATGATCACTGGAGACCCAGTCAGGCTCAACGTTATTAATATCTTTATTGCAAGCTCGTTATGTGCTTGAACCCTCTTATTGTTGAAAGTGTGATATCATATTCCACTCCCCATTAATTGTCCAAAATGGCTATGCTCCGACCTCTCATTATGGATTACCAGATTATTTCGATCGATTGTTTCCTCCAATAAACATCCTCTATTATCAGTATACCTGCTATACCACAAAGTATTTTTTGGAATTGGAGTCCAAGCACAAAATTACTGTTTGTCCTTTCAGATATTCTAACAGGCGTTCCATGTAATCTAAGTGTGATTCAATATCTGCACCATGCTGGAAGTACATCGACGCTAAGTTTACGTCCTCACTTTCAACACACACATACAGCATGAGAATTACAAAACAAATGCAGTCTTGTCACCTCTAAGTTATGATTAAATATAAGGATCGCGGCCCGCAGATTATGCTCGTTGCATGACACAATTCTTGTAGACAGAGAGAACCCCATGAGCTTTCCATCATTTTCGTAAGGTTCTTGAATACACGCCAGATTAACCTGTTCACGGTTGCATGCTATTCACAGCTCAGCCTCTACAGCTTTTGACTGTTGTGCATTCAGCTGGATTATTTTTATATTACGTTTAACATTGATCTGTTCGTTACGATTGCTACATGTACCGTTCCCATATTTACAGTAATTCTGATCTGAACTTCTTTGGCTACCGTTTTGTTCGATGCTGAGTATCAGATACGTCCGTTCTTTCAATTATTAATTTCCGTGCTCTTTCAAATCCCGGACATCTCCTATCTCCTTTCTCTAACGGAATGATCTGCTTTATTTCCTCGATTTAAACAGCTTACACACGTAACTTGCTTATGAATACGCCGACAAGTGCGATATATATGTCCACTCTTTGCACAGTGGCTGCAAGCAGGCTCTTGCCGCCTGCACGTTTTTGTAGTGTGGCAAAATGACTGGCAGTTGTAACATCTGGTGGCCAAATGAAATGTATTTAGCCGATAGGACATCACTCCTATATAAGCTCTTCCCTGATTTATCGAATATTTATATATGCGACTGGACACCTCAATTATCCAGTTCCTACCAGTTTTTGTTTTGTTTATATTTCCAAAACGAACCAAAACTTCTGGCTCTATCTCTGTTCTGTCTACATTCATAAAGCTCAAGTTTCTCTCATATATATAATTCAAAAGCTCCTCTTTGTTTATTCCTTCATCAGCATCATAGATGTGCGCCTCCGTAGCCAGGTGGGAAGGAGCAGCAGTGCATAGCACACGCTTCTTGATTAGACCGAGGTTCGAGCCCGTCACCACCAAATACGGAGATGCGGAAAGGTCGGGGAATGACCACCGCATATCCCGGAGCAATATGGCCTTAGTTGCTAATGCTCCTAAAAACCAAATAACAACAGCATCATAGATAATTATTTTTGGACTCTCTCTCTGTTTTTTAGGCTTCAAAAATGAAACACCCAAACGACGAATCTGTTCATTTTCTTTATCTCATCGATATCTTTCTCAGTCTCCAACTCCAGTATACCTCTTTCCACTATTTGTCCTACCTTCAGAACTCTTACAGTTTTCAACATCCCTGACATTGTCCTACCAACAGCCAGTTGAACATCCTTAGTGGTTTTTAGGCTGGAATCTTCTTTTGCATTAATTGCAAGCGCGTGGCCTCCAACTGCTCGTTTTTCTTTAGGTTTTTCATTACCTTTTTTGATGTATATGCTTCCCTTCTTGAACCACATCGCTGTACAGACCTTTACCTATCTGAAAATTCTCACTCCCCATTGCTTTATAAAATGGTATTTTTTGCAAGTCACGCACCTGTCCTTCATATGTCGTAACCATCCTTTCAGACAAGACACCCTCTCTTTCAAAATTTCATTTTGGACATCCAGCTCTATGGCTGCATTTTCTAATGTATTCCATCTCAGCAGAATTTCTGCTATCACAGTTTTGTTTACGCCATTGTCTTCACTTAAGAGGAATTCTTCCAGATTACTTCTAAGCAAACTAGTGAATTTCGTGACTGGACATAAGTACACTTGGCCAGTTTTCTCTGATGAAGTTTCTTTCTTTCCTTCACAATCCAGTCCCTGTCTGGTCTCCTCAAACTCATTTTCTTCAGGCTCAAAGTCTGGACTGAAAGTTTTGTTTTGATCCTCAATTTGAGGGGACATCTGGATCGGGGATCTCTTCACACTGCTTACTTCCTCTAACTTAATATTGTGGATTAAATGCCGTTCACCATCCGTTAATGAAAGATCTAAAGCGATATTTTGTTTCACCCTTTCTAGTCATGCTTCTTGTATTCCTTTTTATCCCATATAACTTATTCTCATTCATATCAGAATTTCCCACCAAACTGTACTTCTCCACATTCACTAGCTTATTTCCCTTTCTTCGTAGTTAATCCATGAGAATCTAACCTATCATCATAGGCTTTATCTTGAGAAGTCGATGGACTGTCATCCAGGACAGCCCAGACTACATCCACCCGATCTTTATCTAATACCTGCAGTTCAATATCAGCACTGAGCACCGATTTGTTCCCTGAGTGACGGGCTACCTTTTTCCACTGAACCGTTATTTCGAAATCTCCTTTCCGTTTAAACTCCATTTTCTCTTTGTTTTTCCTCTTTCAACCTCTATTCCCTAACTCCTTTTGATTTGCTCTCGCCGATATCAGTTCCTGCTGAAGTGCCTTGTCCCGTATGCACCAAATGTTTTCCCTTTTTTGAAGTAAATTCCTGAAAATCAACATATTCTCTAACTTGAGTAGACAATGGGCTATCCTCCAGAGACTATCTCCTCCAAATCTTTATACACTTGCATTTCATTATCAACATTTGGCTCCGATTTGTTTCCAGATTGACAATCTATGTTTTCCATTGAACTTTTATTCTTGGGATCTTCCTTCCGTTTGTACTCCAATTTTCTCTTTGCTTTTTCCTTTTTTGACCCCTTTTTTCAGATCCCCTCCTCACTTCTATCTGCATGCTTGTTATTTACCTGTTGCTCTCTATCTTTTTGGCAAGCAGTAACTATGGTCAATTTCCATAACACTGTCTCCATTTTCCCGTGATTTGTGTCAGCCCCCACTATAGTGGGGAAATTACCGATATCCCGAGTTTGCTATGAAGGTTCCAGCTGGAATTAAAAAAACTGTCCTCATAATCTCAACTTCGTAATACCAATAAGCAGCTAAAATGACAGAAGGAGAAATTATTTGTAACATTTCCTTATTTCTCAAGCAATGATCATAAACATTATTCCCTTTCACATACAGGGTGTTTCAAAAGTGATGGTCAATAATTTAAAGGTGAACTGTACAGACTACAATATGCAAAAAAAGCCCAGTAAACATGGATCCTTAAGTGAATCGTTTTCGAGATATTGCACATTTCTAGTTGGGATCCACGGCTGACAAGGTGAACTGTACAGAGTTTGGATCCACAACTGACATGTTTGTTAAAGTTAGGTTATGCTGATTCTCTGCCTTTTCTCTTTCTTAATGCTCTGAGACGTAGCAGGCATACTAGTACTTGTAAAAGGACAGTCAACATGGAAAGAGGTTACAGCAACGAAGAGTATGCGAACATGCACTTCATGTATGGTAAAGCCAACGGCAGTGCACTCGAGGCTGCACGTTTGTACCAAGAAGCATTTCCCCGCCGAAGGCAGCACAACAGGTGCACATTCATCAGGGTACATCAACGCCTTAGAGAACATGGGCGCTTCGCACATGCAGTACGAGCAGGTAGGCCCAGAAGCATAACATCTGATGTTGAGGAAAGGGTGTTAGAAATAATACCAAACTGTGTGTGTTCTATGGTCGATTTGTCTGTTTTGCTGGACGAAAAACATGTTAGAAATAATAGAACAAAATTCATGACTTTAGACAAGTAGGGTTGCTCTGCAAGAGCGTGTAGTGAGTCATAGCAGTGTGTAGCGAATTTTACATCGCCAATTACTGTACCCCTACCATATCCAGCGTGTACAAGGTCTCAGCAATACAGACTACCCTCCCAGAGTGCTCCCATAGTCAGTGGCGGATCTTAACAGAAAATGTCCATTATCTCGAAAACGGTTCATTTGCGGCCCGATGTTCCCTGGGACTCTTTTGCTTATTTCTTTTTTGTACTTTTCACCTTTAAATTATTGACCATAATTTTTGAAACACCCTGTAATAATTTGTTTATTTCTCCTAGTTCGCAAGTGTTGCATATTTAATCAGGTGGCGCTAGTATATTCTTCCCGAAGCTGTTCAAATTCGTAGGTAATTGTTGTTATTAGTTCAAATCAGGTAATGTATTAATCCCATTTGGTTTTATGTATCATCCGCATATACTTCCCCACGTCATGGAATAAGTTTCCAGTTGTAAGAAGCTCCGCAATTCAAATAATTACCGAATGTGATTTCAACGGCCGTTTCCTATGCTATAGCATAGGAAGCCATTTAAGTCAAATGGCTTTAGATTGTTCTAACCGGCTAGTAACAATTTTCACTCTTATTCACTATATAGTTATCAAATATAATACAAAAATTATCTCAAGTAGAATTTTACTTCCTCTCTCTGCGATCCAACTAGTCATCTTCTCTTTTCAAGCCTTTAAAAATAACTAATTGAACATTTTAAAAATGAACACAAAATTATCTGTCTATCATAGCTGACTAGAGTAGCGCCCTCCCAGCTGCACGTGAACAAGCAAACAACTTTTCGGACCAGAGAAATTGAAACGGGAGTTTTACTACATTCGGGTGGTCCAGGCTTCTTCTTATCGCTTTCAGCCAAAGTTGTTAGGGAACAGTTCAAAAGGGTTACATCACGAAGAGGGTATTGTTTTTTTAAGAACGAAATGCGAGTAATTGTTTTAAAAATTAATTCTGTTTTTCATGTAACTTACCTTCATAGACGGGAAGGGCTATTTTTCACACATTTGGTTAATTGCTGGAACAAACTTCCATCAGTCGTTGTGTAAGTTGATAGGTTAAATAAATTTAAGGAGTAACTGGACAGGCATTTGGAGGGAATGGTGTGATTATTATTATTATTTTTTTTTTGGCTGATGCTGCATAAGTTCCTACACTTGCTTTCTTGCATCACGTGCCACTACTACTACTACTACTACTATTTGCCAAGTTAGTCTGTCTCGAGGTGCGTCAAACCTCACGATAGCTGTCATTTTTGAGATAATCGAAATCATTCGTCACTCTGCTCTGTTTAATCTAAAAGAAAATCAAACCAATTTGGTTTGGTTTTATATACAAAACTTCTTACCCTTTCTGATTCTAGAAAACGAGATGGTTGATATGTAGCCCAGCGCACAAAGTTCACTGGGGAATTGTCTGCCCAATAGTACTCATTTGAAACAACTCGATTGTGAAGCCCAATCCATGGTTTCGTCTGCAACTCAGTCATCAGTACAGTGACGAAATCTACAAAATTAAAATTTAAACAACACTTATTAAAATAGTTCAGTCAATCGTTAATATATATAGGATTTAAAATATAATTTTCACATACGGGACTCATTGTGACAGCTGCTGTACTTTTAGAGAGGGCCAAGAAAATCATGCCAGAAGTTAAAATTTCTGAGGAAACTGATACTCGTCTATTTACAGAAGTCTACACAGTGAGCCAATTAAATAAAGAGACTGCGTGCGCTCTGCGTTTGGTATTAAAGTAAGAGGCCAAAATAGTACACGATCAGATCCGCTAGAGTGTGTTCTTTCCAGTGAAAGTTGAAACTTCTCCGGTCAGTAGTTTGTGATTTATGACGGAAAGAGTAATAGTAGTATTGTGCAAGTCGTCAGAAAATTGAAAATGGAGCAAAGAGCAGTTATCAAATTTTATTGTAAATTGGAAAAAGGTGCTAAGGAAACTTTTTACGATTTAAAAAGAGTTTATGCTGATGAATGTTTGTCTCGACCAAGAGTGTTTGAATAATTTTCTCGTTTTCGTAAAGGAACGTGAGTCGTTCGAGGATTATTCCCGACCTAGCCGACTGATCTCTGTTCGAACACTGGAGATTGTCACAAAGGTTAGAAAAATTGTGACTGAAGACAGATCAATTTCAAAGAGGTTGCTCGCTGAGATGATCTGTATCGATAAGGAATCTGTGCGAGAAATCTGTACGATGAACGCGATACGGGGCAATATAAGACATTCAGGCTGCAGTGACCGACCAGCTGAAAGCGGTACCAGAAGAGAAGTTCCAGAAGTGTTTTAAAAACTTGTATAAAAGATGTAAACAGTGTGTACGCATCGGAGGTGATTACTTCGAAAATATATAACCTTCCTTTGTCGATAGTGTTATTCCTTTTTGCAGAACTTTTTGCAGAATTTAAGCAGATCTCAGTCGATCTGCGACAGCGAAATCCGCTGCCTTACAAATTCGAAATGACTATATTGTCAGGTGGTCGTAGCATCAATTGTCCTTTTCTACTAGGTCCCAAACATGCTTAAAAAATCGGGTGCGTTGGGCGGCCATGGGGGGATGGAGAATTCAGGCTCATATTCTTTAAACTAGTTAGCAACCTGCTGGGCCTTGTAGCCCGGCGCGTTGTCTTGTTGATAGACGCCCTAGTTATCTGGATACACTGTCATCATTGAAGGTGGTATTGGGTTGGCGATTACAGAAAAGTAGGAACTCTCATCGACCCGGATATTAACGGTCATCAGAGGATCCACATCATGCCACGAAAACAGTCCCCAAACCATATACAACCGCCTCCAGCTTGTCAAACGCCAACAGGGCCTTCAGGTACCATGGCCTCATGCTGCTTTCTCCAAATGCTTATATTCTATCAGCATGATAGTTGGAAATGGGATTTTTCAGATCAAGAGACAGATTTTCACTGTCAGTGGACCAGTTGTTGGTACTAACGTACTGTAAGACATAGTCTTACAAATATTTATTTCTTATAGTGAAATACAGTATGTATATCTATAAAGATAAAGTAAAGATTGGTTGTATTGTACTTAATGAAAAGAAGAAACACGGTATGTGTTGGATAGTAAGGTCGGGATTAAGTTTTCAGAACAAACAACTAACAAAAGACGGAGCGGAGAAATTTGAAATCTTAAAAGTGGGAAGATTAAGACTAGGGGTATTTTTTATTTTTTTTATTTCGTACGTAGGCCCACTTAGTTCAGTCTAGTAAGTAATGTACTCAATGATATTCCGATGGTTCTCAAAGACGCTCAAGAACTGCCACCCATTATAGAGGAAGCTCAATAAAATGTTTTCAAACCATCAATTATAAAAAAAATAGTGCACATTGACAAAGTTCAGAGTTAACAAAGATGCCAACAGAAAGAAGAATCCACGTTAGTTAAATTAAATCAATGAAGACCAGACGAAGTGATCGGTTCACCCAAGATGTTCTCTCCATATGGGGTACATATCGGCAGACTGTAAACACTGTTAGCCGCAAGTGCAGAAAAGCTAAATTAAGTCCACCGTCATCAGCAGTCCATCGGGTACATATGATCAATAAATCAGAATATAGTACAACTGAAAGTCTTGGCAACACGCAACTCAACAGAGGAGATGCAACTAGGTGAATAGCAGATAATAGCAGTTGAGGAAGGGAGAGGAGAGCATGCAGAACAGACTTGTAAGAGGTAAAATCTTACATCTTTAATATTTTAGAAAAAAAAAGTGAGATTTATGTAAAATAAAGATTAGGATATGGCAAAATGGGGGAGCGAACCTTACAAGCCAAGGGATTAAATTAGACAACGTCTGTACAAGGGGAGCGGTAAGTGGAAAGCTATTAGCAACCTGGGTACACTCGATTCCCAGCTCACACAGACAAACCAAAACAATAGAAGAGCGTAACTACTGCTATTTAGCAGAAGGTGGCAAATCTGGTAAACAATAGCGCCGTGGAACATGCTACTGTCAGGACATTTCTTTAATCGTGACACCTGGAGAAGAGAAGATAGTATATACGGAACGAAATGCTGGGAATTAGATTTAAGGCTGGCGGCTGGCTGTCGTGATGGCAAAGTTGTTAGATCGTGGGAAATTAGTCTACCACAGTGTAACTATAAGCGGCTGACTTCAAAGGTACTGACAGCCTGAGAAAATTTACAAAGTTCTTAAAATAAGAAGGGATAGGGCACAAAACGGACACCGTGAGAAAGATTAAAATTAGCTCTGTAGATACATACAGCTTGAGAAATTTTAATGCACGAATAGGAGATAAAGAAAGTGGATAAAATGAGTATTATTGGTTAACTGTAAACTAGGGCGGAATTTTGACATATGTAGGCGGTACAGAAATTCAGGGTAACAAAAAGTGAGTGAACAGGGGAGACAGGATCACTAACCCCGAGTTGAGCTTTATGCGGGTTTTTGCTAAAATGAGTTAAGGGAGGACAAAGTGAGATTCTTGTGGGTGTTTGGGGAATCGAGTTAAGAACGACAAAGTTAAGATTCTTGTCGGAGTGTAAAATGAGTTGGAACAGACAGTTGGGTTTTTCGTCGATATAGGTAAAAATGTGTTAAGAACATGTACAGTTGAGGGTTCTGTTGTAGTAGAAAATATGTGTCAGTTAACAGTTGAGTGTTCGGTCGTGTTGGAAAATGGGAAGGGTAGCGCCCTGGGAAGTTATCTTCTGGAAAGAATTTTCAATAGGTGGAGCGGAAAAAGCGAGGGTAGCACCCTATGAGCTTTCTCCTCGAGAAAGGTTTTAATAAGGTGGAGAAAAAAGAGCGAAAACTGCAGAATTAGTAGCTCGATGCAGGAGCGAAACTGCAGAATTAGTAGCTCGATGGAGGAGCGAAATCCGCAGAATAAGTAGCTCGTGAAGGAGCGAAAACTCGGAATTAGTAGCTCAATGAGAAGGAAGGAAGCAGTGAATGGAAGGTAGCCGAATAAAGTGGAGGAAGGACGCCAGATCCCGTGCAGCAAAGAGTTCCTGATAATTATCTATAGCAGATTCAGGTGAAAACAGATGAAGGAGATCCCCAGAAGGTAGCCTGTGAGCCTAAATATGGAAGTTTGAAACCTCCCCGGAAAGAAAAAAAAAAGATAATAGTAAGTAATGTAAGTTAACAAGGACTGTTAGGGAACAGTATAGTGATTAATTAAAATGAAAAAGAGTGGTAGCACTAGAAGAAAATTGATAGATAAATTATCTCTGAAGTAAATTATAGATATACAAACAGAGTTTAATTATGTAAAAAAGGCTATTGTAGAATGCAAGATAAACAAAAGATGAGTAATAGATTAGATTGTTGTCAAATGATTATATAATGTGTTAGGAGGATAGTAAAGTTAATATGAGAAGGTTTTATAATGTTTTAAGGATAGATAATTGAATATATAGTGTTTGTATTGATGAAGAATTGTTGGTTCTAAGATAGATAAATGAATGGATAGTAAAGTTTATATGAGAAGGTTTGATTATGTTTTAAGGATAGACAATTGAATATATAGTGTTTGTATTGATGAAGAATTGTTGGTCCAACTGAAAGACTAATAACAAATAGGGATTTTAGGATAGTTATGATTGGTCTTCAGTTATTGTAACAGAATGGTGAGAACACAGAGTATAATGATGAAAATAGCATAATGATTGTTAATATAAGAATAATATATGCAAGGTATCCTATATTTAACCTGGTATGAATATTACATGTTTTTTATTCAATTGCATATTATGTTGTATATATATATATATATATATATGTAAATAAACTTTGTTGCTTATTAAAATGTGTTGTTTGTTATTCCTGAACACTCAGCCTGTCCGAGGGAATTATAAATAATTGAAAAGTTCCCTCGAAATTGGAATTCTCCTGTAAAGTAAAGTCAGATGTGTAAGTGGGGAAATTAAACTAAGGTGGACAAACTCACATAAGGGAACTAAATAAATAAAAACAAATAAAATAAATATATAAAATATAAATAATCATTCTTTGTTTTCCACCCCCCACAGACTCTCACCAGTAATCAGAACAGTGTCCACGTCCTACTCTGCTAGTAAACATGAATCTGTTCTGATGCACAGCCTGTGAGTCTAGCACAGATTACAAGCCAGTTTTTTTTTTTGTACCAGGTGGTTCCTGTCAAATTTGGCCAACCCCACCGTACATTACCATACCAAATACAATTCATAGTATCGTACAGAGAATGAGATATATCCATTCAAAGTAGGCAACAATGTCCACAGTCCACCTGCACAAGAATCCTCCAGGATATCTTTCACTGTGAAACGATTTGCGCATTATTGCTCACAAAGGGTAAGCTCCCACCTACAATTAGAACAATACGACACATCCTGCTCGTGCCTTGTTAAAATATTGAAACAAGGCAGGAGCAGGATATTTCAATAGGGTAGACTGATCATTAGATCAGCCAACCTGATTGTTTTCCAATCAGCCACAGAACCTCATCAGACGATGCAACAGTTAATTTCCATACTCCTCTATTTTTAACAAGATTAACTGTCTTCAAAATTCCTGGACAGCAAGCACTTAGAAGGATTTGAAATCTGCTTCTGTTCCCACCAGGAGTTGCGCTCCAGGATTCAATGCATGTAGATTCAGCGATGCTGCTATTAATTCCTCCATACGATCGGATAACAGTCATATAATATATGTCCCCAATTTTCTACGCTCGTGGGTAGCACAGTTGGTAGGATCGCTATCCTGCCCACACCGGGTGGAAAAGGCTTGAGTTTGAGGCCCAGCGATGACGTGAGAAATTTTCTCCGGCCTTTTTCACAACTTGGCTGAGTAAATCGGTCTCAGGCGTGGGTAGCTTGGTTTTTTCTCCCGGAAACTTGGGATTTTCTTCCAGAAAATCAGTTTGTCAATGATCTACCTAAATTTGTAGAGGAAGATGGTATTAAGATTTTAATATTTGCAGACGACATGAACCTTTACTCACTCACGGATCAACAGTTAAGCTGATGAAGATAATCTTCAAGCTGCTCTCAACTCTAGCTAATTGGGTTTTGTTGTTTTAAACGATCTGGAGGTAAATCCTAGTAAATGCAGCTAAATTTCCTTTGCAGGTACAAAAAATCTATGATTTTGGTAAACCAATACTACATCAAGGATATTCCGATTACCAGTGTTGCCGATGTTAAAGATTTGGGTGTTAGTTTTACCGCTGGATGTGGGTTTGATAAACATGTTAGAAATATGTCACTACAAGCAAAAAAACAAATTGACTTCATGAAACGGCAGACATATAGATTCAAAGGTACTCAGTTTTCTGTGCTTTTATTCAAATTAACTGTACTCCCTATACTATAGTTTGCTACTCTTATATGGAACCGGCACTATACATATTTAATACCACAAATGGAATCACTACAAATGAAATTCATCCACAATCTTTCCAGACGCAGTCCCATGTTCTACCACTGAATTTTCTACCCGAACCTCTGCTCTTCAAGCTTCAGTCTTCCGAAAGTCGGGGAACTGTTCTCTATTTAAAACTGTTGTACTATATCTTCAATGGTTCATCCTACCTGCCTGATATTTTATGCCATATTGATCTTCACGTTCCAGCGGTGGCTACTAGACAGAAGACAACATTCCACATCAGTAACTCTAGAACTCGTTCTAGAGGAGTGGAGAGGAAACAGTTTCATAGAACTATCTGCAGCAAGTTCTGGTTGACAGTTGGCTGGTTGACAGTAGGGTTCAAGGTAAAAGTTATGGTTAAATAGTATGTATTCTTTTATTCGTTTACATGTTAATGTACAAGCTTTGTATCCATGTATTTTCTATTCTGTTATACACTTTAACTGTGCGGCGCCTGTTGTGTATATTATATGTTAATAATAAATAAATAAATGTGAGGAATTTTTATGTACCTTTATCACAATGTGGCTTTGGTAGTCGGTCTCAGACGAGGGTAGAATGTTTTAATCCCGGGAACTCAAGGTTTTCGTCCAACAAACAGCAAATCGACTAAAGAACACACGCAATTTACAGACAATATATATGACACAACGCGGCCTTAGTTGCTGATGCGCCTATAACCATTCAAAAACAACTTTTCCGTCCGAGACAACTTTTAACTCCATATTCCCTATCTTGAAAGTAACTCCAGGATATCTGCTATCTGCGTACAAAACCCGACATTTAGAAGCGTTAATCCTTAAAGGCATCTTAAGACACATCCAAGGTTAATGTGACACATACGGTTTTGGAAAAATATAAAAATTTATTATTTAGTATAAAAATTCATAATTTGATAAAATTTAATTAATGATAATTAATTTAAATATAATTACAAAACTCCGTGAGTTATTTAAAACTTTTTAATAAAAAATACAATTAATAAAGATCGTTATTTATTAGCGCTTCTCTAAATTATTGTTGGCGTTTCCAATAGAGAGCTTGCTTCACAGTTTAAGGAAAAGTGAATTAAGTAATTTTACACACACACACACACATACACACACCTCTTCTTTAGATGATATAATACTAAGCAACTTCATCCACTTACTTTGTTCTTCCATACTGTGAATTGAAGCCAAAGAGCCACCTAGCGAAGAACACTCCTTCTGCGCATCCTCCCAAGTTTTTCGTTCCGAGACTTCTTTACCGATTGCCATATAGCACTTGTTTCCTACAATGAAAACACCAAGGGCAAAAATAATAAACCATTTTGCAAAACAAACTGTTATGTTAATATCTAGATATATTAGTTATATTAAGTTATAAATAGGTGTGCTCCTAAATACGTAAGTTATATATTTGGAGCACACAATCCTTTCCTTTTTATTTCAGAGGAAATTGTAAAAGCCACAGTTATATTTTTGTTCTTTTAGGTATTTTTTAATTAGTATAAGCTGAAGATCATGCTGTGTCTTTAAGACATATCAAGAATTAATTTTATAAACGATTTGTATATGAGTATGTGATTACAGCTGAAGTTTCCAATGTTCTGTTGTTTATTTATATAATTAATCATTTAACTCCTCTGTGCATTGCTCGCTATAAAATTGGCCAATTCAGAAGGAATTTATGTGTATATTTGAAATAATAGTTTGACCATTTTTACTCTCTAATACGAGCAATTCAATGTTGCTGTTTCCAGGAGGGATGGATGCATTGTACCAAATGTGCATTCCATCACATCTAAGTCAGAAGAGCGAGAATGAGTGACCTTTCGCAACAGGTCGAGATTTCGAAGACACTGTCTTCATATTTATGCACTAATATTGTCTAGGACAGGAGCACAAGTCTCGGGATAGTATTAAAGTACCGTTAGACCGTCTTCAATAACGATCTCAGTTGTGCAGCTAATGGGGTTCCCATAACCTGATTGAGTTGTTAGTTGTGCTATTGGTTCTACTGTAAACAAAGCAATGGCATGACCAGAGAATACACGGAGCAATGGATAGCGAGGATGATGCTCGATTTTTTCCGAGTTCGTTATCTTGCTCTCCCTGATACCATTCATGCCAAACTTGACTTCGCACAGTTCAAAACATGATAAAGCAGGGTATAGCTACTCTCCTATACTAGCGGCGAGCGGCAATTTCTTACAGTTCTTGTATGGTCCAAATAAGTAGCAATTTTCGGTGGTGAACAATCCATCTTGAGGCATTCGAAATTTTTCATTCAGTGTGATCATTAGATCCGATAAAGAACTTCAATAATCATAATTAACCGACAAGTTTGATTAATTATAAATGAATGGTTAATTAATATTGTACCTACCAAATTCATGCCATTGAAATGGGCAATGTCCAGGCGAGGGAGTAGTAGGTGGTCTGCTTACTGCAGCAGTCGATGATGACCTGTGTCTCTTACATATAAACGGGGCCTTCATATTACAGTTGTCATCATTCCAATGTCCTGAAAATTGAAATTTATAATAATTACAAGATGCAGCGGACAGAATTAATATCACATTTGCATCCCTTCACCGTTGAATAGAAAGCTGTGCAAGTTGAATCTGACATACAAGAGAACAAAAAGAGTGAAAACATCTGGGAATAGTTTCAAAATGCTTGAATCAGTTTTCAGCTTTTTCAAAAAAGAAATGCAATAATGGATTTTTTTTTTTTTTTTTTCTGAAAAGGCGAGCCGGAAAATACTAAACACTTCATTTTGATTTCCCCTCCTGTGACAGCAGCTGAATAATGATGGAAGCCTCTTTAGCCGCATGGCCACTTATATTTTTAAATACGAATGCATCAGCGAAATGATATTAACTAGTTCTTGCTGAGGGCCTCGGACTATCAGAAGTGTTCCTGATCGAAGTTGGTTCCAGTTTGTGTGCACAATTCGTTTGAAGCAATAAATAATTAACAACAAATCGCATATATTTAAACAATATTCTATATTTCATTCAGTAAATTAAAGGTCACAATGTATTAATCTGTATTCCAAAAAACAAAACAAAACGATTCTTTGTATTCAGGCACAGTTCCAATCGCACAATGATATCCATGGTTAAACAGTTCGAGATAGTCCTAGTTTTAATAAATGCTTATTATATTCACACATTAATGATGATTGCTTATCTTTCCGCTTACTTTAACCTTTAATCTCTGGTATTCCGATACTGAAGGGATAGGTATGGTTTTCTCCATAATAAAGATTATATTTAGTTACCTCTTCATCGGCCATGATTAATTATGAGACGCAAGTTATTCATAAGGCCAAAATTTAAAACAAATAAAATTCATGCCAGTAGCGTGGCAAACCAGTTGAGCGAAAATATAAACGAACCGTACATAATAAAATAAAAGAAGGGTGGGGTGAAGATAAAGGGTATTCCAGAAACAACGCTCCTAAAATAATTTAGGCGCGTTGCTTCTTGGATTTTCTAAATGTATTTTAGAACAAGCCGATTAATTGAAAATTTAGCGGCGCCCCTCTGATGACACCAGGTCCGAATGTGCATTAATGCACTGGTTTTTGCAATACTAATTTTCTTTATCTTTCTCTTTTCTGTTCTTTACTTTTATGGTGATTAGACTGTCAATTAATTGAATATAAACTTTCAATTAATTTGTATATACACATTTACTGATCTACACAATTACAGCACAAATTGTACACATTTATTTCATTCTCTATTGCGATTCTGAGAAGAGAGGAGGGGGGATTATTTCCAATTTGTTTCGACTCAAAATTTCATAATCCATAGGATAAATAGAATAAATTAAAGACAAATAGGATAAATTCACCAATCACGATTTCCTTACCTGAGTCTCTTTCCATGTCGGCGCATCGTTCTTGATACAAAAAATTGTTTGGTTGATTTAAAGCCCACTTCTCGAAGTTTAATATTGATTGGTCGCTCCACTCAAAGGCTCCATCGAATCCTAAAGCATTAAGACCAATCCACACTTTACTCATGCTCCAGTATCTTTTAGAAACCTAGGGAATTGCACATGTCAGTTTTTAAAACAGCACTCGTTTAAACACACTTTAAACGCTGTTAAAAATTATCTCCACTTTTTCAACCATAATAAACTCATTTGTTATTCAATAATATGTTACAGCATCTGTATCGGATCTCAGTCACTTGCAAACTGGTTTATTTTCCCACCGCCCAGAAAATTGTGCGAAAGCTGTTAACGAAGTTAGTTTCTGAGTTTTAGACTGTCCTTATATGTCATAAATCTCACTTAGTAATTATAATTTCGTTTTCCCGTGTTTAAGACTGAAATTGGATGAAGCAATGGTTAACAGCATTAACAGGTTAAAGTTAACGTTATAATGTGTATCAAACTAAGGTTGTTTATGAGGCATCAGTACGTTGTGTACGTAATTGCGTGAATTCTTCGGCCAGTTTGCTGGTTGAAAAATACAAATTTCTGACAGAAAAAAAGCTACGTAATCCTCTCATTGAGACCAATTAATTCGGCTACTCTAACGTGAGTTTCTGGAAGAAAAACCATGCAACCTTCGCATGAAGCCAACTAACTGAGCCATGCTGTGAAAAAAAATAAAAAAAAACAAAACGAAAAAAATTAAAAATCATCATTTAGATGTTCGAAGTCAAGACTTTTCCATGCTGTGGTGGTGATGGCGCTGATTACAACCATTGTGCTACCCATGAGGGTCCAAGTGCTAAATTGCAAATGATTTTATCGTAGTTTAAAATGTGAAAGTTATTTGTATAATTGGATATTTTTAGGATAACGTCCATGGAGACACACAACTCGTTCAAAGCCTTGATTAAAGCGAGTTATCAATCTGGTTTTTGCGAATAAGCGTTCACATAATCACATTATATTCAAAAATGTAGTGATATGCAACTGAACCTGCGGCATCAGGTCTTCTCGGCTAACGCAGTGCATATAAGTACCGTTCTCCCCACGCTGCCAGTGGAAAATACCCGAGTTCGAATCTCATCAATAACGTGACTGAGTTGATCAGTCTCATTCAAGGGGGTGGAATCGGCCACAGAATACAAGCAATTTGCAAACATAACAAGATGCGCCTAAAAATCGTGCTACGAGAGGCATTTGAAAAGTTCGTGGCCTGAGTATGAACAGTTTATTTCAGGAGTCGGGTAAAAAGTTACTTTTAATACGTTATCAGATCTCTAGGAATGCATCCATTGCAGCAATGATGTCACTGTCGATTAGAAAATGGACACCAGCCAGGTATTTTTTCAAATTAGGAAATAGGTGAAAGTCCCATGGTGCTAGTCCTGATGAATATGGGGAATGGTCCAAGGTTTCAAAGTGCAGCCATGGCAATCACAGAATTGTGAACAGGCACGTTGTCATGGTGGAACAAGGCTCGTTTGCTGAGTTTTCCTCGACATTTGTCTTTGAGGCTTTTACGCAAACACATCACAAGGTCTGTGTAATATTCCCCTGTAATTGTCTGACCTTTCTGAAGCTAATCCGCTAGTAACATTTGATCAGCATCCCAAAAAAATCCGATGCCATCACCGATTGCCAGAAGAAGAAATTGACTTGGGTTTCTTTGGAGTAAGAGAAGAGCTGTGTTTCCACTGTTTCATGGAGTTGAACTAAGGTTTTGGAGCCGCCCTATGTAAGATGCTATACATGTACGTATATGTTTGGACTGCTACTTTGACTATCGCTGAAAGTCATAGAGCCAGTCTCGTGTATGGTCGCAAGCCTTGAAAGGAAATTTGCCGGATATACTTGAAAACGATGCCAACATTAACGTGACTTAACAACTCATGTGAGTTTTTAATCTGCTGTCCACAACTTTGGGACACATCGTGCCGACACCTTTTTCATAGTGAAAACCTGTTATAATAATAATAATAATAATAATAATAATAATAATAATAATAATAATAATAAATTCTTTATTATTGCTGATAAGTACAGAACATGTACTAGAAACAATAATACTCATCACGGCGACATGGCCAGGAGTTTTACATTATAAATGAGATTAATTGGCAAAATATTTTACCGTTACAAAAAGAATTCGCGGGACAGATTTTGAAGGTGCAGGAGGATGATTGGAAAAGAAAAACAATAGCAATCGAGGAAGCATCTACAAAATTGTGTGAAGTCCTCGGGACAATCGCTCGCACCCTTCAGGAAATAAGTGCTGAACGGTGTCTCTGCACTAATGACCGCTGCATAGTCACAAAACGGGATGCAGCCACGCAAACAACACCCCTTGAGTCTGCCGAACTGCTTACACAAAAAGAAAAGATGCGCAATAAGAATCCCTTTAGGGTGGCTAAAGAAAATGAAAGCGCCCTTGAAACTCTTCTAATCAAATCAGATTACTGCAAGTTCCTTAAATCACTTGAGAATCGGGATCAGAAGAAGAAAAGCGACAAACGTCCACAGGAAGTAAACAAAGCCACCCGTGTAGTGAACTACACTAATAAGTTGACTCTGTTTCACGAAAGAAATGATCATATTGTACCACACGACAGACATGACCAAGCTACTGAACCGAGAATCGCTGACCAGAGATGTGTTTCGAGAAGCAAGAGCCCCGCCCCATTTTCTCCCCCACTAGAAGGCAACCAAAGAATTCCAACAACATTAGTCAACAAGCGATTATCAAAGACTCACCCTAGTAAACAGACGCTCGCAGAGAAATATGACATATCTGTCGCTTTGCCCAGAACCAAGATATTTGTCTCCCGGTTTGGACCCTCAACAAGCCCCGATTCCATAAAGAGAATGTTTCTTGTGGAACACAATGTCCGCATCGAAGTAAAACAGCTTAAAACTAGGCAAACTGGCTACGCCTCATTTCTAGTAAGATGTTCACCCTCTGCCTACGAAAAAGTTCTGGATCCCGACTTCTGGCCTCCAGGCATACTTATCAGACCTTTCTCTGACGAAAAAAGGACATCCCCTCAGCAATCCCTGCTTACTCATCCTCTACAATAGCAATCATCTATTCCGAAAAACCTCCATCCATGCCACACAATCAGGGTCTTCTCGCAAAATGTGCGCAGCATTGTTAACAAATTGGCCCCTCTGCAATCTTTCCTCCTGCTCGACGAATATGATTTCATCTGTATCCAGGAAACTTGGCTTAACCATGGAAGACAACTCACCCACTTGGCCACTCCTCACCATTACAAAAATGTTTGCAATGGCAGGGACCTCAAACGTGGAGGTGGCGTCTCCATCATTTACAAAGACATCCATCACCTTGTGTGTGCACAACTCAGCGACTCCCCTGCATTTGAAGCCATTTCTGCAATTTTTACAGTTAAAGAAGTGAGAACTCGAGTTGTAGCGGTATATTTACCTCCTGACCATAATCCCGACACAAGGGATGAGCTAACTACCTGGATTATAACCCACCTCAAGCCTCACATGTTCACCTTTGTTTTAGGAGATTTCAACATGCCCTCCCCAAGACACGAAGCTGCTTTGAAGGACGTCGTACGCTCCTTCTCATCTCTAGGCCTTAGACTAACCCATACGCAACCTACAAGACGACATCAAAACCTAGACCTCTTATTTCATAACCTTGACCATCTTACTCTCACAACGCCGATTTTTAAGTTTGCATCAGATCACCTCCCAATTTCCTTTGATAGTGAATGTCTATGTTCTCCCCGACAACTTGAACAACATGACCATAAAGAATCCCAACTCAAGATCTTCTCATTAAAATATATGCAACCTCAAATCATCCTACAAAGACTAAAAGCTACAGACTGGAAAAAAATTGCTGCTAGCCATCCTGATCAAACGCTTACCAATTTAGCAAACTTGTTAAAAGACATCGCCTGTGAAGGGGCCTCCAAATCTGTACGCCTGTCTCCCAGGACCAAGAACTGGTTTACCAGCGACGCAAAACTCGCCTTCATCATGAAACAGAAACTATACAGGAAATGGCAAAAAACACGGGATCTAGCCGACTACCAACTCTATAAAAAACATCGGGCACGCTTCCTACGCATTCGGAGGAAGGCGCAGAATGACTGGATTGCACACAGAATGAAACTTGGGAAAAGAATCTTCACCAACAAGAATCAACAGTCCCCCATGTCCACTGACACCTTCCTTGCATGGGCTAACTCGCTCGCAACTAAGCCCCTATCTGCCCCAAACCCCTTTATTCGGGTTAATCCACCAGCTAACCAGACATCACTGGATAAAATAGCCATCACAAAAGAACGCCTTACTGAGGTCATCAACAGTCTTCCCAACAAGTCTACCACTGGCCCGGATGGATTCCCTATTTTCATGGTTAAACTGTGCAGTGTATATATCATTGATCTCTTGCTTGATGCATTCAATTTCGTCCTCGTAACAGGAGTTTACTCTGCTATCTGGAACACATATTATGTTTCTCCAGTTCCAAAAAAGTCTAACCCAAAATTGCCTAATGACTACAGACCAATTTCTGTAGGATGCACTTTTCTCAAAATCTTGGAAAAAGCCATACTTCCTGCTCTCATCCATCACATGTTCGGCCACAAACCTCCATACCTCCATAGTGTACTACCTGGACGTTCCACGATCACCAACCTCTTGGACACACTGTTCAGAATTGAAAGTACCTTAAGCAACAAAGAGCAACTGGATATTGTGTTTCTCGACATTAAGGCGGCCTTTGACAATCTGTCCACCCATGCATTATGTACCATACTGTGCAACTATTTCAAAATCTCTGGCAACATCTTAGTTCTCCTTAGGAAACTCCTTCAGTCCAGGATCCTATGGATCAGAAATCAAAACCATAATCACCACATTCTCTGCTCCAGAGGGCTCCCCCAAGGGGGCGTTCTCTCTGCCGCCCTCTTCGCCGCATCTTTAGAACCCTTCCTATCAAACCGTACTAATTTTACCACCTACGCAGATGATATTAAATTCTTCGTCAGCACAAAATGCCCCCAGTCTCTCCAGTCTATTACTGTGAGCTCCAACCGACAGCTACATGAACTGGAAAACTACCTTCATGCGATTGGGCTCTCCATTAATAAAGAGAAAACTGCACAACTCTCTATCACCAAGAAGAAAAATACCAACGATGTGGACATCATTATTGCGAATTCTCCAGTTAAAAAAGTCACCCAACATAAAGATTTGGGTATCATCTGGGACAAAGACCTCACCTTCTTGCCTCACTTTAATGCCACTCGAACGAAAACATATTCGGCTTTATGGGCAGTAAAACAAGAGATCTCCAACTTCCATAACCCGGACCTTATCATCAAATACATTCTTCGTTGTATTTTCCCAATTCCATTATATGCCTCAACTATATGGTCCTCAGCACCCTCATCATACCAAGCCAGGTTCCTCTCCCTGGAATTCTGGATCTTGAAATGGCTAAATAGGGTTGCTGGGCTAACACCTACAATCTCAAAATCTGTTCTGGTCACCAATCTTAATACGCTTCCTTGGAGGTATCACATCATCTCTAGGAACCTTCTTACCCTCTCTCAGCTTCTATCCGGAAAACTGAAGTCACCCGATATTTGGGATATCATCGCTAGACCGTCCGACAGGAGAAGATGCCAGTCCAACACCTCCCCATACAGATCGAAGCTGCGTAGCATGTCCTCCTTGGACAATATGTTTCCACACAACTCCTTCCAAATATTTAACAGATTAGCCATAGACGCTGAGAAACTTTGCAAGGACAGAACCTACAGATCTTCCATTCTTGCAGACATGTATTCCTTAGTCAAGTTCTAGGTGGACTCTCTGTGATACCGCAATATCCACGCTTCGATGTATCCGGATGCACTTTTATTTGTTGTAACTTTATGTTTTTGCACTTGTTGTAACTTTATGTTTTTGTACTTGTTGTAACTTTATGTTTTTGTATCTTCACCAGTGGCTGTTTAAGGCCGTATATTGTATCTGGCTCTGTATGCAATGCATATGTCTGTATTTTATGTTTTTTTCTCTGTATATAACTCATGTCCTCTAGCTGCATAGCTGTAAAAGGACATTTCTTCGGAAATAAATTGATATTAATAATAATAATAATAATAATAATATTAGTTACACAAAATTAAACATGTAAAAATGAAATCGTAATAATGAAATATGAGGACTTGAACATCATATGGAGGAAATTATCCCAGTTCCACCGATGTAATCCACTCGAGGAGCATGTGACGGTATTTGTAGTCGGTAGCGATTTTTTGTAGGTCGACTCTAAGACGGAGCAGTGCCTGAATTTTGGGGAGTGCTTGGGCAGGTAGGAACTGACTACAAGTTTCAACCGGTTGTATTTGAGGATTAGTGTGGGCTCTGACCTCAAGGATGGCGGAGGATTGTGCCACTGACAGAAATCCCAGATGTTTGGGGCGTTTGTCACTCCTGTGTACCTTTTTACTGAGGTCATTAAACGCCTGTTGTCAATTAACCTCGGAAGCCTGGGTACATTTAGCTACTCAGCCATGTCAGTTGTTTTCCGTTGAGGGGGTCGGCGATGCTTATTTGTGGCCCATTTCAGGGTCCAGTATTCATACGAGAACACCGGTTTTTAAAGTGAGGGCGACGCAGATGCCCAAATCTCAGCAGCGTATAAAATAGCCGGATAAACAGTGGCTTGAAGATATCTGGTAGTGGTTGCGGCATCGTTCGGCATCGTTATTATATGGTACATACGTTCCGATGACCCAACAGGTTGGAAAAGTACCGAACTGTTGCTTGTCGATCACTCATCACCAGATCTTTCCTTTTCAGTGACCTATCTCTACTCATAGATCTGCATTCTTTCTCTATTTGTTCTTTAATTTTCCAGTATCTGGCATCCTTTAAAGTTGAAATGAGTGATTCTTTCCTGCACACGGACCTTAACCATATCATGAATAATGGCGCACACTTCAAGTAAGTAGTAATCTGCTTCTCCATTGGAGCAACTTAACACTGAGGCAGCCGGTGGGGAAGTAGCTATCTCCTCAACATGAGTGTGATGCACTAAGCAGCAAACCTAGTTGCTCATTGGTATGCAAAATGAGGATGAAAAGTGTGGCGTGAACCAAATGATGACATGCATCCACACTGTCTCGTGTCCACCAGTTAGGTGGCAGGACGTGTTATCACAGTATGGAATATGTTCTGTCCATATGCACTATTAGGTTTGCTCATACCGTTAGAAGGCCACGTTATCTCCACCGAACTGGTCCTATACTTCAGAATATATTTCTGAAATATCGGACCAAATTCACCATGAAGTGCTTAATTTTTATCCGATCCGGATTACAATGGATTCTTTGAAGACGATAACGTAACTATCCACAGGGCAAAAACTGTATCTGAATGATTCCAGGATCATTCCCAAGATGACGTTGTCATCTATCCAGGCCGCCTAATTTTCTAGCTCTGAATCCAATCTGCGGTACATTGGAAAGTTCGGCTTCGCAGTTCTCTACAAATCACAATATACAGCAGCTGACAATTGTCCTGATGGAAGAATGGTGAAATCTGGAGCTCGACTCCCTCTGATATATATTGAAATCCATGTGACAACGTGTATGCGATGCAAATCTGGCAAAAAGTGACTATACTAGATATTGCATAAAGATTTATAATGTTTTGGTCAGTGAATGGCTAGTCACTGGGTCCAATATTTACCGTAGTCACAGCTTTCGAAACACGGATTGGAGAGACATTCCTTTTAAGTTTTTTTTTTTTCTAATTTTGAATAATTGCTGTTCTTCCCCCAATAAAGATGAAATATACTTACAAGTCGTAACAGGAACGTTGCCTCTTCTTCAGAGTGAACAGACACAAGTGAAGCGCCTTTACTTTCACAGTATTCTTCAGATTCGTGCCAGGATAACTTTGATGACTTTAAGATATAGCAGTACTCGTTGAAAAGAAACCATTCAGAGTCATCAGAGCTGCATTGGCGAACTGAAAGAGATTAAATTAATGAAACCGCTGTGTTCAATAAAGACAGTGAAAATAATAAATTAGTTGCGCCAAATTTCGATTTAAAAATATTTTCCCTCACAAACTTGAGTTAGTCTCAAATCAAAAAACATACCGAATCATAAAATTCAAATTTAAATTATCCTAAAATGCAATAACCACTGATCTGGTTGCAAATTTGCGCAACGGCCATTTTTTTTTTTTTTTTTTTTTTGCATTCAATTGAATAAATATAATTATAATTTATCTTAATTACTCTACTCGGTTCTTTACTATAATATAATGTACAGAAACATTATTTTCTATTGAAAAAAAAGTAAAGAAATATGCCAATATGGCAATAATACAGTAATACTGAATAATATAGTTTTATTAGATTACTTCATCTAATAAAACTATATTATTGGTGTAGTGGTTCCTTTAGCCAGCAACCGAGTGGATACCTATGTTCAGTACACGTGTTTCTTCTGCTGCCTCCCTGTGTCCAAATACTGGCTATGTAGTGTAGGTGGTGTCCTACATGGCCAGTATACATTCGCCTAGATGCCACGAGGTATTTTTCTGTGAGAAACAACCAAATTTATCGAAAGTCATCCGCATCCAGAATATTTTTATCAATATATGGCGGTTTAATCAGTGTGGGTAATTTAATATCAAAATAAATAAATAATAACGGAATTAGGGATATTTGAAATAAAACTGACTTACGTGGTTCTTCCGTAGTCGTAGTGACTTTTTCTGTAGAAGCAGAAGAAATTAAATCTGAGGGAAAAATGGGATAAAATTTATTTTAATCAACAAATGGCTTTTAAATTAGCGTAATTATTTAATAAATATATAATAAAGGATTTAGGGACATTTGAAGATAAAAATAACTTACGCGGTTCTTCGGTAACTTTTCTGTTGGAAGAGAAGAAATTAAACCTGAAAAACAAAAAGAGAGATTTAAAATGTGTCACAGTGATTCAATGTGTAAAATAAACGTTGGTTGACAAATTTTCAGGTATATTTCACGTGCGGTAGTTTCAAATTAGTTAATAGAAGTCAACGAAATTTGATATGACACGCATGGAGTTTCTTTAATACCGAAATGAATAAATGACTTACTCGTTCCTTTCGTGGTGCCTACATGCATTGGAAAAAAGGAGGTCAAACCTAGGCAAAAACAAATATAAAATGAGACATTTTCACTGAGAATCAATGTTTCAAAATGTACTAGCACACAAAATTGAAACGTGTATATGACAAAAACGGAGTAGTTATAAGAACTTTCCGACTTTTAATAATTAATAAAGTGAAAACGAAATTTGACCATCTAAGTGATTTATCCATCCCAACAAGTAAGTTCGCTTTTAAGTTCCTTATAGATAGGAATGACTCTGGGATAGGATAATTCGAGTGCTTGCAAACGTCATGGTCTTATTCTTGAAATAAACTTAAGTACCCAATTATGACTTCAAAAGAATCAGGTCTCCTTCTCCAATAATTTCATTAAGAGAGAGAGCTACCAAAAAAACACTGTTTATTATCTTTGTTAACAGCACTGCTTCCTGGAATGTCTGGCTTGTTACTCTTCTCGATGATCACAATGTTCTAATCAGTTCTTTCCTGAATAATCTGGTCATCGAGGAAGGACAGTAATGCATGTGGACAGTAATGGAAGGACAGTAATGCAAGGACTGGCAGAATTTCCAGAACGTGAAGCTGTTAACAAAAGTAACAACAGCTTGTAACAGTGTATTAAAGATTACAGTACGGAGTGAATTTACCGGACATACATTGTTGGTCCATTTTTATTTTAAACTAGTATTAGTTGAGAATATTTTAAGACATCCCCAAGAATGGCATGAGATACCTTAGCTTATTGCGGTCCAAAATGTCCCAGATATTAAGGATCGCATAGTACCATGTTGGATGGTGCTATGCCTCATTTTGACAATAATTCAAAGGGCTACAAGAAACCTCAGGGAAGAAAGAATCATCAGTCGCCATTTTCTACATTGCTTGCCAGCAAGATCGCCACCAAATTTCAGCAACTATTTGGCTATTGGGATGTCTGAATCACTGTTTACAGAGATATCTCTTCAACTCCTTTGCAGGAAGCAATCCTTCGGGTGCAGTGAACATTCTATACGAAAGTTTGAAGCAGCTGCAAACAACACATTGCCCACGTCTTGATTGCTGTTTTTTTTTTTAAATAATGGTGGAAACGTGAAGATTTGATCGTCAATAAAAATTGCTGAAAAATATACCTTTGGTTATATTTCTGATTTGTACTATTATATGCTAATTATATTTCTGATTTTGTACTAACTGGTGGTCAAATTTCCAACTATACTATATTGTTTCAAAAGAGTTCTCAGTGTACTGATAACAGTGCAAAGAACATTTTACGACACGACCTTTAGTTTTCGAGTTATTAATTTTTTTAAAAGCGGTAGAGGATTTTATAACTATCCTGTGATAGTTATAAAATTAGTATTGGTATTAATGGTGTAAATGTGGTTTCTTGAAAATCATGCAAGCTTGCTTTCTTGCAAATTTCAAGAAAGTAAGCTTATAGGGCATCAGCCAAAAAAAAAAAAATATATATATATATATATATATATAAATAGAAAAAAAAAAAAAAATCCAACTTCACTTATCCATCCACTCCAATAGTTTGTCTAGTTCTTCCTTGAATTCATTCAAACTACCCACTTCCCTAACAACGGATGGAAGTTTGTTCCAGGAATTAACAACCCCTTGGCTGAAAGCAAACCTCCGCACATCTGTTCTTCAACTATCTTCCTCAATTTGAATTTATTCCTTGTCATGTGTGTAGTTTGGGCAAGGAGAGGAATCCCATTAGTATTGAATTTGTTCAAGTCATTCAAAGTCTTAAACAGCTCAATCTGATCACCTGGCAGGTGTCTAGTATCCCCAGATGCTTCAATTTGCAGACGTGAAGCCTTTCTTGGTAAGAGCTTCCCTTTGTTCCCCCTCACAAATCTTGTTTACCCTTCTCTGTGCCTGTCCCAGGAGCTCTACATCATCTCTACAATGATGCCTCCAGATCTGTTATGCAGTACTCAAAATAGTTTGCAAAATAGTTGATACAAGTCTAGAAACAGCAACATTTTCTTTCAGTAACGAAATAAATAAATAATAATGGAGATAAGAATGTATGCTATTAGTCCCAACACGTGCCGCAACCAGCCAGCATCCTTTTACTATTCGACTTTCAACTCATAGAACAAACTTTACTTCTTCCTCATTTACTCCTTCAACTTCCGGTTTCCGGAACAACCTTCCTCCACACTTAGTTCCTGAAAATTACAATCTACAAAAATTCAAGTCTAATGTCAAGGGTATCTTCTCACCCTTCAAGCCATGTACGGTACTACGTACTACAGGTTCTAATACCTTTAATTTGGGGGTTTCTTAAAAAAAAATGAAGGAAGAATGACGTACGATTCTTCCATATTGACTTCGTCTCGTGGAACAGAAGAAATTAAATCTTGGAAAAAACAGATTTAAAATGAGGTAGTTCCATTCCACTGCTAATCAGCGTATAAATTAGACACCGCTGAATAAAGATTAAGGAATATTTGACGAGTGCAATGCTTTGAAAAACAGTTAACTGTTTTGAAAAGGAAGTTAACGAAATTTGGTATGATAACACGTGATTTCTTTAAATACCGAAATAAATAAATAATAATGGAATTATACATAATCTATATTTCCTATTACGCAATAAATATAAATATAAATTTAATTTTTTACGGATATATGAGGAACGACTTACGTGGTTCTTTTGTAGTATCTGTATTCAGTGGAAAAAATGAAGCTAAACATGAACAAAAATAAATAAAAAAATATATATATAAAATCAGACATTTTACTACTAATTATTGTTTGAATATACACTAATAGTCAAAATTTAAAGGGATACTATGATAAGAAATAGTCTGCGAAATGGTACAAAGAAAGAAGTTTGGAATGGTACACACAAACTTTCTGTTAACAGCGAAATAAATAAATAATAATGAAATTAGGCATATATAAAGAATTAATCCTTACTTGATCCTTCCTCATTGCTTTTCGTTGGAAGAAAAGTAGATAAACCTGCAAAAAACAAATATAAAATGAGGCACTTTATATATATTGGTAGTTATAATTTATTTTGATACTCGTAGTTAAACATTATTCTGCCACGTTTTAACTTGATAAAATATGGAATAGCGTTTAGTTCAGTGTAATTACCTTAAATTTAAAATTAAAACTGGACCGCTTTTGAAACATTGCATGGACTGTGTTTTAAGCCCGCGTTACTGCTATTGTAAATATAATGAATGCGAACTGCTCTGACCTAGCGGTTGTGCTGAAGTATAAACAAGAACACTTACTTTCTAAAAATTATAATTATAAAAATATTGCAAAATTGACAATTTTTATTTTTCACTGTGCAGTTTGAACTAGAATTTTTAATGTTTTGGTTGTATTCCGGTAGTAATTATCACGTGTTTAACATTAATTATTGATCGATAATGTCCATTTATAAGTAACTGGGGATTTGCTCCAGCCCTAAAGGTTCTGGCATAGAGTTAAATGAGTTCGTCTGAATACCGCACAACAGTCAAAGTTCACTTATCAAATACTGTACATGTAGTTCTGGTCATGCATTTTGTATTTATATCCGCCCAATTGATCACTCTTTCTATAACTGTGTCATCTCTGGTGTGTATAGGGTGGTTACTGGTCTCTCTCTCTCTCTCTCTCAACTTTTGTTGAGGACTGTGGTCTGAATCTCGACTATTTGTGAATTTTCACGAGACTCGTTGAAACGGAAGTCGTGGAGATATTACGATTTACTGCGAATCGATGAGAGAGAGACACAGATCGTGGACTGCATTCCACACAGACCACTTTCCCTTATCCTAGGGGAGCGAACGTATTCACCTTAGCACCTATACAAGACTAAGAGTTTCCCGAAGCATATATCCAAACATGCATCATTTCTCAACTTTTGCCTACCACGTTCTGGTTCTCCTAGCCGTGCACCACAGACCGACTGACTGGTTAGAAAGTAGTAGTACGAGTTACCATCCCTGGCCCCAGGAGGCGGAATTTACATAATCTACACTTTTCATTAATTTGGAACACAACGCAATTATGACAACTTCAAGTGAAATCAATAAAACTCAAGTCAGTCAAAACTTTATTTAGTCTGCGCATGTAGTAGCATAGTGGTATCATCACCATCCTCCTCACACCAGGTGGAAAAGATTCGAATCCCGTCGATGACGCGAGGAACTTTAATGGGTTTTTTTCACTCCGTGGTTGAGTTAGTCGGCCTCAGGCGTAGATAGCAAGGTTTTCCACCCAAGAAACTGGAGTTTTTCGTCCAGCAAAACAGACAAATAGACCATAGAACACACGCAATTAACAGACATAAGACGTACAGCACGGCAGATGAATTTAATTATTCGGGTGGCCTAAAAGTAATAGTTGGGTTAGGTTAGTCAAAATTTTGTAAACAATAAAACTCCGTAAATATAAAATCAACGCTATTTACATATCTACAAATAAATTAATCAATAAATTAGTCCTTGTATACAACGAAGAAATCCGTGATCTTTGTGTCCCTCTCATCGGACCGCAGAAAATCTTATCACCACCAGTTCCGTTTCAAAAAGTCTCGTGAAGAAGACATGTATTCTACTCCTATTTACAATATTTACATCACGTCATCAAAATTTGCTTCCTCCTAATGATATTAGTAGCAAATATCATAAACCTGATATATTTTTCTTTAGAACTAAAGACTACATAGAGCGTCTTACTTTCAAACCATCTCATTATCTCCATTCCGAGATGAATCTTTCACCAACCCAAGTTAGTGAAGTCTTTCTTTGACCACATAACAATCATATCGCCAATGTCAGCCAATTCTTATTTTTCCACATAATGGACATCAGGCACATAACGGAAGGTGACCGATCCACATCAGAGCCGATCCATCGTTCTTGCCACAACCTCAATAAACTCAATTTGAAGATTATCTCTCTCCATTTTTAAATCTCGTTTATCATAATGTCTTCGTATATCTGGGCATGATCGAACACCATATATATCTCTACAGATCTATTCCACTTTGTTGAATACTGCAATGCTTTCCTCATTATTATTAGGATAATAGGCTCACACCCAGCTATTGCTCACATAGCATCATTGGATACGGTTATTTTAACTAGCGCCACCCTCAGAAAAGCATGCCTTTGGGCAGACAGCATACATCTCTTAACACAAAAATAATGAATTCTTACACCCCACGTTTCTCCACACGCATACTTCGCAATGAGGAGAAATAACCACCTATATAGTATGTCTAAAGCGTTACCCTTAATGCTTCACTAAGGAGTTACCCTTAATGCTCCACCAACTTCTTCAGATTTGAGTGCACTGATCTCACTTTGTCTCTTTTATATTTCGCGTAGGGTAAAAAGGTAAGCTTCTCATCTAAATATTTGACCCAGGAGGCAAAGCACTGAAAAAGCTCCCATCATCATTTGGGCCTTAAACATTGTAAGATAGTCGCCCACCACAGTTCGTCGAATGACCCTTAAAGTCAACAAACACGCCCAATACATATTTTGTCTGTGCATACTTTATTCTATCCTCCACTGCGAAAAGAGCAATTCTATGGAGCAATTCTTCTTGTATACATATTTATTTTTAGATGTCATTTCCTTTTCCTGATGTATCTTATTATCTCTCTTTATCCTACAACAACAACAACAAGAATTATACACATATGGCGCCTCCGTAGCCAAATGGGAAGGAGCAACAGTGCGTAGCACACGCTTCTTGTTTAGATCGGGGTTCGAGCCCGTCACCACCAAATATGGAGGATGCGGAAAGGTCAGGGAATGACCACCGCATATCCCGGAGCAATATGGCCTTAGTTGTTAATGCTCCTAAAAACCAAATAAACAATATACACATATAATAAAACAACTGCCTTTCTTTCTACAAATTTTTAACAACTTTTCAACTTCGACAAAATCCTTTTCAGTGCCATGCCACTTTTACTGCTTCCTTCGATTCAGCGATCCTCCAAGAAAAGCGGCCCTACATAGTTCTCCTCCCAACCTATTGTATCTAGAGGACCAGGTCTTACAACTTCATAAGTTACCCCCTTCTACCTTAAATTTATCAAACATAATTTGATAGTGCCAACTCCAAAAGTATCATTAACCTTAATTTTCATAAAATTGTGCCACTACTGACGTTTTGCACTCTTAATCATTGACACATATTGCCTCTTTAATTCCATATATCTTTCTCTAAACTCATGCACTTTAACCTCTATCCTATACCACTTTGCTATCTGAAAAGCTATTCTTGATCTATTTACTGCTCTTCTAAAATCCGAGAGGGAAATGGACAATCACAGAACCTAGTGTATAGCGTATAGCGTTGATTTTCATGCAGCACTGAGGATCCACCCAACTCCATGTTTGTATACTGTGTCGCAATAACAAACTCTGTAAAAGCCAGAGATTGCATGAATTTTACTGTTGGTCAGTGTATTAATGTTTGGTTGCGTTGGTCCTCCAACTATTTAGCCGCAGGGCCCCTATTGGGATCCCACGTTTCCGCCCTCTACCTCGTGTGACAAGCCGGGTGTAGTAAGAGATAGAAAGGTCTCTGGCGGAAAAACTCTGGAAAGTGAAGAGAGTTGGAACACAGGTGAGAAGGAGAGGAACAGATAAAACCACCTGGAAATAGGAAGTTATAGGGACAGATGGGTCCCTATGGAAGGAGCCCATTCTCCACGGGGGGACTGCTAAGAGCAGGAAAACATTTGTGGTGGTCGAGTCCACAAGGCGAAAAGATTGAATGGGAGGTGGGAAAGGGAGACAGAGACTGTAGGGGATTAAAGTCATAGGAACAGGGCAATTATGTGCAGGATGAGATCGTACTGCGGGCGTGCAGTGCTTTTCTGTTAGTAATGACACACTAGCCAGGCCAGGTAAATTGAAGCTGGTATCAATAAACCCACGTCATGCCTCAGACGTGGGATTTACTGATGACTCCTCAGGGTAAGGTCTCCCCTGATAAGTTCTCTCCACTGCAGTCTAATTTGGATGGCCCTATTAGAACAACACACAGTCTATATGTACTTGACCTAATTGCATACCTGTCATATTTAATTACACAATTACACTTTTTTTGGAGCAATGTGAAATCTCTTAAACTTTCTCTTCATAGACCCTGAAGCCCTTTACAAACTCTGAACTATGTCAACTTTCTCACCATCCAAGCTACCTTCCCACCTTCCCTCATCTCTGATATCAACTTTTCCTGTACAATTTCATCAAACTTCTGCCAGCTCACATTCCGAATTTAAAATCTATCAAAGATATTTTTCTCATTAATTCCACGTCTCCCAATCAAGCACCAGTATCAATGTATAACAAATGTTATACATTTGTTATACATTGATACTGGTGCAATTATACATGCAATTATACTGGATTTGTTATACATTGATATGTTATACACACCAGTATCAATGTATAACAAATGTTATACATTGATACTGGTGGCCCAATGCATTTGAACTTTCCAATTGTTTATCGCATTTACAATAAAAGGGTTAGCAATACTTATATCTTTATACTGAATCTCCTAAAGTGCTGATTGACAAAATTGATTCACTACACCCAATTGTCTTGCATTAATGCCTCTTCAAACATTTCACCTTTCGTATCATTACAACCGTTTCCCCATGTGCTTTAATTTGAATTTGTATCAACCCCATACCTTCTCTAAATATTGTAAAGACGAATGTAATTTGTCCAGGAACTGACAGTAAACTCCTCCAAAATTTCACACAACTTGAGCAGACACACATCACTTGTGTAACTCAACTCTCCAATCATCGTCAACATGAATGACATCATTATGAATAGCCACCGTAGTAAGATGGTAGCCTGATTGTTCCGCCACGATGTACGATCTTGCAATCCTAAGGATAACCACGGACCTCATTCTTAAAAGCATAGGTGTTTTGTACCAAGGCCAGGTAACAACTTTTTCATACATTATCTTAGAAAGCTGGCCTGCCACTACATTAACCCTCTGGCCATTCAACTCAATTATTTTAAATTTCTTATTTCTCGTCCGATTGACATTAACCTCCATATCCAGAGTTATTCTTATAAGTCTCATAATTCCTCTTACATTTCTCATATTCCTCATTTATTATTGAATATCACACCTTCTTCCTCTTCTTTTACAACTGGCATACGCCGAATTTTCCTCTTTCCTCTTGCAATCTTTAAATTAGTGACCCTTCTCAACACAATGATCACTCACATGTAAGGCTCCTTTACTAAATCTAGCCACGTTCCCATAATTCATATACTTTAACACTTCGGCAAAATCAAAATATCCTTCACCCTGAAGCAAGGCCAGTTTACACAAATTCTTTCACTTTAAATGAGAGCATCACGAATTCCCTTCGAACTTCTAATATTCATTTCACCGTATCTTGTTTGCGACACTTGCCACGGACCTTATAACAACTCACTCCTGAAATTGTTGTCACTAGACATCTTTCTTCTGTAACATTTTCGTCCAGAGCTGCCTTATGAACTCCTCATTCTCAATGTTCTTGTCGACATTAATGATTTTGACAAAGACATTGAGAAAGAGGACATTATCTTCATTCCAGATTTTCCTGGAACATCACCTTTTAATCCAATGTTTCTTATCTTTTGACACTCTTGAATCACTTTAACAATAATAGGTGAATTAGTCTCGACTACACTGATGTGCAAAACGTAAGGACCAACACAATTTTCTAAAGGCTACAACCACGAATTCTTTAATTAAGGTACTCTTTACTGATGAGAATAGATTCAGTCTCAGCAGCGATTCTGGATGTCAGCTAATCTGGTGAGAGGTTGGCACACGGTATCACCCCGTAAACATCACTGAAAGGGATCGATATGGCGGTCGAGGTGTTCTCGTCTGGGGAGGTGTCATCTTGGATGGACGTATACAACTCCAGATACTAGAAGGCGGTACTGTAACCTGTGCACGCTACTGTGCTGAAGTAATTCTTCCCCATGTGCGTCTGTTGCGAGGTGCCATTGGCCCCGAGTTTGTGTTTATGGATGATAAAGCCACACCCCATTGCACTGCAGCAGTTGATATGTTTTTGGAAAGTGAGCATATTGTTCGTATGGATTGGCCTGCCCGTTCCCCGACCGATCTAAATCCCATCAAACACATATGGGATACTCTGGGCAGACGCCTAACGGCACGTCCACGACCACCAGAAAATGTTCACCAGCTGAAGATGGCGCTGACAGAGGAATGGACGATGTTACCACAAGAACTTATCAACAACATTGTTCTAAGTATGGACAGGCGGTGCAAAGTCTGCATCGATATTAGTGGTGGCCATATTTCCTACTGAGGACCACCTACAGACCAGGTGATTGTGAAGATTATGACAAAAGCCTCTACATGCAAATGGAATGGGCAAGTAAGCGTCAATGTCTTATTATGGGTGATTTCAATTTGCCTCGAGTTGATTGGAGTAAATGGGAAGGAAACTCGACATGGGGAACAAAATTTTTAAATCAACTAGATGACTGTTATTTGTATCAACATGTCAGGGAAAGTACTAGAGAAAAGAATATCCTAGACCTCATCATCACACATGAATCAGATGACATAACAGGGCTGACAGTAGAGGAACCAGTAGCAGGAAGTGATCACGGAGTTCTACGGTGGATGATGACGAGAGAGTTAGCAGACGTAAAAGGCAAAGGAATGGGTTTTAATTTCAGAAAAGGAAATTACGATGCCTTAAGTTACTACATGGTCTCTATTAACTGGTTAGATATCGCGCAGAGAATGAATACAATTGAACTGTGGTACGCTTTTAAAACATTAATCACAGATGCCTTGAATGCTTATATACCATTAAAAAAATACTCCACGAGAAGGGTTCCCAGTTGGATGAATAGTGAAGTGCCGCATTACTTGAGCAGAAAAAGGTGGCATGGAAAGGTTACAAAGCAATAAAAAGTACTGAAGCCTATAACAGCTACAAGGTGATGTGTAATAGAGCCACAGAAAAGGTTCGACGGGCAATGGCAGTTTATGAGAAATCGATAGCAAACAGAGCAAAGAGGGAGGATAAAGAATTCTTCACATATATAAATGCCAAGAAGAGCAGGACAAACCAGATCGGACCTTTACGTAAGGGAAATGGGTTAGTAATAAATACACCAGCTGCCGTTGCAGATGAACTCAACAGTTATTTTGCATCGATATTTACAAATGAAAAGCCTTTTGTGGCAATGGGAAATTGTGGGAGCGAAGTTAAAAAATATGTAATTAATGATATTGAAATTTCACAAGATTATTTAATGAAAAAACTTTCGAGCCTACAGACCAGTAAGGCTCCTGGAGTTGATGGAATATACCCTATAATCTTAAGAGAGGCGGCAAGCGAGTGCATTGAACCATTGAGGCTAAATATTCGAGCATCACTAGACTCTGGGGAGATTCCCTTGGATTGGAAAAGTGCAAATGTATCTCCCATACATAAGGGTGGCTCTAAAAGTGAAGTGGGAAATTATCGACCTGTCAGTCTGACTTCAGTAGTAGGGAAAATCATGGAGGTAATGATCAAGGGTGGAATTCAAGATCATTTGGATCGAATTGAAATTCTCAAGGATACTCAGCATGGTTTTGTAAAGGGAAAATCATGTTTAACAAATCTGGTGCGCTATTTCGAAAGGGTCACTCACGAGCTGGATTTAAGGAATAATTTCGACATTGTTTATTTAGATTTCAGCAAAGCTTTTGACTCAGTCCCACATGAGCGGTTGCTTTATAAGCTGGAACAGGTTGGAATCACTGGGAAAATCCTTAGATGGATAGAAGGATGGCTTCAGGGCAGGAGGCAGAGGGTTGTGATAAATGGCTATTCCTCAGATTGGGTTGATGTAAGAAGTGGGGTTCCCCAAGGATCAGTATTAGGACCACTGTTGTTTTTAATTTTCATAAACGACATTGATGAAGGGATAGAGGGCGTGATGTCTAAATTTGCAGATGATGTTAAAATTGGTAGAGTAGTTAATGATCACTGTCAAGCTGAGCTTCTTCAGAGAGACCTAGATAGACTTCAGGAATGGTCAGAAAAATGGCAGCTATGCTTTAATCCAACAAAGAGTAAGGTATTACACCTGGGAAACAGTAATCCCAAAATAACTTATTCACTTGGTGGAGTTCAACTAAACCCAGTACTGGAGGAAAGGGACTTGGGTGTTACGATACGGTCAGACATGAAATTCTCTGAGCATTGTAAACAGGTCGCAAGGAAGGCCCATGGTGTCCTATCGATGATCTATCGAACTTTTGCAAGTAGAGATAGGGACGTGATAATCCCAATATATAAGGCTTATGTTAGACCACACTTGGAATACTGTGTTCAAGTATGGAGACCGCATCTAAAGAAAGACATCGAGCTTCTTGAAAGGGTGCAAAGACGGGTAACTCGCCTGGTGAGATTGGCAAAAGGGCGTCCTTATGAAGAAAGACTTCGAATATGTGGGTTGCAGAGTTTGGAAACTAGACACCTTAGAGGAGATTTGATTGAGGTGTTTAAGGCTCTGAGAGGCATCAGTAAAATGAATGAGGACAAAATTTTCAAGATTATAAATGATGCTAGAAGTAGGGGACATAATTTCAAGTTACGGGGGGAAACGTTTAGATTGGACTCTAGGAAGTTTTATTTTAGCCAGCGAGTTATAAATTACTGGAATAAGTTGCCTACATGGGTGGTAGAGGCTGACAGTTTGTTGAAATTCAAAGGTCATCTGGATAGTATTTTCGGGTAAGGGAAGCGCATAGGATGATAGGTTTAATTTCCTTTTTATTTATTTTTTTATTTTATTTTTTTATTTATTAATTATTATTAATTAGTTATTTATTTTCTTTATCTGTTTATTTATTTATTTTTTGTTTTTATCATTGTTTTGTTCGGATTTTTTTTTTTTTTTTTTTTGCTGGTGCAGCATAAGCCATAGGCTTTCTTGCACCATGCGGCCGTTACTAATACTAATACTATTCGCTTTGTTCTATCTTTGGCAGTGATGCATCTGTATCATGGCAGCCAGTGCTATGTTGTCATTTTTGAATAAAGTCTCTCTGTACCGTTTTGTTTCCGTTGTTGTGTCGGTGTTGTTTCCTTCATCATTTCTGTACTTCAAGAGGTTCCTTTGGTATGCCTTTCTCATATCCAGGCCACTCCTATGAGAAGGTACAGGTGAAAACTTTACTGGTCCTTAAATTTTGCACACCCGTGTATTATTCCTTTATCTCGTATTCTTCTCATCATTTTCACTTTCACTTTATCCAACACGGTCTTAATTTTCTTTTTAACGCTCGTCTTACTTCCACCTGTTTACTAGTCAATATGTCCTCACTATCAGCTTTAATTATCACAGCATGAGTCTCTTATGCCTTTTCTCTCACATCTTCAGCAACAGTTTGAAACTGATGAAAGAATCAGTTTCCTATACTTTCATCATTATTTTACAATCCTTTATTCTAGACTTCAACACCTTATTTTTAATAAAATTTTTATAGTCTTCGTTTCCAATACCTCCAACATTGAAAGTATACTGCTCATATCAGCTCGGGTAACCTAACAAAACGGAAAGCACTGCAGATCCGCGAGCAGTTTCCTTATTTCGGTGAATTCCGCTCACAGATCCTCATTAACGATTTCTTCTTCACTTCCATCTCAATCTTCTTGTTCACAATATTCACTGTCACAGGAATTGTTGCCAATATATCTCTTCTGATGCTTTCTCAATTTATATGTTTTCACTGACTCATGCAGTCTCTCCTCATCACTTTCTTCTATCCTTCCGACTCTCACTGTTGCTCACATTCTGGCAGTTGCCTGTCCAAAACTTTCACCACCAATTACGTCCATATCTTCATCACTGTATTCCCCAGAGGGGGACATCCCTACTTTTCTCTTGGACATTGCAGCCACAAAGAAAAGGCAACAGAATATCTTTATCAGGAACAACTTCGGAAGTTCAAACAACCAAAAGCAAAGAACTCTTACAATTGGACAGTTAATTAAATAACTCGTAAATATAAAAATTATAAATATAAACTTAAAAAATATAACTCACAATAAAACAATAAATTCAAAAATTTATCTCACAAAATAGAACTCACAAACGAGTTGTTCCCTCTCAGGACTCGAGACCCTTCAGTTCTCCTGTCCCTTATCTCGCGTCCTCGTAGGAAGCACTGTTGGTAGAATCGCCGTCCTCCTCATAACTGGTGGTAAAGACTTAAGTTCGAGTCCCGTCGATGAAATAAGAAATTTTCATGGACTTTTTTACAACGTGGCTGAGTTAGTCGGTCTTAGGCGAGGTCAGCACGGTTTTTTCTCCGAAAACTCTGGTTTTCCGTCTAGTAAACAGAAACTTGATCACAGAACATACGTAATTTAGAGACAATATACATGGAGCAATATGAGCTTATTTGCTGATACTCCTAAAAACCGTACAAAAACAACCCTGTCTCACAATCAGATTCTTCTTCACCAGCACGACAATGGCAGGTTTTCCTCTTTCTCATCTTCACAGACATAAATATAATAATCAACCAAATAACGCAGCACCACTGGAGCGGCTTACGGGGGACAGTCATAAAAGATAATCCGTCCCGAGACAGTTGTAAAATGAAAAGAAAGTCTGTGCGTTTCGCTTGCAAATGTCGTCTGGCACTTAAAAAGTGTTGCCTTCTTCGAGTCCTTTGGTTTGGTTGACCTTGTACAACTCTTTCGGATACTTTTTCTCCATAAATTGGATGTCATCGTTGGAGGTCATTCTTATCCTCTAATCTGCTGAGCGCTCTGTTCACCACAATCATTCACTCACAGGGTGTCCTTTTTGCTATGTTACCATGAAATGATAATCTGGTTCTTAAATCTGCACAATCGAATTAGTGATGCATGGGCACACAGTTTTTATTAACATTGCGTGTATTTTCACGTCAGAAAGATGCGCGTATCTTTCATTTCCATCAATTACTTGATTTTTAAATCGAGCTGCCTAATATTTTAATAGCAGCTTGATAGATATATGACTCCTAACAGCCTTAGTTCAACGTTAAATACTTTGTTACATGTGCAAACTGGAGCGCACGATCGTTTTCACAGTTACAAATAAATAAATAAATAAATAAATAATAATTACAGTAGAAAAGACCTTTACGATAACGGATGAAATACAGTTTTAACAACAGAGCTGCACTTCGTTTTCCTTGTTGTAAGGAGATGTATTTAAGACGTCCTAAATGAACACTTCTTGATTTCTAAATACGAAACTGACCTTTCGTATTATGTCGTAAAGCGGGCTCATGTACTCGGCATAAATTATAATAAATTAAAATAAAGTTAGGATTTTGTTTAGCCGATCATTTTGTTTAAGTGACCAATGAAGGAGGGAAAATATTGAATGATGTACGCACAAATCTTTAAAACGCTTACCTGAAATCGAAGAAATGCAAAGAAAGTAATGCACAACCCTCCAACAGCTTCTCATGGTCACTTTTTCTGAAGTCTGCTGCCTGAACTACTGTGTCTCTGAAACCACTCTGTGAGCGATGAAACGCAATTAAAATACTTCCGTTGGCCAGAGGGGACTTCCGCAATTTGTTATCAAATAAATGTAGGACGGCTACTGTGGATATCCACGTTCATTACAAAATTAACCTCTGAAACGGATCAATTATACTTTAATCATATTTCGTCAATATTTATGACGTCAATAAAGAATCAGTGACGTTCTCTCCAAGATTTCCGAAGAAAGAGGGCTGATATATATCTATATAGAAAGGAAAAGGGTGTCAAAGGGGTGAACGCGTTTCCTTTAAAAACATCATTAAGGAATTGGACATCAGTGTGCGAGTAGATAACGTAAGTGGTGTAATGTGAGTAGGCGTATGAAAAAAAAACAAAACAGTGTATCGAATTAGAGTTCTGAAATTCCGGGATGAACAAGATGGGTGTGTTAAAAGAAGGCGTACATCCTCGCCGAACACAGCTGTGAAAAGGTGCCCTTAAAGAGCTGCGCTTTTCATTGGCAGGGAGAAATCACTCGACGGAGAAACTTTTTATCGCTTCTCTGAGATTCCAGGTGTCGGGAGAGGCGATTCATGTTTCCCTCTTTCTTCCGAAATCCTGGTTTTTTTTTCCTTTTTTTTGTAAAGCCAAACATGCAAACCGACCGATAAGCTCGTGATTATTAAAGACACAACATAAACTGACTTCTAGCAGCCTTAGTTGCTTTTTCACATACACACATCCGCCCACACGCGAAATTCAGTGTAGGTTAATGACAGCTACTATGCGCAAGTCGATAACATTTGGTTTTGTTCTGGGGGAATTTTAATCCTCTTTTTTTTTTTTTTTTTGTATCCACTTCACGGACAATCTCATACCTAAACTTCCTAAACATGTGCCCCCATCTTTCATTTTCTCCGGGGATATTTTTCCAGAAGCATTTTCAAGCAAATTTTCCAACTCACGCAAACCCATTTAGGGTAGGATATTCTGCTGGCATAGGTGGAGGACTGTTGGCATCCCTCGGAGGCCGGGATTCGCAAATCTCACGTTAACTATTATGTGTAAGATATTCTGCTGGTACCATCGTTGCTGCGGTATTGCTGGCACTTCTCAGAGTTGGGGATTTACAAAGCCCAGGGCCAATGGCGCTCACACTGAAGCATCTGCTCCTGTGACTTTACAACCCTCACTCTAATCTCTTATCTCGCGTGAACTTGGCGATAAACTCGATAATCAACTCATCTATCTATCCACCCACACTCCTCCCCCTTTAATCCATTCTTCTTCCGTACCCTATTCTTCACGCTCTCCTATTTTTTATTTGATTTTATGTTTTAATTTAAAAAAAAATTGAACTTTATCTCTATCAGGAAGCTCAGGTGATCCTGGCAGACCCCAGCCAGAGTACGATGGGCAGCCTGGCTTATCTCCCAGTGATGATGAACCAGGCTTCGAGGCAACGAGGAGTCCACTATGGGCTCTGCGGCCGAGCAGCCGGAAATACAACAATAGAACTTAGCACTACTCTGACACAAGCCAGACATTACACTTTTCTGGCTTTTACAGAGATTCTGTACTTCTTCGCAAAATACTGTGGGGCAGATGTGATAAATTACCGTTGGCGACTTTCACAAAACACTATGCCAAAAAGGAAGAAAAAGGCAACGCAACGCATGAAGTAGAGCTGCAAAATGAATAGGTTCATCGTGCAAGCATATTCTCTTCTATAAGGCAGTCTTCATCCGCGCCGTCAACTATGCCTGCGGGGCATGGTTCTTCGAAACACAGATTTATTAACACAGGTTATTAACAGACGTAAAATTGAAACCAATCAGCGCTCTGTTCTTCTAACAATAACCAGAGCATGCCGTACTGTGTCAACTCATGCCTTGCAGTTCCTGCGCGGTGTCCTTCCTTTAGACTAGAAAATTGTACGTACTGGCCTTGTCCACCAATTCTCCAAGGGAAAAGCGAACGGCAGGAAGGCTGAGGAAAAGAGATTAATCCTTCATTTAACTCAAATCTGGCAACACAGATGGGCTGAGTCCACGAAGAGCGCCATTGCACGCAAATTTATTACGGATGTCCAAACAGTGTATCCCAAATGCACGACCTGGTTCTGTCCAGGCCTTCAAACCACAATTCTTCTGACGGGACATGACTCCATTTTAGCAAAACTGGCTGCCTTTCACATAACGAATAACCCACTTTGCAATTGTGGGTCTCAAAAACATGGGATCATTTGATGTACAAGTGGCCACACTATGAGGAACTTAGATGCATCTTAATTACCCAGATCCATTTTCTCCCGCAAGGAAAAGAAAGACAGCTATTAGAGAATGAAGAGCCATACCGTGCTTTCTCCACTTTCGACCAGCAATTCTTCCCTAAGCAAAGAACCCTTCCTAAACCATAGCCTTACAAGTGGCAACCCCATCAACGTGAACAGACAGCAAAGAAGACCCAAGCAAGCCTAGATTATGCTGACCATAATTCAAACTGGATAACAACGCCAAACTCCGAAGCACGTACAACTATTAAACTAAAAGTCTGAAAATTCCTCTGGAACCCAGTAATGGCGTCTGATGACACCGTTGGATTAAGACTTCTTTCTAAGGCGGAACCTGCACTTCTTGCATGACTGTGTCATCAGGTTTAAAGCCATTAAATTGAATTTGGATGGGACTAGCGTCCCACTTAATACTGATTTTTTTGTTTGTTGTTGCGCATCGGCTTCTATGGCCATAATGCGCCTCCCAAAGTTTTTGCATTTTACTCTGATCCAAGCCCGAGGTAGGATTCAAACCCGTGACCTTTGGGTTCAATAGGCTGCCTAGAGGGGGAGGGGATTGCTACCACTAGGACCCAGCAGGGAGACCGTACCACGACCTGGGAGCAGTCGATGAATAACATACTTGACACAATATATCAAAAACCAGGTATGAGAACCTTGCCAGCTCAGCAACAGACACATGACAGAAACGATAACTACAACAACCAGGCGATTGAGCCTCGCCCCCTTCACCCTGGATGAACTCAGCGTGGCCACCAGTAGGATCAGAAATAGAAAATGCCCGGGTCTCGATCTTATTGAGCCTGAAATGCTCAAGAAAACTGTGGAATACAAGCCGTACCTACTTCTCACACTATACAATAGATGCTTGGAAACAGGACTCCCAACAGCATGGAAAACAGCAAATTTAAAACGAGTACTGAAAAATCCTACCAAAAATCCAGAATATTCGGATTCATATCGACCCATCGCACTGCTCCCAGTGGCAAGCAAATTGTTTGAAAGATTACTCCATGCCAGAGTTATAAAACACTATGAGGCAGCAGGCCTGCATGCCGGAAACCAGTATGGCTTCAGACCAGGATCGTCAACTGTGGACGTACTGGGAAACTTACTAAGGATATTCCAAGATTGTAGACGAAAGTATCTGCTGCTCATCTCTGTTCACTTTGCTGGGGCGTTTGATTCACTTCGGTGGCCAAGCGTCCTGACGAGGCTGAGGGAGGCGGAGGTGCTTCTTAACCTGTACAAACTAATGAAAATCTATTTAACGCAAAGAAAAGTGGAAATCAACGTACACTATCAAAAAATAACAATAGTGGTGCACAGAGGATGTCCACAGGGGTCGGTGCTGGGTCCGCTCTTGTGGATAATGGTCCTCAATGAGTTCCTGACGACAGACCTGGGTTCTGTCGGAGCGCACGTTTTCGTCGACGACTTGACATTGATGGTAGAGGCGGACTCCAAGGCCCAATTGGAATCGCTGGCAAATCAGGCACTGCAGCGACTGCAGCATATAGTGTGCATAGTGTTGGGGGAAAGGCGCCTCCTGTGGTTTCCTACATCTGCACCCAGCGACTGCAGCAATGGGCATCAAAGAACCAGCTGAAAATATTGTCAAACAAGACCTCATCGATCCTCCTAAAGGGGACTCTGCAACTACGACTACCGCCGCAACTTAAAATCAACAATTTAACCATCAAATTTGTGCGCCAACTGAAATATCTGGGCGTTATCCTCGATAAAAACTTGACGTTCCAACCGCATCTGAAATATATAAGAAGAAACATCAGAGGATACTCCGGACTGGTAATCAGAATCACAAGGAAAGATTGGGGACTCAGTTTGGGGAAAGAAAAAACCCTGATGCTTTACTATAAAACAACCTTCCTGCCAGCAATCACCTGCGCAGCAGTGGTGTGGTATCCAAAAATGACACTGGTAATCAAGAAAAGAACACTAAAAATGACCCAAAGGACCATACTGCTATCAACAACGCGTGCTTGCAGCACGGTAACAGCCCCAGCATTGCAGGTATTTGCTGGAGCGCTCCCTCCTGACGTGGAGGCTGTTCGGGCGGGGCAACTGTTTTTGCTGGCCAGGGGAGTGGCCGCTATCAACCAAGGATAAACGACTGACCGCTACCTACCAAGGATAAATGAGAGAGCGAAAGCTGGAGCCACATAGTCTATGATTGTCAACACTATGAAGACTTCAGAGGGCTACTAATAACAAGATTTAGATACCTCCCAAAAGGACTGGAGTACCACTTCTTGGAGACTGAGGATGAATCTAGGGCGCCCTTCCGGTATGCGCAAGACCTATTCACCAGGAGAAAAACACTAATAGCTATCTACAGCAACGTACATAGAGATTGACAAAAATAGCCGCCAAATGTGACAGAAAACTGAATCCCGCAGGGGACCATTACTTGGACAAGAAGAGTGCTGATCACACGGAAAAGAAAAGCAAGGACGGGGCTCGCCCCATGTGTAACAAAACAGACTAAACGGAGCACGGAGACCACAGAACAGACTAAACGCAGCACAGCTGCAAACAGCATGATGGCGATCTGAAGAGGGCACCCTAGCCCTCTTCACCTATTATTCCCACTTCCTTGGGGGGCGTTCTATGTTCCCTCTCCTCCACCCCCAAACTTCTACTCTGGTGGGGGGCATGGGCATGCCCCACTGAAAACAGGGACTATCTACTCTATTGGCCCCATATTTCTGTCCTTTTCCCCCAATATTCCTCTCTACCTTCATCACAGCGAAAGCCCCACACATCAAAAACTTAATATGATAAAATTACCTTACGCTCAAAACTTGGCCTAACAAACCTAAGCGATATTACACCTACGATAGCGCAGATTTTTTATTTATTTATTTATTTTATTTAATCTTCTATTTAATTTAATTTTTTATTAATATTTATTTATTTATTTATTAAATCTGTTTATTGCTCTGCCGAAGAGCCACCCCCTGGACAGCAGGAAGCTAGGGGAGTGATATTTACATACAAAGGTTAAGACAGGGACATGTGTCCGGCGGTTACATGGGGCACATGTATTGGGCGAGGTCTCTGCATATATCATTGACAATCCTCATCAGCTGTGCTTAGAAACCTGTCTGCGCCTGTGAGAGACTTTAAGTTAGACTATACTACACTGGCATGCTTCAGCAACTCAGACGTGGCAAAGTCACAACCTTCCAGGACCACACCACGAAACCGGCTAATAACTGTAAAGTTGAGAAATACAGGCTGCAAACGTACTTGACATCAAAATGGCAACAACGCTGGACGATTTCTGACAAAGGAGACGTCACGCGAAGGTTCTTTCCGAACTTGCAACAGGTGTACCCAAAATATCCAACATGGCTCTGCCCTGGTCTCCACGTCACCTACCTTCTCACAGGACATGGAGTTATCCGCCACAAGCTAAACCTCCTCGGACTGAGAGATAACCCAGCCTGCGCGTGTGGCTCCTTCGGGACATGGGACCACCAGTTACACGAGTGTGAACTATGCGAAGATCTGCGTGGACACCTCATCACACGAGTCCAGTCCAACCCAAAAAATCAGGAGCACTACCTACCGGAGGACGAGGAAACCTACAATACCCTCACCAATTTTGCTCAGTGCCTCTTTGCAAGACGCCAGACCCTTACTTTGCCTGCAAATCTAGAACAACTAGGATAAATACAACAACAATCGCAACAAATGATGAACCAAGATAAAACTGGACTGTGACTGAACTGCACTCTCCCAAATACTGACCCATGGATGGGATGATTCCATTTGAGAACTGTTAACCAATCGCATCACACAACCTATATTGCTACAATCGGACCTTCAGAAGTCCACCGTGATTGTGACTGAACTCTATCCTACTGAACATCGACCATCGGACGGACCTGGATCCCACGAATAACTACTTAATAAAAGACCAAGCAGGACCTGCACAAATGTCAAACAGACCTGAACTGAAAACCTGTACAAAGATACCTTCACTCCACTCCTGGGAATACCGAATGGGGCAGCCCTGGCGCCTTGGCGCCCGGACTGAAGCCACCCCACATCTATGCCCTGTTGACGATCAGGCCGGCTCCCTTGCCTGGCCTACTTTTCACCCTTCCCTGGCGGAGGGGTGAGGGGACAGCCCTGCTGTCCCTTTACACACTTTATACTACACTGGCGTGCAAAACTTAAGGACCAACACTATTTCTAAAGGTTACAACCAGAAAATCAAACTAAACAGCCTGTGGCGATTTGCATAACAGTGGCCGTTCAGTAGAAAGGTGGTGCACATGCAAAAATTTGAATTGTGATGAGAGGGCTCACATAAAAGATAAAAGAGCAGTTCAGTAGTTATGTGCAAATTACCGAATGCTGAGCACGATTGCTACAGACGTTCGATTGGTTTCATATAGTGCTGCTGATACGAAAGGGCCAATGGACAACGTCTGGATGACTTTACCCGGGGTTTTAATTGGGAATCTCGAAGGAAGGTCGAAGTGCGAGGAATGTGGCTGCAGAGTTCGATATCGCACATGGCATTCTCTCACGCGCGTGGTCGGCCTTCAGAACGACAGGTACAGCTGTTCGAAGGACCAATGGTGGCCGTCCACGAAAAGTAACGCCCAATTATGACCGCTATATTCTCCTACAGGCCAAGAACGACCGACACGGATCCATTGGAAACCAGCTGCACAGGAGCACAGAACGCAGGATATCACTGTTTACTGTGCCCAGGCGACTCGACAAAAGTGGACTGTTTGCCCGATGGCCAAACCACTGTGTTACTGTGTACGCTGTGTCCCTTTAACACCTGCCCAACGGAGACACAGTCTACATTGGTGCATCGAACACAACGACTGAACAGCAGCGCAGTGGGGTAAGGTACACTTTACTGATGAGAATAGATTCAGTCTCAGCAGCGATTCTGGACGTCAGCTAATCTGGCGAGAGGTTTGCACACGGATCACCCCTCAAACATCACTGAAAGGGAACGATATGGCGGTCGAGGTGTTTTCGTCTGGGGAGGCGTTATTTTGGATGGACGTACACAACTCCAAATACTGGAAGGCGGTACTGTAACCGGTGCACACTACTGTACTGAAGTAATCCTTCCCATGTGCGTCTGTTCCGAAGTGCCATTGGCCCGAGTTCGTGTTTATGGATGATCACGCCATACCCCATCGCACTGCAGCTCTTGATATGCTTTTGGAAAGTTAGGACATTGTTCGCATGGATTGGCCTGCCCGTTCCACGGATCTAAATGCCATAGAACACATATGGGACGTTCTGAGGAGACGCCTAGCGGCATGTTCACACCCACCGGAAAATGTTCACCAGCTGAAGATGGCGTTGACAGAGGAATGGACGATGTTACCGCAAGAACTTATCAACCACATTGTTCTAAGTATGCACAGTAGGTGCAAAGCCTGCATCGACATTAGGGGTGGCCATATCTCCTACTGAGGACCAACTCTTCCCTTTGTTCCATATTTGGCAGTGATTCATCTGTATCATGGCAGCCAGTGCTATGTTGCCATTTTTGAATAAAGAAGTCTGTCTGTACCGTTTTGTTTCCGTTGTTGCACAGGGTGGAACAGCTGGGTTCGAATCCCGTTGATGACGCGAGGAACTTTTATAGTTTTTTTTTGAGCTTCGGCGGTCTATGGGAAGAGAAACTAAAAGAGATTCAAGACGAAGACGACTGAGGTGTTATGATTCCATCTGACATGAAATTTTCCATACACTGTAAAGAGACTGCTTGGAAGGAACATAGTGTCCTGTACATAATTTTTACGATTTTGCTAGTAGGGAAGACATCATTTCCGTCTATATCAAGACGATGGTCATACCATATTCAGCATATTCTAATCAGGTTTGAAGGCTGCAACTAAAAAGAGACAGAACTTCTGGAGAGTGTTGAAAGAAAGCGATCGTATTACCGATGAGTGTAAATTGATGCCATATGAAGGACAACTTTGAAGTGTAGACTGCAAAGTTTGACAAGTAAGGGGAGATCCGATACATATGCATAAGGAGTTGAAAGCGTTGAGTAAAATGAATGAGGATGGTTTGTTCTTCCTCTTAGGTTAGCCAGGAACTAGAGGACAAAACTGCAATGAGTCCAGATTCAAAGTTCATAGGGGAACTGGCTGGTAACCTTCTGAAAATGAGAATAATATTACTATTTTGTTCTATTGCTATTATATTATTCTTGATTCATGCAGAAAAAATCAAATCTGCTTCCTTGCTTCATTCAGTCTTATTAATTGTACAAGTAAAGAACTAAATATATTAAGAAATTTATATACCTTTCTTAATCATGCACATGTCTTTAGATGAATGTCCGAAACACCCAGAGTAAATTACTCTGTGTGTTTCGGACATTCAGCTAAAGACACAGTGTTTCACAACATGTGGCTTTACTTTCAGGGTCAAATCAGGACCTGAAAACAAAGAAAAAAGCTGATCTACACATGTGTTCGATTCTGCACAGATACGGAATTGTGGCTGTTTCAACTTTAAAGAGTGGCAATATGGAACTTTCAATGGTAAAAATAAACAATAGAATAAAATGCATACCTAGTATGAATAACCATTTCACAAGGCATACGTCTGCTTATTTTTATTTATTATTTTCATATTTTTATTATTTTTTACTATTTAAAACTCCAAGTCATTTGTTTTGAATATCGATTCAGAGCCATAACTCCGAACCGTCCTAAATAGGACATGTTTCAGAACTTTTTTGTTGTTTTCAGGTTCTGAATTGATTTTTAAAGTATGGCCACCGTGTTAGAGACACTCTGTGTAAAATGTAGGAATCTATTGAGGCTTAAATTGAAATCTGGGATATAAAAAAGATGTGGTAAAATACCATTGTTAGAGAGCAACTTATGACCTTGTATGACTACTCATGTTACGCTTCTCCAAATGAATGAAGCCTGCCTGATTGATGTAGCGGTGCCCAACACTGAAACCTACTGAAGCGGTGCCCAACACTGAAACCTACTGAATATCCATGAAGAAAACATCAAACAGTACACAGATCTAAGAGAGGAGGACAAACAGATGCGGCAAATGGATAAAGTAACCACCATCCCCATCACCGTGTTATCCACCAACATAGTGATAAACAGCCTACACAAGAGCCAACAGCAATAGACTTCCCAGAGAACACCTACAAGGAACTCCAGAAAGTCGCAATCCTGAATACCTGAAGAACAGTCAAACAGTTCCTCGAAAAAAAAAAATAAATAAATAATAATAATAACTGGGGAACTTCTCTCCCTTGTTCGCTTTGCTCGCCAACCCCTAGCGCACTTTTCTACTTAAAATGTACAGGTATGGCAGAGAAGACAAATCTTTTCTAGGGAAAATACACACCTGTCTGCTCCGCAGTAAACTGTGGAGCAGAAAAGTTAGCTATAACGGCCATGCATCCTGTATATACCTAGAATCACCGGGGGTAGCACAGTGGTATCGTTACCGTACTGCCTTCACAGGGTGGAAAGGCCCGGGTTCAAATCCGGTCAATGACGTGAGGAACTTTAATGGGCTTTTTTTTACTCGATGACTGAGTTAGTTGGTCTTAGGCGTAGACAGCCAGTTTTTTCTCCCAGAAACTGGGGTTTTTCGTCCAAAAAAACAGGCAAATCGACTATAGATTACACACAATTTACAGACATAATACATACATGGGTATATGCAAGAAATTACGGGTGGCCCTAATAAAATAATTTGAATCTGAATTGTACAGACCAAGAATGGAAGAAAGCCAAGGACACTGAAGAGGTAACAGATTGGGAGATTCAGATGAAAGAAGTAAAACAGGCCATCAGAAAGTTCCACAACTGGTGAATCCCAAGAATAGATAACATCCACAACTACTGATACAAGAATTTCAACTGCACACACGGACACATAGCACAGCATTTCACCCAGATTATAATAGAATAGAATAGAATTGAATCTTTAATTGCAGCATGATAGACATACAAGCCAACATAGGCCTAACAGATGGAGCAGGCTTCCATCTGTTCAATTCATGGACGAACTAAACAAATTCTTGGCAGGTACGGATGGGTGATATTTTTTTTTTTTTTTTTGCTGGTGCTATATAAGCTTGGTTTTTTGAAATATTTGCCATTACTACTACTACAATCCAGCACATCACCGCAGATTGCAGGGCGATCACCCCCAGATGGATTCACTCACCGGCATGACCAGGTCTCTAGGATGAGACATCAGAAACTAGAGCAAAACTATCAATTGCCAAAGGAATGGACAATGCCAAGGAAAGGTGCCAAAAAAGTGTACCGTATTACAAGTACCTCAGAATCTCGGGCAAACTAGAGACTCCTACTCACAAACTATACTGGGTGCGTGCCATAATAAAGGACAAAAAAAGTATCCCGTACAACAGACTAGACATAACCCTCATCAACAACAAGAAGAAAACACCAGCAACCTCCAGAAAACCTACGAAGGAAACATCAGAAATTACACAGACTTAAGACAAGAAGTCAAAGAAATGTGGCATATGGAACAAGTAATGACCATCCCAATCACCGTTCAACCACCGGCATGGTGCCAAAGAACCTCCATAAGAACCTCCCAGAGAACACTTACATGGAACTCCAGAAAGCAGCCATCCTGAGAATCTGTAGGACAGTAAAAGTTTCGCGACCAACAGTAATAATAATAATTGTAAGCGAACATCACCAACGACTCCGTGCACTTGGCAGCAGTGACTGCTTCATGGCATAAAAATTCCATGAAGGAGAAAAAAGATTATAATAATAATGGACTATGAAATTGGAAAACTGCTTTCACAACCCAATAACTCTCTGATTATGTGCAATACCCGGACTACATGCACCCATCAATGCTTTCATGCTATTGAATAGCTTGAGCAAACTCAATGCTGGTGGAATTCTTCCTCTTACTCGGATTGTGAACATGAGTCGACATAAATTCAAATTGAGGAAGGATGGTTCGCTGAATATATGTGAGGAAGTTTGCCTTCAACCAACGGGTCATTAATTACTGGAACAGACTTCCATCCGTTATTGTGGAAGTGGGTAATTTGAATAAATTCAACGAAGAACTAGACAAACTGTTGGAGGGGTTGGATAAGTGAAATGGGATTTATTTTATTTTATTTATTTATTATAGTTTCATATTTATTTATTTTTTTTTGGCGGATGCTGTATAAGTTTGCCTTCTTGAATCATTTGCACTATTAATACTAGTACTAATAGGATCGTACTTCATGTAATTCTTTAATTTTAATCTTTTCAGGCATCAGAGACAGGTCGTTAGTCATATCCAGCATAGCATCACACGTAGCACCCTTTTGCAAGTATTTGAATGAAAAAAAAATTAAAGTTTTAGCCGAAAATCATTTTGAGGTGGCGAGGAAAACTCATTCTTGAAGTGGTCAACATGCTTACTCAAGAATTACTTTATCCACCAGAAGAGGTCGATAGTTACTAATATACTATGAAAAGCCCATAGCATCGAGAAAAAGGCGTATTAAAATCTCTCTCTGATTGCTAGGATGCATCTTAAATACCTGCGCTTCATGTTGTTTTATGGGATATCGTAGAGCTCAGAAATGACCTTTATCACTTTCCACCCTGCAGCGCTTAACGACACTCGGGTAAAATAATTCGCTTGAGACATTCCTTCGGCGTTATATTTTGATGTTTATATTAAACCAGTTTATTAGGCATTTTATTAGACTATAAATCTTGCTACAAATTCCATTAACAATTTATTTTTATCTTTTTCTGTAGATGTAATGAAATAACCAACTAATGTTCTGGATAGAATTCTTGATTTCTTATTAAATAGTTCAAAACTAGAGGTGCAGCACCATTTCTTGAGAACAATGAAAATTTTCCAATCTGTATGTCTTTGTGCGCTAGAGGGCTATCAACGCATAAGCGCTCATGGGCCGAACAAACAGTTCTGAGAGTTTTAGCTGCACAAATTAGTTTCGGAAGAGATTGGGGGGCCGGACTAGTGTGCACTATTAGTGGCCACTGATAATTTCAATTGGTAGCTCAAAATAAAGAAGTCAGTACTCAGTGCGTAACATTTCAGAAAATAAAAAATAGTAATAACCACCTCTGAGGTACGAAGCCTAGGAACACTGGAATTATGGAATAGTGGAGGAGGGAAGAGTGGAACACTGGAATTAATTATCCCAGACGCTCTTACGAAGAATGCAATCGACACAATTATGGTCTGCTACTCACCAAAGACCAATAGTAGAATATAACAGTATAAAAATCAGTTTTGTAATAGTGCAGTATTCTCGATATTTTTCAACAACGCCTTTCCCGTTTTGAGCAAAATTCTTATTGATCATTACAAGTTTTTTTCCATTCTTTGTTTGAGATTTTTAATAAACAAATAAATTTTTGTGTCATGTATGGTATTTCTTGGCCATCCCCTTTACAGATTTCCTTTGCGACTCATTAGTCTAGAGTCACTATAAAATCAAAAAATAAAAAAACAGAAAGTAATATTTGAATAATGGACGACCCAGTCTCAGACCAGGTTTGTGTTTGTTGGCGAAAAAATTAAGCGATTTTAAAAATTATCTTTTAATATACAGTTCTGTACAATTTATCGATTTTTCAGTCGTGTTCCAAGAGGTAAAAAGAGCAGCGATGCCATTACGTTATTAACATTTGCATTAGCATTAGTAGAGGCATTTGATGCAAGAAAGCAAGCTTATGCAGCATCAGCCAAAAAAAAAAAAAAAAAAACCCACTTCCACTTCACCCCTCAGTTCGTTGAATATACCTGTCCAGCTGAGCCTTAAACTTATTTAGGCTATCAACCTCCACCACAAGGGATGGAAGTCTGTTCCACCAACCAACCACCCGCTGGCGAAAGGCAAATTTCCGCACGTCTATCCTACATCTGTCTTTCCTCAATTTGAATTTATGCCCTCTCAGGTGATTTTTCTGAGCTAGAGGAAGAATCCCATCAGCATTGAGCATGCTTAAACCATTCAAGCCTTTATACACCTCTATCAGATCACCTCGCTGGTGCCTAGTCTCCAGACACTGTAATTTGCAAAACTTAAGCCTTTCTTCGTAAGAGCACCCTTTGTTCCATTCACTAATCTTGTTGCCCTTCTCTGTACTCGTTCCAGCAGCTCTACATCCTTCTTGAAATGAGGCCTCCAGACCTGTATACAGTACTCTAGGTGTGGCCTGACCATTGCCTTATACAATGGAACAATCACCTCCCTATCCCTGCTGGAAAAATTCCTGTATATCATTGACAATACTCCATGAGCTACTCTTGCAGCCCGTCTGCACTGCTCAGAGAACTTCATATCTGCCTGCACAACTACGCCCAAGTCCCTTTCATTCTCTGCCACTGTCAGTGTAGTACCACAGAGTTGATACGTTGCTCTGGGGTTGCTGTTTCCCATGTGTAGTACTTTACATTTGTCAATGTTAAACTTCATTTGCCACCTCTCAGCCCATCTGCTCAACCTTTCCAGATGCTGTTGCAGCAGCATAGTGTCAGTAGTCTCCTTGACAACCCTGCCAACCTTTGTATCATCTGCAAACTTGGACATTAAGCTTGATATACCATCATCAATATCATTTATAAATACAGAAAACAATAATGGACCCAACACTGAGCCCTGAGGGACTCCACTAATAACATTAGTCCACGATGAGCAGTGTCCATTGATTACCACTCTCTGTCTTCTCCCCCTCAACCACCCCTTTATCCATAGCAGCAATTTGCCTTTAATGTCACACTGCTCCAATTTGTGTAGCAGTCTTCCATGGGCAACAGTATCAAAAGCCTTTCTAAGATCCAAGTATATAATATCAAAGTTATTTCCTGCATCCAGTTCTTTTGTGACTGCATCATAGTATCCAATCAAGTTGGTCAGGCAAGACTTCCCCTTTACAAAACCATGCTGTGTCTGAGCTATAACTGAAGTCTTGTCTAAATGATCCTGCAGTGCTTTTTTAACCAGTGCCTCCATTAATTTTCCTGGAACAGAAGTTAAGCTCACAGGTCTATAATTACTTGTGTCAGCCTTTGATCCTCCTTTGTGAATTGGGGTCACATTTGCACATTTCCAGTCTATGGGTACCTCCCCTGAGTCCAAGGAAGCTCTCATAATTATTGCTAAGGGTTTGCTTACTTCCTTTGCTGCCTCCTTTAATATAACTGGATAGATCCCATCCACCCCGGGTGCCTTTCTTGTGTTTATCTTCAACAATTTCTCCTCCACTTTACTCTCAGTTATTTCAAGATTCTGTAGCTTACTGCTAGAGTTGAATACACCTCTGGCATTCCCCTCGCTGAATAACTCCTCATGTGTGAATGTCGATGCAAAATATTCATTTAGTTTGTTAGCTACCAGCAGGATCATCAACAGTTGACCCATCAATATCAAGTGGACCAATCTGATTCATCCCCTTCCTTCTAGAGTTTACATAAGTAAAGAACTCTTTGCTGTTTTTCTTTGCATCCCTTGCCAAGGATTTCTCGTAATCTGCCTTTGCCTGCCTAACCTCCTTTGTAACTTGGTTACAGATCAACTTGTATCTATCATAGGCTTCTCTGTCAAGTGTTAATTTGTAAGTATCCCATGCATTTTTCTTCTCTGCCATATGTCTCATTAGTTCATCTGACATCCATTTAGGCCTAAACCTTGAACAGTATTTCTTAGTTGGTATGTAAAGCCTAGTAGCTTCCAAGATAAGTTCTTTGAATGCTTCCCATTTTGAATTTGCTGTTGGTAACATCATCAGTTGGTTCCACTGTATAGAATTTAAATACTGTCTCAGTCCATCGTAGTCGCCTTTACGGAAGCAATAACCCTTCCCTTTACCCCTAATGGTAGTTACCTCTTTGAGTAAATCCCACTTCAGCACACTGTGATCACTGCAACCTAGTGGTTCATTTATCTGCAGATTCTTAATGCATGAAGAATCACTGCTGATAATCAAATCAAGAGTATTACTCCCTCTAGTTGCCTCCCGAACATGCTGATGTAGAAAACAATCATCCAATAAATCCACAAAAGCCCTGCTAGTGCGTGAGTAACCAGCCCCCAAATTCCAGTCAATATCTGGGAAATTAAAATCCCCCATTATAAGACTCTCTGATTTACTGGCCCATTCTATTTCCCTGTACAGTATCTTATTATACTCATCAGAGTCATTAGGCCTATAGCACACTCCTACTCTCAATTTTGATCTCCCAATTCTTATGTCACACCAAACTGACTCAACCCTGCACTGTCCGGCGATGTCGACTGGCTTCACTTCCTTGGTTTTTATGTGTTTCTTAACTAATAGCATAACCCCTCCCCCCTTCCTGTCCTGTCTGTCCTTTCTGTAGACGTTGTACTCCCCGAATTGCAGTTCTGCATCCCTTATATCTGTGTGACACCACGTCTCTGATATCCCAACAATATCTGCCTTTGATATTTTGAGCAATACCTCAGATTCATCAAATTTATTTACTAAACTCCTAGCATTGGTGTACACGCAAGTATACCTGCACCTGTTTCTATTCTTAGCTACCCTAACACAACCCATGTGTTTATTTGTACCGCAATGGCTTCCAGCAGTCTCTGAAATACCATGCATCTTGTTTTTCAGGCTTCTGCTCATTCTAATCGAAGCAGTGCAAGAATCTCTTTCACCTCTGCCAGTGGCTACTGTCAATCTATTGGTCTTTGTCTCCCCCCAAGCTAGCAGTTTTCCGACCCACCTAACACTGCCTCGATAGCATCAGCAAATATTCTTGCACCCTTTCTATTTAAGTGTATCCCATCCCTGTAGAAGCAATCTCTCTCTCCTGTTAACAAGTACAGTCCAGGCTGAAAAAAATTCTACCCCTTGAGCCTTGCACAACCTTTCCAGGGCAGAATTGATCGACAAGGCTCTCATCATACACTCCCTCCTATCGAGTCTGGGCAGAATTGCAGACACTTTCAAATTCAACCCTAATTCTCGGCTTTTGTTCAACAGTGACCTGTACTTGTTAAGTAATTCTGCCGGTCTCCTACTCTTAATATTATTAGTGCCAACGTGTACAACTATATCACCTTTTGTGCCCTTAAAAGATGATATTCGCTCTACAACGTCATCAACCTTTGCCCCTGGCAGACATACCCTGGTCCTGGTTATTTTCTTTCATATTTCGTCTGTTGGGATGGACCTAAAAACCAGTTGTACCAAATTAATGAAATCTAACGCCGTCGACTTCTTCTTCTCTGAAAAAGAACGCATTATTGCAACTCTCACGTTCTTCTGCGGGAGAGTTTAAAAGGGGTAAATGCTTCACGTCCCTATACTTCCTTTTCAAATAAATGAATATTGCCACTGCTACGAGAAGCGCACGATTGCCAGTAGGGCCATCGTGATTCCAGTAACGCCACCTGCTGAACCAGTCTGGCCTGCAAAATAAATCGATATAAAATGCATTTACTGAATTTTTTACATATATATATATATTATCAGACACCAAATAAATGCTTAAACAATTTAAACAAACACAATTTGTTCTAAATAAATCAAAATGCTCTGTTTACAACATTAGAGATAATAATAATGAGAACTCAATTGGCGTATTTGGCAGATATTTGAACTTCATAATAATAATAAAAACTTCTGTGATTCGGAAGTTTTTTTTTTCTGTGGATTAATCATTGGAACTTGGTCACAGCGACACACAGAATCATTGGTCACAGCGACAACGCAGGAGCTTCGCCTCTCTGCTCATACTGGAGAAGACTGTAAATGTAAAATATAAACCGAAACTTCATTTAAACCTACAGGATGAGATACACCGGGTTTGTTTGTTTATTAATGGCTTGTTAATAGCACACCACTAGGTTGGTGGGTTATCAGCAAGTACTTGAAAATGTTTCCATCTCTTGCGTCGTTAAAGGGATTCCAACTTTTAATTTCTATATCAGTCTTGTACGCCAAATAATTGCAATGAGGTTAGCTGTTACCACACACAGAACTAGCTACTCGGACATACCTAGAATAATCGGCTGCACGTGCAATTAGGACAGTAACCAACACGTCCCTTCCACGAAACACGTTCTCAACGAACAGCATTGGGCTAACGTTCTATGGTTCTTTGTCTATCTTTACGTCCAGCAAGTGTGGAAGATAACACTGATAATCTTAATCAACACTTGATTGGATGGTCCCTTTTTCTTACTTCCCAGAACATCAATTACAGAACTTAGAATGAAGTGCAACTCCCCACTTAGTTACCTATGTGATAATTACACTTAGTTACTCCTTTTTTATGTAATGTAATTATGACTGTCGCTATATGTATTGCCCTCACATTTATGTTCCTTAGCACCATGAATAAGAATATTGTGGTCTTTTTGTATTATCCCTGCTGTTTTGAGATTATCACAGTTAGATAGTCATTACGTATTTGTATAGATTTGCATAGTATATATTTGTAAGTTTTGTATAATATACTGGTGTGAAAAATTTAAGGACCAGTCAGGTTTTCACTTGTAGCTTCTCATAGGAGTTGCGTGGATATGGAAAAAAATACCAAAGGTATTTCACGATGAGATACAGATATCATGAGGTACAGAAACGATGAAGGAAACAAAACCAACACAACAACGAAAACACAACGGTACGGAGGAACTTTATTCAAAAATCGCAACAGAGCACTGGCTGCCGTGATACAGATGCATCACTGCCAAAGATGGAACAAAGGGAAGAGGTGGTCTTCAGTAAGAGATATGGCCACCCCTAATGTCGATGCAGGCTTTGCACTGCCTGTCCATACTTAGAACAATGTTGTTGATAAGTTCTTGCGGTAACATCGTCCATTCCTCTGTCAGCGCCGTCTTCAGCTGATGAACATTTTCTGGTGGGTGTGGACGTGCCGCTAGGCGTCTTCCCAGAGCGTCCCATATGTGTTTGATGGGATTTAGATCCGTGGAACGGGCAGGCCAATGCATACCAACTATATCCTCCCTTTCCAAAAGCATATCAACTGCTGCAGTGCGATGGGGTGTGGCGTTATCATCCATAAACACGAACTCGGGGCCAATGGCACCTCACAACTGATGCATATGGGGAAGGATTACCTCAGTACAGTAGCGTGCATCGGTTAGAGTACCGCCTTCCAGTATCTGAAGTTGTGTACGTCCATCCAAGATAACGCCTCCCCAGATGACAACACCTCGACCGCCATATCGATCCCTTTCAGAGATGTTTACGGTGCAATAACGGGTGCCAACTTCTCGCCAGATTAGCCGACGTCCAGAATCGCTGCTGAGATTGAATCTACGCTCATCAGTAAAGAGTACCATAGGTAAAGATTTTGTGGTTGTAACCTTTAGAAATAGTGTTGGTCCTTAAGTTTTGCACACCAATGTATAAAGCTCTTTGTTAAAGTGTGGCCTCATCGTATGCACGCCATTCGGACCCAATTTTCCATTTTTGGAATTGGGTGCCAAGCTGTCACTACGGACATTTTTGGCTGTGGCCTACAACTTCTTAAAGAATGCTGGAGGTCCCCAAGGCTCTGTTCTTTCACCTACTCTTTTCCTCCTATATTTTAATGACCTTTTCGCATTAACGGAAAATCGTATCCATAGTTTTGCTATTTGTATACTACATTCCACTTTCGAGTGCAACAAACTGCTCTGTGAGAACAGCTCCAATTTCTTAAATATCCACCACAAGTTTCTTTAATGATCTTTAGTTCTCAGTGGGAGAAAATACATTCTGAGAACATTTTATATTCTTCCTGTTCAAAACTGCTAAATAAATTTTCTATTTGCCTAATATTTCGGATTATATGTTAATTAGCCTTAAAACTTTACGCTTGGTCAGTTCTGCACTTTAAAATCTATTATCGATTGTACTCGCTCATTCAAATCGAATTCAACCATTCTAATAGTACACAAAGACTTCGTCCATAGAGAGATGGGAGAACATTGTAGTTTAGATTTCTCACCAAGAATAGTTTACCAATTTATTGGAGTCAATACAAATCTGTGTATACGTATTTATGCTTCTGATTTGGTGAGTAGCATTTAAAAACTAGGCGCCTTTACCAGTCTTTGATTCATCTGGAGAAATTGTTAATTTTATTATTGATCCTCTCCTTTTCACGTACTTTTGATATTGTTGCCCCTCTCATTCGTGGTAGATTGGATAATGTGCGACAATTCATTGTCCCATCTACCATGAATGAGATGGGACACAGCGAAAAACACTCGGAGTTCTCTTTCCAAAGTTTCATGATGATTACTGATGAAGTAATGGATAATGATACTGACATTCATAGGTGTTATTTTCTACCCTTCAATATTTCTGACACTAGATCGGATTTACTGATTTGGTTCCAGTGAATACATTAAGAAACAACGAGAGCTATATCAGAACATTTTGGTTTCGTTAATTATGTAAAAGTTTTCCAATAAAAACTCGCTAAATTTTGAACTTACCGAAATGCTGAGAATGGTAACGTCCCTCTGCCTTTAAATCGTTGACTTTCTTAATTGTGAGAGACTCGTTTGAGGGAACTAGAAAATGAAAACTGAATAAGCAACTATTTTTATATATAATTCGATATATTTATGCACAAACAAACAAACTAACTACTTCAACCGCTAATCCATTCGAAAAACTTTACAGTCCTTAAATTCATTCAAACTACATACTTTCACAAATCTGGACTATTTCAATAGACAATCACTCTGTGGCTGAAAGCAACTGTCCGCATGCCTGTTCTGCAGCCATCACTTCCAATTTAAGTTTATGCCCTCGTGTGTGTGTGTGTGTTTATTAATTTTATTGTTACTTATTCTCAGTGGGCACCACCACCCGTTTCAGGGACATATGGTCCCTCGTCTGTGAGTGGATAGGAACCCCGATGGTGTATAAAAGCTAACAACCGAGATGTGAATTAATTTTGCAATATGAGATGTTATGTAAGGATGCCACTGCAGAACTTCGGTTGGTTTACTGTGTATAGAAACGATACTAATGCATTAATTTATGACAGTAAACTCTTTCCAACATTTTGAGGCTTTTCAGCCCTGAATCTCACGCGTTGCAGATATGACTGCAACGCGTGAGTACAACCACAACGCCAGTACAACCACAGCTATGACAGCCTTCTTTGGACCTTAACGCACTTACACTCCCTTGTGGGAGTGTAAGTGCGTTATCTCAATATCTCGTTATCTATATCAGATCTCAATGAACGCCATTAGACTCAATGAACATATCCTTGGACTAGTAACCTCGCTGGTAGAACAGTTGGTAGACCTTGGACTAGAAAAGTACTAATGTCTCGTAGATACACAAAGATGTATTAAAGAGGAGGTGGGTAAATAGTGAGTTTCACTTATGTAGTTGAGAAGATCACGTCGGTACTCCATGGTTAAGGACGCTATTTAGGACCCTCTAGACAAGAAGAATCTCAAATGGATTCCAGAATCAGTTCGTTAAGGGAAGGTTATGAGTAACCAGTATCATAAATTACATTGATGTAGTCATTAAACCGTTCCCACCTTCGACATTTACAAAAGTAAATGTCGAAGGTGGGAAAAGTGATTAAGAATTCGGGCAAAGCCGCGTTGCTTTAAAAAGATTTAGATCAGTTCCGTAAAAGGTCCGAAGAATTGCTTTTATTCAAGAATGCGATACTTATAAATGTAACGTTAAGCAGATCTGGGGAACAGAAATCCTGGAGTCGCGACTTATGGGGACAGAAGCTAAAAGTGATTCAAGACGAAGACGACTAATGTGTTATGATTCGATCTCTCATGAAATTTCCCATGCAGTGTAAAGGGGCTGCTTGGAAGGTACGTAGTGTCCTGTACATGATTTATACCATTTTGCTAGTAAAGAGGACATCATTATCCGTCTATATCAAGGCAATGGTCATACCATATTCAGAATATTCTGTTCAAGTCTGAAGGCTGCAACTAAAAAATGATAAAGAACTTCTGGAGAGAGTTGAAAGAAAGCGATCATATTACCGATGAGTGTAAATTAATGCACATATGAAGGACGATCTAGAACTGTAGACTGCAAAGTTTGACAAGTAAAGGGAGGTCTGATACATCTGTATAAGGCGTTGAAAGGGTTGAGTAAAATGAATGAGGAAGGTGTGTTCTCCCTCTTAGGTTAGACAAGAACTAGAGGACAAAAAAGCAATGAGTCGTGGTTCATAGAGGACTGGTTGGTTACTTTGCGAAAATGAGAATAGAATGAATATTTTGTTTTATTATTATTATATTATTCTTGTCTCATGCAGAAAAAGTCTGCTTCCTTGATTCATTCAGCCTTAATAATTGTACTAGTAAAGAACTAATATATAAATTTATTTACCTTTCTTAATCATGCACACATAACCCCTCTTAGAGTTGCAGTTCTCGTCGTTCCATTTTAAGTTACCAGAACGAATCTCAACACACAGTTCACTGAGGTCGTTGGGCTCACCTTCTAACCAGTTGGTGTATTCAACAGGGCTTCTGTCGAACCAAGCAAATCCGCCTGAAGATAAGAGACATGTTCTGTGAGAAATATATGAAGGCAATATTACCAATACTAAATTACTCTGGGTGTTTCGGGAATTTATCTAAAGATACAGTGTTTCATAACATGTGGCTCTACTTTCAGGGTCAAATCAGGATCTGAAAACAAAGGAAAAAGCTGATTTACACATGTGTTCGATTCTGAACAGATACGGAACTGTGGCTGTTTCAGTTTTAAAGAGTGGCAATATGGAACTTTCAATGGTAAAAATAAACAAACAAATAGAATAAAATATATACCTAGTATGAATAACCATTTCATAAGGCATACGTCTGCTTATTATTATTTATTATTTTCATATTTTTATTATATTTTACTATTTAAAACGCCAAGTCATTTATTTTGAATATCGATTCAGAGCCATAACTCCGAACCGTCCTAAATTGGACATGTTTCAGAACTTTTTTGTTGTTTTCAGGTTCTCAATTGATCTTTAAAGTATGGCCACCGTGTTACGAGACACTCTGTGTATAATGTAGGAATCTATTGAGGCGTAAATGAAATTCTGGGATATAAAAAAAAGATGCGGTAAAGTACCATATTCAGAGAGCAACATAATTATGACCTTGTATGACTACTCATGTTACGCTTCTCCAAATAATATTGAGTCGTACTTCCCACGCAAGATTCAATACGTCTCAGGACAGCGATGGATAACGTCAAAGAAATATAATGTGTTTTTCTTTTTAAGATAATACTTATCTTATAAAATTTTATCGTTAAATCTTATACATTTAACGATTAAATTTCGCTTCTTAATTATTCTGAAATACGTGACATTATGAACCTTTAAATTTTAATCAAGACCTATTTAAAGTGCTAGTTTTTCACTTCATTAATAATACATTTTAATTGTATGTACTGTTTATCCTTATTATCACCTTGGGAAGTGTGTGAGATACAAATAACTCTACGCGAACATTAACTCTCTTCATCTTGGGATTCATCAGACTGAATACGTTTGAAGAAAGCCTTTAATATTTCAGGCACCGTTCGCCACGAGAACTTGAACGCACCATGGAAGCAGCATAAGATTATAAAAAGGTCCCATCTCATCACCGCCCAGATATACCCCTATAGGGGGGTGTATCTGGGGGTGTCATTCCCGAGATATCTGAGCCAGATATCTCAGGAATGACCTCCTCCTCCTCCCAAGCAACTTTCGTGGCCTTATTTCTCTTTAATATATGCATCTTCAGAGGTGGATGAATAAATTAAAGGGATCTTTAATTTATTATACATCTCATTTCAACAAACACACATTTGTTGCAATGCCCTCTAGCAAGTCAAGATTTCTTATCTTTGATTAATCATAAGGGGTAATACCTGTGATACTATAGTGGTGTGCAGAGCTGTTCGGGCATATTCTTATTTTCTCTTTATTCAGGTAAAAGATGGTTTATTCTAGATGCTCACGCAATTTACAGACAGTATATACGGAGCAATATGGCCTTAGTCGCTGATATTTCTGAAACCCTACTACTACTATTACAACAACAACAACATATTAATGTGTTAAATAAAGTGTCAATGCACTGGCTGATAAATACAAAATATTGAAAAAAACTGGTGTAATCCGTGGCAGTTCCTCTCTTTCTAATTTAACCAGAATGTTCGATCGCATATCTGTCACCAGGAAATACGCTTATCTCTTACTACATAACCCTGTGAGTCTATTTCGACTGATACCTGGACAATTTCTGAATCACAAAATCCGTATGAATCTGCTTTAAAGTAGAACAAAATGCAAACATTTCCAGATCATTCGCTTGCTACTTGGTTGCTTAGGGATCGAATCAACTGCGACTCAGTTTTAGTTAATAATAATAATAATAATAATAATAATAATAATAATAATAATACAATACAATACAATTTTATTTATCAAGAGAAATCGTTTACAATAAATGAACTTGTTAAGAAAAGTAAATTTCTTAACAACAAGTTGTAGTTCTTCCTTTACAAGTTTTGTACAAATTTGTTATCTTACAGAAAAGACTATGAAGTCACTACACATAGTATATTCCACACTGTAAACAGAGGTAGTTTATCTGCATATCAATTCTAATCTACTGTGTCATTGAGTATCAAGAATTTTCTTATTAGGAATTTTAATTTGGAGATGGGATAACTTCTCCTGAGCCTGAAATCAATGCTAGCCAACAAGTTGTTTATTACATTCATTGTGTGCCTATCTCCAAATCTATTTAGTATCCTAGGGTGAAGCAAAGTAATTGCTTTTGGGTTCCTTAAATTATGTGAGACATTTCTTTGCAGATTCGACTCTTCAAAAATAGTGTTAAGATTTTTTAAGAATAGATTTAACTTCAGTTTTTGAACTGGATACAATATTTTATGTTTCAACAAAAATTGCCTTCTCTTATTCAGGTCATTCCAAGAGTTTGTCCCCATTAAAAGTTTCAGAATCCTATTCATTAAGTTGTCTATTGCCCTTATTTCTGTTTTATTTGCTCGTGCCCATATATTTACTAAATAATTGAGTTGGGAGTCCACTAATGCATAATATAAGGTTACTTTTGTTCTAAGATTTAACTTATTCTTAATGTAGTAGAAAAAGTACACATAAAATCTCATTTTTTGTACAAGTTTGTTATATGCATTATCCAACTTAGACTGTAGTCGATCCATAACCCAAGGTAACAATGATTTGAGGCTTCTTCCACAGTTAAACATTCGCAATTCTGGAAATTCTGTTCATGTAGGCAATCATGTTTGTGCAATTTGATCGAGGGTTGAATGTCCAAGGTTTGATGAGGAGGCCTTATTACCAAAAATTTAGTTTTTTCAAAGCTGAGTGCTAATTTATTATCGTGCAGCCAAGATTGTAAATGTACTGCATCCTGTTGTAAATCATTCGCCATTTTTGTGAGGTCCTTTCTTATTGTATATAAGATTATATCATCTGCATAAATTTTTATAAAGGAGTTCTTAATTACTTCGAATATGTCATTTATATAGATGTTGAACACGATTGGCCCAGCATGAGTGCCCTGAGGTACTCCTCTCTTTACATTATAAGATTTCCCCTTTGTATTTTCTACTTCTACTGTTATTTTTCTCTTGGTTAAATAATTTGCTAGTAGTTGATTGAGTCTTCCCCTTATTCCATATTTCAGTAATTTCTGTTGCAATATTGGGATATCAATTAGGTCATATGCTTTGGTCAAATCTATAAATAAAATCAATATGAAGTTATTTTTGTTTAAATGTAAGTTTAGAGAGTCTATTAAGTTCTCTAATAATGTCTGTGTGCTCTTGCCCTTCTGATATGAGAATAGAGAGTTGTTTCACAGTCCATATTGATGTAAATATTTGCTTATATGGGAAAATATATAATTTTCTATTATCTTATTTAAAACTGACTGTATTGTTATTGGTCTGTAGTTGCAAAAGTCATCAGGTGGTCCCTTTTTATATATAGGAATTATCTTAAATGACAGTAAGTTTGTAGGATAGCCCCCCGACTCTAACATCCGTGCTATTAGCTCTACCAAGAGAACAGAGAACTGTTCTTTGTTTCTCTTTACCTCGGTTACTGTAATACATTCCAGTCCGTAAGATTTCTTGTTCTTTAATTGTTCTATAATTTTAAGAATCTCAGTATAATGTGGAGCTAAGACTACACAAGAGTTCATTATCTGAGGAAGCCTATCTTGTTGAGTAAAGGAATTTTGGCAATAATGTATTAAATATCTGTTGAGATCTAATACAGCTTTGGCAAACCTATTTGCAGCCTCATATTGTTTGTTTGCACCAGAAATCTGTTCTACTAGTGTTTTAATTTGGTTTCCCCTTGACTTTTTCTTCCTTGTACTTAACATGTTATTTATAATGCTCCATTTAATGTTATCTGCTTATCCATTGTGTTATCTGCTTATCCATGAAACGATGATTATAATAAGTGTTTTTTTGCTTTTTTATCATACCTGTCACTTTATTTCTGAGTGTTTTATAATTGTGATAATGTTCTTTCTTTGATGGACAATTTCTATACTGCCTGTAATATTTATCCCTTTGTACCATTAGTTCTTCTATTTCTTTAGTCATCCAAGGTTTCCTAAGCTTAATCCTGCTACTCCCAGTGTTTGTGTTGTTGGCTGTGTGATTAACTTTTCTCTCGGTATTAAACCTCCAATTGTTTATAATTTGTATTATCTTATTTGAAAAAACATTTACATTTGTTGTGTATGATGCTTGCTCTTGTATTAACAAGTTTCCTATGTTCTGTTTCAGTTTCCCTGTTGATAAATAATTTTTCTTCATAGCATTTGTTATTTTTTTTTCTTCACATGGGTGTTGTTTTGAATACATATCTACAATTAGTATACATGTTCTGTGATCTGAAAGTTGATTTAATAGTATGTAGGAATTAGCATACTTCAACTTGATATTTGTAATTAGGTGGTCCAAACAAGAGCTGACTGTTCTATTACCCTCCATCCTTTGTTGTCTAGTTATTCCAATTAAGGTATGTTCAAATCCATAATTGTTTAAGATTGCAGAGTATCTGGGTATCACATTATCAGTTCCATCGGCTAGTAAATTAATATTAAAATCTCCTACTAGTATGGTCTTATCTGTTTGTATGTCGTCCCATTGCAAAATAATGTTTTCTAATTCTATTAGGAAGCTGTTTATTGAATCTGATGGTGGCCTGTAAAAAGCACAAATCATGAATGTGTTTTCTGGGTCTTCTCCTAATAATTTGACACAGCAGTTTTCACAAGACTGAGTTAAGTGGTAAACCTGTATTGCCCTAAAGCATGTTCTATAGTATATTATTATTCCTCCACCCCTTCTCAACTCTCTCAATATGTAGACCTTACCATAACCTTGTATGTTATAATTGGAAATTTCCTCACTTTTTATGTTAACCTCCGTTAAAACTATACAAGAGATAAATTCTTTCATTGGATTTATATATTGCAAGAAGTTAAACCAATTTTTTCTTAGTGACCTGATATTTAGAGCTACCATAAAGAATTGTTTTTTATCAATTATAAGAGCTTGAATATTTTGATTATTTATAAAATGTAAAGGTGAATTGTAAATCTGTGATTCCTCAAAAAGCATACCTGATGTCTTAATTTTACCTTAAATCTAGATTTCTGGAAATTTCAATTATTCACAATAAAAGAGTCTGTTTTATAAACTGAAAATCCTTTGAACTCTGAATTCTAATGGCTCTTGAAGATTCATTCTTCTTCACATGCCCCAAACTAGAGCAGCAAAGCAACGGGCACAAAGTGGCAGGAGTGCTGTGACTCGTGGGAGAACTGAGGGGGGCGATTCTCCAGCGCATCACAGCCTAAAAAAATGTGCAGCTTGTGAAATGTTTGCCGAACTCTCTGGAACGGAACATGATATTGCCATGGGGGATGTCTTTGTGTGTGCGCGATGTAAGGAGTGTAAGGAAATCAGGCGACAACTCAGCGTTGTTATGGGCCTATATGAGAGTTTGAAGGACAGGGTGGATGCTCTCGAAAGATATAAATTGAGGGGCCCATCAGGCTCTCAGCTGCCCACATCAACGCCAGAGCTTGCACTTGGTCATCACGCAACACAGCGGCAACCCCTAAGGCAGAATGCGCTGGTCCCACAGGAACTAGTAGTTGTTGGTGACTCTATTGTCAGGGAAACGGGAAACATCCTTTGTAAAAAGGATAGGTGGAACAGGACCAGGGTATGTCTGCCAGGGGCAAAGGTTGATGACGTTGTAGAGCGGATATCATCTTTCAAGGGCACAAAAGGTGATATAGTTGTACACGTTGGCACTAATGATATTAAAAGTAGGAGACCGGTAGAATTACTCAACAAGTACAGGTCACTGTTGAAAAAAAGCCGTGAAATAGGGTTGAATTTGAAAGTGTCTGTAATTCTGCCCAGACACGATAGGAGGGAGTACATGATGAGAGCCTTGTCGATCAATTCGGCCCTGGAAAGATTGTGCAAGGCTCAAGGGGTAGAATTTTTTTCAGCCTGGACTGTACTTGTTAACAGGAGAGATTGCTTCTACAGGGATGGGATACACTTAAATAGAAAGGGTGCAAGAATATTTGCTGATGCTATCGAGGCAGTGTTAGGTGGGTCGGAAAACTGCTAGTTTGGGGGGGATACAAAGAGTAAGAGTTTAACAGTAACCGCAGTCAGAGGTGAAGGTGATTCTTGCACAACTTCTATTAGAATAAGAAGCGACCTGGAGCGAGGGGTGTTGGGGGTTTCAGGAACGGATGGCAGTCATCATGGAACAGTTGGGTATATGGGATGTGTTAGGGTAAGAAGGAATAGGCATAGGAGCATGTATGCTTGCATGTATACCAATGCTAGAAGTATAGTAAATAAATTTGATGAATTTGAAGTGTTGGTCAAGACATCAAAGGCGGATATTGTTGGGATAGCAGAGACGTGGTGTCACAAAGATATAAGGAATGCAGAACTGGAATTTGGGGAGTACAATGTGTACAGAAAGGATAGACAGGACAGAAAGGGAGGGGGTGTTATGCTGTTAATTAAGAAAAACATAAAATCAAAGGAAGTGCATCCAGTTGATATAGATGAACAGTGCACTGTTGAGTCAGTTTGGTGTGACATAAGCACTGCGAAAGCAAAAATAACAGCAGGAGTGTGTTATAGGCCTAATGACTTGAATGAGTACAATGAACAATTGTACAGAGAAATAGAGTGGGCCAGTAAATCAGAATGTCTTATAATGGGGAATTTTAACTTCCCAGATATTGACTGGAACTTGTGGGTTGGTCACTCACACACTAGTCAGACTTTTGTGGATTTATTGGATGATTGTTTTCTGCAGCAGCATGTTCGAGAGGCAACCAGAGAAAGTAACACTGTTGATCTGGTTATCAGCAGTGATCATTCGTGTATTAAGAATTTGCAGATAAAGGAACCACTAGGTGGCAGTGATCACAGTGTGCTGATGTGGGATTTACTCAAAGAGGTAACTACCGTCAGGGGTAAAGGAAAGGGTTTTTGCTTCCGTCAAGGGGAGTACAGTGGTCTCAGACAGTTTTTAAATTCTGTACAGTGGGATCAACTGACGATGTTACAAACAGTAAATTCTAAGTGGGAAGCATTCAAGGAATTAATCGTGGAAGCTACTAGACTTTTCATACCGATTAAGAAATATTGTTCAAGGTTTAGGCCTAAATGGTTATCTAATGAACTAATGAGACTCGTAACAGAGAAGAAAAATGCATGGGATGCATATAAATTATCAGGCGACGCAGAAGCCTGTGGCAGATATAAGCTAGTCTGTAATCAGGTCACAAAGGAGGTTCGGCAGGCGAAGGCGGATTACGAGAAATCTTTGGCAAAAGATGCTAAGAAAAACAGCAAGGATTTCTTTACTTATATAAACTCTAAAAGGAAGGGGATGAATATGATTGGTCCACTTGACATCGATGGTTCGACTGTTGATGATCCTGCTCAGATAGCAAACAAACTGAATGAGTATTTTGCATCTACATTCACACGTGAGGAATTATTACAGTTTGAAAATGGAAGAAGGTTATCAAATTGTAGCAGTGTGCTTAATGATTTTGTAATAACTGAGAGCAAAGTGGAGGAGAAATTGTTGAAGTTAAACATAAGAAAGGCACCTGGGGTGGATGGGATCTATCCAGTTATTTTAAAGGAGGCGGCAAAGCAACTAAGCAAACCCTTAGCAATAATTATGAGAGCATCCTTGAACTCAGGGGAGGTTCCCACTGACTGGAGATGTGCAAATGTATCCCCAATTCACAAAGGTGGATCGAAGGGTGACACGGGCAATTACAGACCAGTTAGTTTAACTTCTGTTCCGGGTAAAATAATGGAGTCACTGGTTAAAGATGCATTGCAGGATCAGCTAGACAAGACTGCAGCAATAATTCAGACACAGCATGGGTTTGTTAAGGGAAAGACTTGTCTGACAAATTTAATTGGTTATTATGATGTGGTCACAAAGGAACTGGATGCAAAAAATAATTTTGATATCATATACTTGGATTTCAGGAAAGCTTTTGACACTGTTGCGCATGGAAGACTACTGTACAAATTGGAGCAGAATGGTATTAAGGGTAAGTTGCTACAATGGATAAAAGGATGGTTAAGTGGGAGAAGACAGAGGGTGGTAATCAATGGGTGCTGCTCTTCGTGGACTAACGTTATTAGTGGAGTCCCACAGGGTTCGGTGTTGGGTCCACTGTTGTTTTGTGTATTTATCAATGATATTGATGAAGGTATATCAGGCTTAATGTCGAAGTTTGCAGATGACACAAAGGTTGGCAGGGTTGTTAATGACAGTCATGGCAGTGTCCTACTGCAACAGGATCTAGATAATTTAGGCAGATGGGCTAAGAAGTGGCAACTGAAGTTTAACCTTGACAAATGCAAAGTACTGCATATGGGTAGAAGTAACCCCAGAGAAACGTACCAACTGTTTGGTACTACACTTAAGGTGGTAGAAAATGAAAAAGATCTGGGAGTAATTGTGCAATCAGATATGAAGTTTTCTGAGCAATGCAGACAGGCTGCTAGGGCAGGTCATGGGGTTTTGTCAATGATATATAGGAATTTTGCTAGCAGGGAAAAGGAGGTGATTGTCCCTCTGTATAAGGCAATGGTCAGGCCACGCCTTGAGTACTGCGTACAGGTCTGGAGGCCTCATTTTAGGAAGGATGTAGATTTGCTTGAGCGTGTACAGAGAAGAGCAACACGATTGGTGAGGGGAATGAAGGGATCCTCTTACCAAGAGAGGCTTAAGTTCTGCAAATTGCAGTAGCTGGAGACTAGGCACCTGCGCGGTGATCTGATTGAGGTCTATAAGGCCTTGAATGGGTTGAGCACGCTGAATTCTGATGGGATCCTTCCACTTGTTCAGATTACGAACCTACGGGGACATAAGTTCAAATTAAGAAAGGACAGATGTAGAATGGATGTGCGGAAATTTGCCTTTAGCCAGCGGGTGGTTAATTGCTGGAACAAACTTCCATCTGTCGTTGTGGAAGTTGATAGGTTAAATAAATTTAAGGAGGAACTGGACAGGCATTTGGAGGGAATGGTGTGATTTTTTTTTTTTTTTTTTTGGCTGATGCTGCATAAACTCCTACACTTGCTTTCTTGCATCACGTGCCACTACTACTACTACTACTACTGCATAAATTTTGCCATGCTTTAGCCATAAAAATTTGTAACTGTGAGTTCTTGTTAGTTGTTTTGTTTCCCAAAACAATTGCTTGAGGTGGGCTGTTAAGTGGTCATTTATGTAGATTAGGCTATTGCTATTGTTCTGATATATGTCCTTTGCTGTTAGTTGGATCTCCTTTGCCTTTTCATCCATTTTTCCTTTGCCACATGGTTTGAAAACTTCACAATTAGTGTTGGCTTGTCTTTTGTTTTCTTACTGTTTGGTATGTAATAGTGTTCTATTTCTTTGTTGTTCTGTAGTTTCAATGCAAGTCCTAGCTGCTGTATAACAAGCTCTAGATCTTGGCCTGTTAATCCAGTTAATCCTACAATTTCTACGTTATTCGCTAACAACTGCTGCTCTATCGAGTCTATCCTTATGTTAAGCAAGTTGGAATTTTCCTCATTTTGCTTGAATGAGGCTTCCAGCTCCGCAATTCTTTTACCGATTGCTGTGTTGGCGTCCTGTAGTTTGCTTATGCTTTTTTGTATTCTGTCAAAAGAATCTGAGACAAATGAGATCGATTTCTTTATATCTTCTACTTCTGTCTTCAGGTCTTCCATTTGCTTCTTTATTGGTACTATGTCTTTTAGTAAATCCAGCAAATGGATTTTACTGGATAGCTTTCTCAGCACTTCTTCCATATTAAGGGTGTTCGCCTGCTATAATAATAATAATAATAATAACAATAACAATAATAACGGATATGCTGACAGGCATGAACCTTCCCCGACGTGCTGTTGCAGCATAGGTAATGCATTATTGTCCAGGACATCTAGATAGACTTCAGCATTCATGATTTTGTATAAAACGACCCATAGTCCCCGGCTAAACGATGAAAATCATCACGCGGCCCCCAGATCATCACGCGGCCTCCTCAAAACTTCATTGTCTTGACGACTCTGTTCGAGTGGTAGCTTCCTTTTGGCCATTCACCACATCAAGGCACGATCATTAGACCGATAGACCAAGTACCTTGAGTTGTCACTCCAAAGCACAGCTTTCCATTGGTCTACAGTCCAAGAATGGCAGACCTTACACCAACCTAGACGGCGTCTAGTATTAGGTGGGGTGATCAGTGGCATGTGGACGGCTGCACAACCATGGTGACCCATACCATGCAGCATCCTGACACCGCATTGGTGCTGATATGTGTCCCAATCTTCTCACTGATTATATGTGTGTGTGTGCTGTGACAACGTCCGCGCTTGCGTTTTTAGCGGACGATTCTTTGCAGGCTCACCTGTCAAGTTCCATCAGCTCTGATAGTTATCTGGATGGGTTTCGTGATGGTTTCAGCACCAATCCGTTTCCGATTTCAGATTACATCACAAATCGTTGACCTATCGATCTTCGGTGCTGTTGAAATGTAACGTACAGACCGATTGCTTTTATGGCGTCTTATAATCATTTTGCACTGGAAGCCTTGCAACTCGTCGATCGCGACATCTTGCATTTACAATCGGATTATTGTCTCCTCAAACGCCTACGAGCATATTAAACTATGCTCTTAATATGCTCTTATTAGTTTACTCTTAGTAAACGAATATTTAACGAACTAGTTATTCATTTGTGGGTGAATCTATCTGTAAGGCCAGATAATATAAATGTAGATAATATAAATGCAGTGTTAAAAGTATGAAGAAAGCGAGATGACCTCCTTTTTGATTAGATGAAGTTTGATTGGTTATTGTGGGCTTGTGGCGCATCAACAACTTAGTCCATATTGCGCCTTATATAATATGTCTGTAAATTCGTGGTTCTGTGGCCAATTTTGCTGTTTGCTGGACGAAAAACCTACCCGCTCCTCAGACCGACTAACTCAGCCGCGATGTGAAAATACCCACAAAAATTCCTCGTGCATTGACGGGTTTCGAAGGTCTTTTCCACCCGGTGTGGGGTGGACGGTGTTTAGACCAATTGTACTATCCACGAGGGAGGGCTAATATTAAAAGAAAATTAATCTTGTTATAAATATATTCTAAATATATATTATACACTTCCAATTTAAATTTTTTTTCTGAATTTATTTTAAATGTAGCACGCTTCAAATTCATTAAAGTTTTATAATAAAAATTAATTGTACTTTTGTTTCTTTTTATGTCATTACGTTAATTTTTTATATATTTTCTTTTAAATTTCATATATGTTCAAAAAAGAGACATTAAAAGAATTTTAAACAAATAATAAGTGTATTATTAAATATACTCAACAGAAATAACTTCCCGTTGTTGAATATACAAGTATAGCAGTGATTGCAGTGGCGCAAAATTTTAGCGTATTTAAAAGTGCCCCGCAGCAATGAAAACATTGAGAACACTGCACAAGGGTTCACGGAAACTGCTAGTTAGGGGGAAAAGGATAAGTACATAGTATATAGGGTTCAGGGACCAGGCGCCATAAGGGTTCCCCAAGCCACATAGCAGGGGTGCTGGGCGTTGGTGTGGATTTAAGCTACGGATCCTACCCATTCCAGGGACTCGGTTAGCAATGTCCCAACCTGGGAAACAGGGAGTAAGGTGATGTAGATCCGCGTTTATCTGATGATATGGGTCAAAATAGTGCGTTTAATCGCCGTCCTCCCCACGCCGGGTGGAATAAGACCTGAGTTCGAGTCCCATCAGTGATCCCAGGAAGTTTTATGGATCTTTTTCAAGCAAGATGTACACAAAGTTCATTATACAACAGATGTTATCTCACCGCGTTTCTGGAGCATGCTATAATTAATCGCAGTTTGAAAATATTTTATTACTGCCCGTACTCAAATGTTGCTAAATGGTGAAAACAAAGAATAAATTCGCATGATCCCGTCATCCTGAGTGAGTTTTCCAAATGAGGTCAGTTTTCATGAAAGTGTTCATAAAATTCTGAAGTTTTGTAATAATGACGCAGTATTTTGAAGCAATAATATTTGCTATACCAATTTATGTACTACTTCGTTCAATGTCCTCAACTGCTGAATCTGAATGCCAGAAAACAAACAAACAAACAAATAATGGCTGAAAAGTCTGTTCGCTACCGATTTTCAAAACCACAAAGCCATCTTCCTGCTGCTATCTATTAAAATAACTCCAATGTTAGTTATCAACCCGGACAATAGATGGCAGCACATATTGAAAACATTTCGAAATTTCGAATATTGAATATGTTATTAAAAATGTAATAAATCGAAAAACGTACGTTGTTATTGTTGTAGGGTTTTAGGAGCATCAGCGACTGAGGCCACATTGCTTCCTGTATATTGTTTGCAAATTGCGTGTGTTCTGATGGCGATTTATATACAACTCGTTTTTTATTGTTCTGTTTTTTTTCTCCTCTTCTGAATAGAATCAGGAAGGCTGTAGTGATTTCTTGTGTCCTCGTGGCTTTGAAACCTGGAAGTTTTATGAAACAAGTCTCCTCCTAATATTTGTGTTGTTCTGGTGTTTGATTGCTAATATTTGGAATTTGCAGCAAATGCAAAGGATGAATGTTGGTCGAACAAAAGGAGGTGGCTTATTTCTAGATATTGCATTGCTTGCGAATATATGTTTGTCTGCTTATTCGCATGTAAATGTGTGTGTGTGTGTGTGTGTGTGTGTGTGTGTGTGTGTGTGTGTGGGTACGGGAGGGGGGGTGGAGAGAGAGAGAGAGAGAGAGAGACAATCTTTTGGATGCATTTGGAGCATGCTTTAATGTGTACAGATGTGTTTTCGGCAGAAGGCTATGCATTTTGAGCATGTAAAAACCGAATTTTCATAGGGAGTTCGTGAGAAGTTTATGGGAAGTTTCATGGTAAACTTCCCATGAACTATATTTGTTTTGAACACGAGACGTTTATGTGTTTTTGCACACAGAAAGTTAGTGATTTTAATTTCAATGATGCTGCCAGGAATCTTGTTAATAAGAGATGCATTGTGGTATTTGATGCTAACGGGATCGATTTCTAATCGCTGCTGTGTGAAGCCTGTTTTCATCAATATGAAGTATCGATGAAAATGCCTTCCCGTTGTTAATTATTGTTCAAATCGTCGATGAAAATCAATGGATCAATGAAAATCAAATCCTTAAATGACATCTTGAATACTAGAAAGCACTAGAGAATAATTCCCTCCTCTACTGCCTTGAAGGAATTTGGTGTTTTGTTTTTGATGTATATTGCAAGTAATAATAGTAGGAAATATAAACAGTTCTATTATTCTTGTCATATTATATACTCCCTATCAGGGGGAGCAGTTTCCACCCTTTTCTGATATTAATACCAAAATTACAGGGTAGTTTTTATATATTGTTGGTCGAGAGATTCTCTGACTGTTCTACAGGTGTTCAGGATTGCGACTTTCTGTAGTTCCTTGTAGGTGTTCTCTGGGATGCCTATTGCTCATAGGCTCTTGTGTAGGGTATTTAACACCATGCCGGTGATTAACACGGTAACCGGGATGGTCATTACTTGTTCCATATGCCACATCTATTTGACCTCCTGTCTTAGGCCTGTGTACTTCCTTATAAGTTTTTTGGAGATTGCCGGTGTTTGGTATCACTTTGTCGATCAGATAGGTAGCCATTTACTTCGTGTCAACGAGTGTTGTATCCGGTCGGTTGTGCGGGATCTTCTTGTCCGTTGAAATGACGCAGTATGAGTACAGCTTGTCTGTTGGGGTTTCTTCTACAGCCTGGAGTACGTACTTTTAATCCGATACACTTTCTTTGATCAACCAGTATTTCCTCGCTAGATTCTGAGATATTATCCTGCCGACTTTGTCGGGTCTGTGAGTGCACTCCGCCTGAATGATCACCCTGCATCCTGCGATGATGTGTTGTATCGTTTCTGAGGCCAGATGGCATCGTCGACACCTGTCGTCTGTCACTCAGGGTTGCTTGGCGATGTATTTTCTAGGTGTCAATTACCTGGTCTTGGATGACGAGCAATGCATTGGAAGCTATTTTGTCTATGTGGTGTTGATGGAGATCAACGTAGTTCTGCCATGGAGTGTCTTCTTTGCCCATCTTTCTATTTCATTTCTTCAGTCTGGTCGGGAGGATCTCCTGGTTTAGGTTAAGTTGTCTGCTTGCCGCTTGTCTGTCATACTTATGGCCTGGTACGGTAGCTCTGTGTTTTTCTGGCACTAATCCCTTAGGTTCTCAATCGCTTACTTCTATTGCTCGACGAGATCCGTCAAGCCCTAGCGGACTTCGGGTGGTGTTGGCGGCCCTTGGCCATCATTATCCTTTTCTTTCTCATCATCTCCTCCAGATTAGTGTTAGCATATTGTGTGATCTCGAAGGAGTATGTTAACACTGGACTGGACATTTGGCACTTTGAAGACAACAACCAAACAAAGAAAAAAAGTTTTAAAAAAATCGACGTTTCGGTATTGGAACACGCAGTCTCACACGTAGTCTGTGTTTCATGAACAAAACAATTAAGCGAGTTTAAAAATGATCTTTTAATATCTATTTCTGTACAGTTTCTCACATTCCAAGATATACAAACAGCAGCGATACCATCATGCGATTTCCTTTTCAAATCTTTTTTCATCTGTCGAGTAGAAACGCCAAAAAACTTTATAGCAACT